>NC_087206.1:78908241-79068241 GCF_015104395.2 Macrobrachium nipponense
GCTTCTGTCATTTCAAATTCTAGTGGGTTGGCTGTTTCAGTTTTATTTTAGTGGTCTAGATTTTTTTGTTGCTCATGTTGGTCAACCAATAGGTAGTTTTTTAAGACCGGGGGGCCATCAAGAATTTTCCCTTTTAATATAGTGTGGCTTTGTGATTTTGTTTGCTTCTATGGTGTTTTTATGTTGCATGGAATCAGTGGTTATTCAGCAACGGGACCAAGCTTTACGTGACTGCTGAACCACGTCGAGAGTGAACTTCTATCACCAGAAATACACAGCTCACTCCTTCATGGAATGCCAAAGAATCGAACTCACGGCCACTAAGGTGGCATGCCAACACCATACCAACCACGCCACTGAGACACTATCTTGGTAATTTGACATTTTTTTTTGCCATACTTTTTGTATAGAGCTTTATATCAGCTCTGCGGATATTCAGTTGTGTGTATGGTTTTAGTAAGTTTCTATTATTAAAGTAATCAGTTTTAATCCTTTTTTGTAAAGGTTGTGATTTAACAACTTTGCTTAACCTTTTGCGAGACTGATTGAATATGTAATTTAGTCTCTCTTTCAGTTACATGGGTTTGTTTTAATACTTATGAAAGCGTATGAGACCACCAAAGTACTTAATTTGTTAGGTAGTAAAATGGCTTTATCTTTTTGTGCTTTTTATATATATTTTTTGTATAAAACTGTTAGTTTGTGCAATCTTATGGGTATTAAAACAGAGGGATTTGTTGCGTGTATAATTGGTATATTTCTTGGTCAGCTATATGACCAATAATGTGTTGAATGGAATTGCAAGATGTAGCAGTAGGAGAACTGAAGTCAAGCTGTGATGGATGGAACACGAAAGTTCTGATGAAAGTAGGAAGGGGAAGAGGCACGTAAGACTGCCTACAGAACTATCGGCTTAAGAATCAGATGTAGGTAGCTGTTCTTTGATACTCACACCCATGGCAAGGAATCTGGGTGTAGATGCCGGAAAATTATGTGATGTATGAATGACATGCTTCTGGCCTTTGGTGCACACCTACTGGCTGTTATTTCCAGCATCTACACTTTGACATGTGAATGTGTGAGGTTATCCAATACAAGATATGACATTTTTAATCTATTCGTATTTTTCATGGCTAACAAACCCGAGGTCTTAACATAGGAAAATCTTCTTGAGCCAGCTGGTAACCGGTTAAAAACAAACAAACATGGTAAAGCAAAGAATCTGTGGCATCTGGCAACTCATACTTATACGAGGTGGATGTTGGTCACCGACCAGGCGTAGAACCTATGAGGGCATCAGTCTTTCTCCCAACTCTGGAAAAGAGAGAAGGGAGACTAGAGGTGGGCAATAAACGTCAAGACCTCAGGTTTGTTAGCTATGAAAAATACAAATTGATTAAACAATTTGTCATTTGTTCATATGTGGAACAACCTTGTTTAACAATAGATTACTTATACTTGGAGGGAGGTATAAGTACCCTAACCCGGCTGGGAGTTTAACCCACCTGACCAGCCTTCCTAGAGAGAGAGAGAGAGAGAGAGAGAGAGAGAGAGAGAGAGAGAGAGAGAGAGAGAGTGTTAGTTCTAAACAAGGGGGTCCAAGACCGTGAACTAAAAACTCAGCCGTCTGGGTTAAAGCACGATGATATATGACCAGATTCATTGCATTCCAGGAAGATAAAGAAAACAGCCTGTTCAAGAAACAAACCATGCAAGCCACAATGGTTTGTTACCACTCGTCAGCCCCCTTCCCAGAGAGAGTACTTGCTACTGAATAGCAATTTGTCTATTGGATAGTACCTAACAATGCAAAACCAACTTATTCACCTGTATCAGACCAGTTCCAGCATATGACGTGTCTATTCTTTGACCCGCCAGTAGGGAAAAAAAAAAAAAAAAAAAAAAAGGGGGGGGGGGCGACCAGCCAACTCACTCACTCACTCTCTTCTACACAATCATCTCAGATAAGATACAAACTGTCCCGCCAGGGGAACTGGGCGAGTTACACTTGTTGGGCAGCCATCACAATCCCAAGGAAAGTGTCCAAGGACCAGTGGGAGACGTCCTTTATGTAAAAGGAAGTGAACCTGGATTGACATAGCCAAGAACCAGCTTAAAAATTCTATGAACAAACAAGTTTTTAAGACTTACGGACCAGAGAGAGGAACTTATATCCCTGATAAGATGTGCTCTATCCTGCACAGACTCCAGGAACCACTCCACTTGAGGCCTCAAGAGGTGCCACCAAGGTCATCCGTTGATTTCGAGAACTCATTACTCTGTTCAGAACTTGACTGATTGGGTAGAACGGAGGGAAGGTGTACACCTCGAGATTGTCTCAAGGATGCTGCAAGGCATTCTCTGCTAGAGCAAGATGGTCCGGGGCCAATGAGCCTTGAATGTAAGTCAGATTGAGAAAATGTTTGTCTGAGAGAGGGGGAGAGGAAGTCGAAGGGTAGTAGATACCCCACCTGAAGGACATCTACTACCCACTTCGTATATGTAAGAGTTGCGGCAAATTCCTTGCTTTACAATCTTCAGATTGTTTTAAATGGGTTTCCAGCTGGCGCAAGATTATCCTATTGTTAAGACCGAAGGTTTGTTCCGCATTTGAACAACTGTCATTTACAGTAGTTGTACATCTTGAACTTTTCTTTGTTTCCACTTTTAGTTCCATTTCCAGAACACATCCTTGGAACAAGCCATATAAGCCTTCAAATGTGACTTAAATGTTCCTTAAAACCAACTTTCATGTAAAATACAAGATTTTAATTTCTAAATGATAAAATTTTAATACAGAGCAGTTGAGAATTTCACAGACATCATCTTCAGGTAAAATAAAAACAACTTTCTTTGCTGATCATTTAATGATTCTAATGGAGCTTTTCTCTGTGATAATATGGTTCAGAGATAATGATGAGTGGGAGGGAGAGCAAAATCCTCAATGTATTATGATTTGATATGTGACCTACCTGTACAATCTTGTCTAAAATGAGATGAATGTGTGGTTATAAAAGTAGGCATTTGTATACTTGTAGTTTTGTGTTTATGTGCAAGTGAATGTGTGTGTACATGATTAGCCAAAGGCCAGAGGTGTTGGCTCTTGGAGTGAGTGGGGAGCAAACTTTCCCTCCCACTCTGATGTGGTGATAATAGCATGTGTCAGACTGAATTATGAATAAAGAATGGACAATAAGGGAACTACTACAAAAAACTTTGGGCGCAAGTCTGTGCTTCTTTCTCTTCTGCTTAGAGAATGTAATACAAGGCCATCTAAATTTCTCCTATTTGGTATAAAAATGAAAGCCCAGACTTTGCCACCATCTATAAAAAATAAGTAATGAGGAAAACTTCCGTCTTCGCTGAAACCGCATAGGGGAGATTTACTATACAATTATTATACATATACAATATTTACTCCTGTCCGATAAAAAACCTTCAAGATTGCTGATATACAGACAAATGTTATATTTTCTACATTTCTATGCTAGACAAGACATGACATCACTACATTCAGGTAAAAATAGACAAATATGGAACACATACTTATACTTTGTGGTCATAAATTTATTCCATTTACAAGCCGACATATTCTTTTGGACAACATGATTTAAAAAGAATGTGCTTTTGTCATATGGCAGTCATTCATTGTATTAATAATAACTGGCAGGAAATTCATGTATTACAAATGATATCACAATATAAAGAAAACTTTTTTCTGAATTTTCTACAATTAGACATGGTATAAAAGTTGCATTTCTGTCCTTCAGCAAAATCTTTGTGCTTTTATGACAATAACAAAAAGAAACAATAAATAGTCTTTCTCTAGTAACCAGTCCTCCCAACAACATTGCACTGGTGCAGATATTAGTATAAATTATGTTGTTAATTATAAAATTCATTTTTTCAAAGTATATTACACTACTTATATATATAATATATATACTATATATACTTATACACATATATTATATATATAATATATATTTTGAATGCATGAAAGAAATTCCAGTCAGCCTCAGAGAAAAGTGCTTTTGAATGTGTATACAAATGATTCCCAGCTTCCTCACAACCAGTGCACACCTATAAAGAAAGTTCATGAAATTGGGCTTTGATTTTTCTTATAAAAAATAAAAAGTACTAATTGTAATTAAAACAAAATTAATCCAGGAAACATGATACACTGTACAATAAATAAATATTTCACTGTTCATTACCATCTTCAAAATATTTTGAAGTTGTAGCAGAGGCTGCATACAACACTAACAATATTCTACTCCAACTCATTAGTACCGGTTCTTTTTGTTCTCAGCATTAAATTAAAATCTTTCTGACACTACAATAGGCTCCTTTGTTGCGCACACACAAACACACGCACAAAAATTATTGAATCATGTCCCATGAGTTTGTATATACATTAACACCTAATATAATGTATTGCTGCATTTAAAAATATCCTTTATGCTAACTATGTGTACCAGTATCCCCCCCAAACAAGAAATCACTGTTCATTTTGTAAGTAAAGGTCACTTCAGCATCACCTATTTCTTTATATTTTTCTATTTCTCTTTTTCTTGGGACTTAATAGTTTTCCTCTGCATGGAAACTTCCTTCAACACACCCCATCGAATTAGGAGCAAAATGGTTCGATACATTAAAGCACTCTTGTCTCTCTAATCACTATACAAGAAAATCAGGGTCACTATATTCACTTTCTTCCGAATCACTTGACTTCTTTCGTTTTTTCTTCTTTTTATGCTTTTTATGACTCGAAGATTTATGTGAAGAACGATGTGACCGGTGTTCCCTGGTGTTGGCCACTTGTGAGGTGCGTATGGTGATGGGTTTGACTGCTGGACTACGTCGAGGGGGGAGCTGCTCATCAATCCTAACTTCCTCAACAATGCCATCCATTGGGACAGTTTTCAAGTGCTGTACAGCACCATCCGCCTCTTTTGGGGGTTCCTGTTCATAAAGAGAGGTTACAAGATTTTGCACACAAATATACAGTAAACGAGAATTCTGGGTTATTAGAAGCTTATGAGTGAAAACAGAAATTTAAACAGCTCAGTTTTAGTTCTCCTTCAAACTCTACCAATATTTGATTTAGCAAATTTATATACCAAAGTACAAGAAATCAAAACAAACTATGCAGATATTTTCCAAGGTGCATGGATCAACAATGGCCATTGAAACTTTTTTCTTTAGATATTACCCATGATCACTTTTATGATTTAATTATCCAACACAAAATTCCTCATCTGACAAAAGCATGCCATGAGAGAGAAAAATCTTTTCATTTTATTTTATTTACTTTTTTTTTTTCCTGCATTAGTATTGCCTCATGTCCCAGAATGTTAGCCAAGGATTTCCTGTTTAGGTTTCCTTGCAAAATAATTGGGGCACAGCACCAAATTAATGTTGCAGTGTAAGCACCCTGAAGTCCAAAGCAGCTAACTGAAAATATTAATTTGAACAATGATAAGTTGGTTTCACAGGTAGAGTGCAGATAACCCTAAGTCCAAGATAGATTACGTATAGGGCAATGAGCACACCCAGTTACTAAGAACAGGCTTACATTAAATTGGTGTGAAGGACATCCATAACAAACAAGTTTAAATGGCTAAACTCTTGACTTGAACCAAACGGAAAACCCTCGCATCATATACCTTACGTGATTACCAAAAGAGATGGTTGTCAAAAAATAGTATAGTATTTTGATATGATATACTAAATCAGTACAGAGGTAACTATAATCCATGCATCATGAAATTACTGTGACAAAAACTAAATGTTTTATAAAAATGCTGGTAAAGCATCAATGTCTAGATCTAACCATATTCCTGTGTTATTCTTATTCTCAAACCTATCATTAAAAAAATGGCAGAATTTTGGAGTAATTTTTCTTATTTATTTTGACAAAGTATACATGTCTTTGATATTTTTGTACAATGCAATAGATAGATAAATTGATTTTCAACAGCTAAAGATATTATAAAGATAAATATTGAAGTAGTTTATGCCGTTTGTTTGTTTGTATGGTGTTTTGACGTTGCATGGAACCAGTGGTTATTCAGCAACGAGACCAATGGCCTTGCCACTTTGGCTTTTTCACTGTAATCAGCAACAACAGCTACATTTCAACTATAATTGAGCCACTTATTGCTGCAAACAGTGCAGTGTTTTCTATGATAATTTTGAATACTACTCAGTTTGCTAGGAATTTTACTTTAAAACTAATACAAAGAATAGTTTGGCTGGTGCAAATGTGAAGTCTTCTCGTATACAAATGTTTCAGCTAAAAGCAAATTCATAGTGCTTTATGTTGACGTCCCTTGAATTCCAGCTTATCTGTTTTATTTTTGAATTACTCGTGTTTAATAATATTTTAGATTTTCTTATAAACAGTCTCTCTTTGGAGCCCTTTTAGGTTCACAGTCTACTGACTTTGTCTGCAAGGGTTTTCAGCTGAAGATTTAAAGAAAGAAAGAAAACTCTTATGTCAGGTCCCTAGGAAATTAAACAAGAAACAACACCTTCGAAAAATTCATAAAGGTAGCTGATAAAAGATGTAACAAGTCATCCACACCCAAGACAGAATGGTTAAACTAATTCAAACATTGATTTAACAAAAGACCATGAAAATTACTGGAGAACTGGCATGGGCACAGGGGCTGCAAACAAATTTCCTGCAGTAAAAAAAATGAAGACTATAATCTCAGGCAGGTTCTTGGTCACATAGAACAGGCCTCTTTTTTGGAAGAAAATGTCTAATAGGACCGATATCCACCAAAGTGCTCAGCAGGTGCTAGGCTTTTAATCAAGAGGCAAAAGCACTGGAAACAGAGATTGTGTCATACTTTGAAAATTATAACTCCTTCAAACGAACACGATAATAAAGTTCATTGCTAGAGCAGTTCTATACTATGATGTTACAGTCAATTCAGGCCAGCACCCAGTTATCAGCAGGGGTTCCAATCTGACAGCTTGACGATAACTAAAAATCCCCGGTTATTGGCGCCACTGTTAAGGAGCTGTAAATGTTTAGAGCTACTCATCTTGGCTTCTGTCACCACTAAGTAAGACCAATCCTCATAGTGCTCTGTGTTGCTACTATTTTTTTGTTAATATATATTTATATCCTCCTGTCTCTCCTTTGTGATTTTAATCATCCACCATGTTACGCAGATGAAGACAAGATACAGAAGAGTATGCTGATGAGCCTACTGACATTCCAGCCTAAGCAGGAAGTCTTGTTGAAGGCCCTAAAGAATGTGCTGATAACCTTATATATAAATAAGCAACCATTTACATCAGGTCCTGGGTGGTTCCATTTAATTCCTAAAATATCTTCAGGTCCAGTGTGCTTTCACCTGTCTATGTTAAAAGATAAGCAACCATACAACAATTACTTTCACTTTCAGTGCATTATATTCAATTACAGGAGATATTCAACATTTTTTTTTCAACTGTAGGCCAATGTAAATATTTTAAGCAAGTTTAAGGTAGGCTAGGCTTTGACGTTTATTAGGATATGTGTATTACAATGCATTTTTACTAACAACATTTTTGCCTCCAGATACGTTCATAAGAACATAAAATCCACTGTAAACTCAGGTGGTGTCTGTAGTTGTACTGCTTTGCAGATGTTATCCATACTGAAAATTACCACTACCATACAGTTTATCCTGTAAATTCCACTCAAACCTTCCTACAAAAGAAAATAGTAAAAATCTACTGATGCAACTTCACATGCATTTTTTACAAATACACTACATATAGATTGCAAAGTCATTTAATAACAACAAACAATGATCTTTATTACCTGGCCAATGCGTTTCTAAGCGCTATGGTCACACAGTCTTAAAGTGCACTCTGGGGACAGACGTTGCAAATTGCATAACACTCTTTGCCAACTTTGGTTATAACTTTTACTCTTGGTTATACAAATACACTTGTGAAACTAGTGAAAGTAATGAATTATCTATATGATAAATTAATCTTAATAAAAAAAAAATTGCACTAAGATTGCCTTGTGAAATTTTAAGGATTCAACTACACAATTAGTCACAACTGGAACAAAACTTATAGAAAACTGTGTGGTATTAAACCTGACAAAAGAAAGGCAAGACTCTTGGAATTTGTGCACTTTATTCAACTTTGTGCACGGTATAACATAGGAAGATCTGAATGCAAAGGACAATTAGGATAATATATTTTGATAAAGCATGCACAATGGGGTAATTGAATGACAATGCCTTAGATTAAATATCGAGATCTGTGATGAGAAATGAAATGAAATGCATACTTTTATGCATGTCAGTTGCTCTAGAACAAAGGACTTGACAGGTTTCTAAATTCTTGTATGAGGAATGTGCTTCTCAAAAGTGATTATGCAATCATGAATGATATCCGGAATTCCTAAACAAATAAGTTGCATATAATTACAGAAACACTATGTCAATAAAAATATCTGCAAGGGGGTGAATCCAGTGCCCTGGGGGTTTAATTCGTCCTCCATAATTTAAAACTGTGCACTAATTTTGGCTAATTTACATTTAACATATTCAGCATCCACAGATCTTATATGAAAACCTTTTTGTTAAAATGACATTATCTCCAAGACATTTTCTATATATTAGGGAGGGTTCAGAAGCAGTAGAACTGTACTCTTTGGAAAGATGCTGAATCATTTTTCTATAGTACTTTGTTTCACATGGCTTGTGTACAAGCATTAATTACTTAGGTGACGATAAGTACTGCTGCCAAGTTATTAGAGAGAAATACTATCTACCCTAGATTGATTCCTTTCAATACTACAGAGTAATCTGGGACAGTTGAAAGTGAATTAGCATAATGTATGTGATAACTTAGGTGCTTGAAATTTGCAGGTCTACAATGGCTTTCCATCTTTCTTTGCCAGGGTCAAACAACCAGCAACAGAAAACAATCCTGGTTGTTATCTCGAGATAACCATGAAACAAGAGGGACCATGGAAATTATGGGTTTTCATCCACAGACCCTTAGTTGGATAATCCCTATAATGACTTCACCTATGGAACTAAACTTGATTCTTTGATGATTCTCTAGCTATATCATTACTGTTATGTGTGTGCCATACATCACTTATCCAAATACTCTCTCTTTTTGACCAAAGATGCTGTCGCTAATTTAACTTACTGTCTGCTTTCTGTACACATTTTAATCCTGAGAGGTTTAATACTGATCCATCAAGAACAAAACAGTTGTTGTTTTGGAGAAAACTCATAAACCATGTAGACAATCACCTCAAACTAAAGCTGTGTACTGGCCAACATTGGCATTGTTAGCATTGGATTGTTGTTGTCCTCTGTAGATGGAAATTGGAATAGGAATATAAAATTTAAGCCAAAGGCCAAGCACTGGGACCTATGAAGTTATTATGCGCCAAATATAATGCTGAATCAATTGTTAGGGGATGGAAAGATGGGAGAAAGAGAATATAAACGAAAGGATAGTAGAGGCTGCATCTAGGGCTGAAGGGACGCTGCCAAGAACCTTCACACATGCCTTAAAAGCACTGCATGAGGTGCAATAACAGCACTAACCCATTATGGGGTCCTCTGTAGATAGAATTTACTGTGGTATTCACAACACAGTGTTGTGAATACTTCAAGGCCCTGCCAACTGGAACTTACTCTGAAACTGAAGCTGGCTGCGCAGACACTCTTAACAAGTCTAAAACAGATGGAAAGATGCTTGTGCTTTGTTTGTCTTTTTCCATATGGGTGGTGCTGAACATCAGATGTTTCCAGCTGATCACCTATCCAAGTGTTGAAAAGAACCAAAGTTGCTGTACTACTCTAATGCAACCAGAGTTTTTCAAAATAAGGTCTTTGAATGTTTGGTAGTTCTTGATATATTCAATGTTACCATGGGTGTACTGAGTATATCTGATGAGGCGGCAACAAATGTAAAAGATGTTAAGGCTCTAATATCTTCTACCTTTATGTCTGCTCTTTACAAAGTGACATGCTACTAAGTACTCTTGGTACCACCCTACAGTGGTAACAGTAATGAAGTACTGCCGATGATACTGATGTTAACGTGGTGCCCTTCAAGATATTGGTTTAGCAATAGTCTGCTGGACCTCTGTCTATTATATTGTGTCGAGTTCAAGTTGACATCATCTACGTCATACTATGGCATTTGGCCTGACGTGCTACTATTTCTTTAGACATCTTTGATGTTTCATTATGAAGACACTGCTTTGGGCACCTACAAAGAACATCACACACATTTTTTGGTTTTGAAATTTTTGAAAGTAGGCCTCCATCCTCCATATTTGATACACTAAATATTAACCTATGTTATGCTTAAGGAGAGGTGTGGCCTTTCAATAAATCCTTCAGCCTCTCAAACGGCCAACCAATGTGACCTATGCTGCTCCAATCCCCCAGACTCGATGGTAACAATAGCATGAATAGTTTAAGAGACCACCAAGATTGGCAACCTCTCAATGTATACACCTTTATTCTCCATATCTGGCTTAAAATTCTTTTATTCATGTACTCCTCACTCACCTCTTTGTCAAGTAGGGAAGAGGAAGTGGTAGAAATATAAGAGAACTAGCAGGATATCAGGGCAAAACCTTGGGTAGTTGATGTTCCAGTTAACTAACCATGTAATAAAAAGGAAACCTCACTGCATTATGACATGCAAACTGTGGTACACTTTACAACAGCCCATCACCCAAATTTACAAGAAATACTTAATATTTGTTTTATGACAACCTAATAATTCATATACTTCTGCCTTTTTTCATGAATCATTCTCCCTGGACCCATGTTAGTCTACAGCCTGTCTACTGTTATCACTTATGGTTCTGCCTCACTTTAAAAGATAAAAGAAACCTGCTACAGTTAACAACCTCTGATTCCCATTACTGCATACTTATATAAAACTGTGGTGCACTTCGTTATTGGTATTACAAGGCACCTTGAGATTTTAAGCTTCCTTCTGACAATTCATCATTTTCTAACATCAAAATTTTGCTAAAGAACTATGCAATATACAAAAATCTACCTACAATATGTGATGAGAATATAAAATTTACATCCAAAAGCCAAAACGGATGAACATACCAAACCTACAGTCCTCAGCTTTGTTTGTATCTTTTCTAAAATAACATGATAAACTTATGAAAAGCATATGCCTTTAAACATGTTCAAAGATAAAAATCATCTGGTTCATAAGTATAGCAAACTTCTAACCTACCCTGCTATAAAGGATTAGTGCTGGGAAAGTAATGATGCACTCCTATTACAAAAGATAAAGGTCTTGTCTCCTTTGGAAATAATAAAAAGCATTAGGAAATAGTCAAATGACAAGCATTGGCATTTGAAAATTATACAGGAATCTAATAATCTTTCGTGAAATTAAACTACTAAATGTTCACAATATTTTCAAAGTTCCTAGGCCTACAGGCTGCTTATAAAGCAAAATGTCATAATAACAGCCAGCTTAAGCTAACACCACCAGTTTCTGGTAAAGACTATCGAGAGAGATTAAGTTGGACTATCCTTGTGCTTTGGTACAAAACATAATAATGAAGATTAGTTATGCTATACCTTATTGATGTGTATGGAGAACTAAGTCTATGCCAATTGTGTTTCAAGTTTCACATGATAAAAATCCTCACTCATCATTCACAATATTATAAAATTATAAATGGTCTCAAAACATAAAATAAGAACAAACAAAAATGAAATAATTAGTTAAAGGAGAAAGGTATTTTACACAAAAGAAAACTGTTAAATATCAATATTATGGAAAAAAATTAGCTCTTAAAACAAGAAATACATATCCAATTGAATAACTAAGTCATTAAATTATTAATGGAAGTCTTAATGGCTCATATTACAGCAGGTTTAAAAATAAAAGTAGGCAACAGAAATTTAACTTGAATTATTATAATACCGAGTAATACTAATATCATAAAAAAATCTCAGAGCTAATAAAACTACATTTGAGACAGCCATTAGATACACTAGTACTTTCCAACTCCACTAGTACTAACCACGAGCAATAGACCTTCCTTAATCATACCAAACCTCACCTTCCATCCGTCGTGTGTGCCAGGCAGCAAAGGAACGTCACTACCATTCTGTGGGAAGAACTCAGGTAAGTTAACCAACCAAGAAGCCTGATGCCCCGCCACCAAGCGATTTTAGGTTCCCCTTTGTAGATATACTATTACCAATTCCCAAAATCTTCCACATAATCTGGAAGACTGCAATCTGCATTTGTAATTCACTGCTGGACATATGCTTGCCTACAAATCTTCCTTAAATTTCAAAATAAATAAATTTTTTCTTCTGACAACTAATAAACAATGTTCAGCAGGAAAACAAATGCAGGTTGCACACAAATTAATAGTAAAGGGCACTCACCCAGGTAGTAAGATGATGAGTCCTTAACATGACAATTTGGTATAACTAGTGAAAAGTTAAACAAGTGACAATTTGAGAGAGCAATGCTGAAAACTTTTAAACAAAATATATTGATTCAAATGTAATGGAACCAAAATTGAAGAAGCAATATCATAATACAATACTGATCTCTCTCTATTAACAGTGATAACATATACACTTTCATGCAACTACTGTACTTGCACCATAAAAATAAATATGATTTTGGTACTGGTAAAAAGCTGAAAAAAAAAGAAAAAAACACTGTACTAACTAGGCTTGCTGCTTCTGCCACGAGCTTGCAAGAAAAACAGGAAAATTTTATATAAAGAATAAAAAGCTCACTTTCCATATACAACGTTTTAGAAAATAAGTAATTTCCTTATATTCTATGCAATTCCTATTTATTTTCTTAACATAATCAATAAATACTACTCTTAACAATACACTTATTTGAAAAACCTTATATCATTACTTGAAAAAACCTAGTTTTTTGACAACAAATTTCTCTCAATTATTCTTGAGCATTGAATAAAAAAAAAAGGCAATCTGGATTAAGGGGCCACAGTTTTATACTAGCCATTGTTAAAAAATTCCATCAGCCTTGTTTAAAACCAACTGATTCACATCCATATTTTTATGCAATAACAAAAATTTATAGAAAATTTCCTTTTGTGCATAGGAATATCCAAGTAAAACTTTCCAAATTTTCTAGTAGTACATACAATCTCCACATACAAACCATTAACCCATTAGAACCTGTTACTCTGAGTACTTCATGTGTACTCCAATAAGATCAGAATTCATGCTTCCAGAAAGACAAATTGTTCAAGCAGGCTGCAACCTTCATTCCAGTGCTTTCATATTTGTTCCAAGCTGGTCACTCAAATTTATAAGCCTTATGAAATTGGAGGGGTGAGAGAAGGAACCTTGGCTTAAGGAAATATTTTGAAGCTAATGAATAAAAATTTTCCCTATAGATGTTTGACTTATCCTCATCTGTAACTACAGTGGAACCTCAGTTTTCGTACGCCATGATTTTCGTACAATTCAGTTTTTGTAGGCTTTTCCCAGAGAAATTTTGTCTCAAGTTTTGTATGTTTCCTCGGATTTCATACACTCAGAAATGCTTCTTCGGGGGGCACTGCGTGATTAGGCCCCGTACCAGCATCCGTGTTCTCTCGTGACCCATTCTGCTTTTGTGGTCATTATTTCTTTTGTGTGTTTTTTTACAGTTGCTAATTAAGCCGTCATTAGGCCATAGAAAGTTCAAAGTGCCAGCCCTTCTGTAAAAATGGCGAGAAACACCACAGAATTTAAGAAACAACTCGTAGCAAAGTGTTAAGAGGGTGTTGCATGCTGATCACAATAAGAAAATGCCTACAAGTGCTGCTGTTAGTGAAAAGGCCAGCAGAGGCTGGTTTGAAAAATTCAGAAAGCAAACGAGCATACATAATATGTACAAGTTTACAAAGTGGAGTGATTTATATTTATATTATTCCTTGTGGGAATTATTGCTTCATTTTGGACTTCGTGGAAGGTTCTGGAATGGATTATGTATGAAAAATGACAAATTTTTAACCAATTTGTATTTTTCATAACTAACAAACCTGAGGTCTTAACATTAGGATAACACTAGCGCCAAGCTGGAAACCGATAGAATAATAATAATAATAAAAAAAACACTTGTGAGATCCAGGGACTATTGGCATCTGTACCAGGTCACAGGGTATTGTAGTTCCCAGAATGCCCTTGGCGTCCTGTGACCTATCATTTCCGAGACAAAGGAAATGCCCTGGAGTGAGTGGGTTTCCTTGTTCAAGATTTTTAACATCGGTATCTACAGATCCACATCCAACATGTAGTAGGTTTCATCTTACTAATCCTAAATATTCAGTGAAGCAGAAAGCCAATATTACTGAAAATACTATTCAGTCAAGATTAAATAATCAGATAGGAGTTGCACAGTACTCTAAGTCTGCCATACTGACTTACATCAGAACAGTATAACATTAATAAACACACCAATTCTCTACAGAATTTGAACAAGACAACAAAACAGAAAGTGGGGTTAAAATAAACATACCAAAATGGTCAGGCTATAATGGTTTTAGGATGAAAAATACGCTCTTTGAATACTTTTAACCCATACCTTTGAAGCAAATTTAATAAAATAATTTTAGACTATCATCCCTGTGGAATTTAAACGACAGAACAACATTCCCAACATCCAGAATGCTCAACCTGATATCTGTCAGCTGTGAGAGCAATCAAAAACTAGACTTTTGATTGCTTTTTGGAGCCACAACAAGCTGTTCAAAATGTAAAAATGAGGGGCCAAATTGGTAACAAAATGTGCTTCACCTAAGTTGTCAATTTAGTAACAGAGGTATAGTTTCCCCTAGTTTTACATGAGCTCAACCATTTTTAACAACTATTCTAGCCCGGCCTTTAAGGAAGAAGACTGCAGATAACTTCCCTGGTATCATCTAGTACCCTATAAAACTATCTTGTGGAAATTACTTTTACTGCCAGAAAAAAATTACTTCAACTTACAATATGCTCAAAATATGAAAGCAAAAAGGATGGCACTTTTAATGGGTAATTTGAACAGTGCAACACTAGTCCACTCACTCATATGTACATTAATAATGATGTGAAAAAAACAAGGAGATATTCAATTTGGGAGATGTTATTTGAAGTACAATTCACTGCCAGTAAACAACTGTGGTTTGATCCAGTTTACTTGAGACATGAACTTTGGAAATAATGCTTCCATAGTTCTTGAAAGCAGAACACAACAAACAATATCTCCATGATGTCAATAAGGTAATCCAATAGCAAAGTAAAGTGCCAGAGAAGAAGCAAGCTTTTGATGAAATAAACATGCTTAAATTAGACATGGGTCATGTGGAGTAAAACGAAGGCCAATGAGGGCTAGCTTATTCTGTTACTTCTCAAATGTGAAACACCCTAAAAGTCTTGTAACAGAAAAGTGGTCTGCTTCAATCTAGTTTGATGATTAAAGTCTGCATGAAAGAAAACAGCTGGGGACACGTCAACGCTGACAAATTTCAACCTCTAATGTACCATAATGTACCACGATTTTCTAAGGATCTTTCATTAAATAAGATTTCTTCAGGACATTACTCTGAAAGTTCCTTTCTATTTGATCCAAATTGGAAAAATAAAGTCCACAGTAGTATGATGTAGTATACAGTGGAAGCCCGTATTCCTGGGGGATGTGTACCAGACACCATCAACCCTCCCCCCCTCCCAATTAGCTATTATCTGTGAATACTTACAAACCCTAAAACTGCCAATTTTGTTAGTTCAAACTCAAGAAAAACCCATTAAAATGCTAATATCTGGTTTTCATACCAATTTAATACAAGTGCATTTAATCATATAACTGATATGAAAATACAGTAATTTGTGGATATTTTCCATAGAATTAGTGCGAGTACACGGATTTCTCCATAAAGAAATTGGCGAATACATGAGTATGCCAATCCTAAGAACGTGAATATGGGGGGGTGACCACTGTATTGCTATATACAGGAAGCTTTTGCCAACTTGACCAGTTGGCCTCTTCAGCCTGAATAAACATAAAATACCGTGAATACAGAAATTTCCCATGAATAATGGGTACATACGGCCCATAGAAAAGTCTGCGAGTATGTGAGTCTGCAAATCTCGAGAACGCGAATACAGGGGTCCACTGTATTGCTATATACAGGCAGTTTTTACCAACTTAACTAGTTGGCTTCTTCAGCCTGAATTAGCACAGAAATAATAATGCATTTTGGACATTTTTGAAAATTGGCACCACAACACGCCGAATTTTAGTTATCGGCGCCACGAAGTGCTGATACCAGAGCTATGGCATCACAACATAACTCACAGAGGCCCCATTATCCGGTATATCAATTGTCCTGAAAAATTAGAATTTCCATTTAAAGCCATGAAAGCTTTTTGTCATCACAGATCTATGAATATGTTCCAATACTGAAGCAAGGATATCATACTAACTTGACAGTGGGGGAGAGAGAGAGAGGTATTAAAATTTTGGTTAGAATCTTAACTTATATAATCTTAAAGTCTTGTCATTAGATGTCTAGAAGAGTAGCATTGACAAATAAGAAACGACCCAATGATAGGTTCCACCCCATGGGTGGTGGGGAATTTCCTCACTGAGATCTTCCTCCACTGCGTGACCTTGGATATTACAATACTAACTGCAATTACTAAGAACAATGATATTGGATCTGACTTTAGGACTGAATACAAGGTGCCAGATTAAATCAGAATTGCACCCTGTATAAAGATAGGCCAAATGACTAGTGGTATTGCTTACTGGCTCATGCAAAACCTTATCAAACTTATCCTTTAATATGAGTATGGGTTCACTCATTTAATTGAGATGGTGCAGTAAGTCGACAATTCCTCAGATTAGAGGCTATGACTGTCGAACTTCTCAGTTCCTGAGGTCCTTTATTCCTCATTCGGTCAGACTGTGGAACATCCTCCCTGAGGATGTCCTGCAACTGGAACTTCAAAATCTTGAGTGAAGCTGCAATGCAATACTACTCTAATATGTAATTCTCCTTACATTTTAATAATTTACTTACATTTTAACTACAATCTTAATCTATGTATTGTTTTGTTCATTTAATTTTCTTTTTTAATAAGTGATCTCTTTCTGTATCTCCCATTACCTTCTGTTACTTCTTTCTAAAGAACACCTTATTCTTTGAAGCTTGATTTCAAGTCGATGGCCTCTGTGGGCTTGTTCCATATGAATAGGGTTCATCTTTTGAAAAACAATTAAAATAATCAAATCTTTGAATGCTTGCTCTGTGACTGGACTAATTATGGGAAGATTGGTAATAACTCCTAACAGCCAGACCCCTTTTAGCCCAGTCAACTAGTAGTCTTTTCCCTCTCATGCATGAAGTTTTAAGCATGTAACTCCACTAAGGTTGAAATTTTTTGTATTCTTCTCAGATTAATCATGGTAAATACTATGTAGTATTATCAATTTGTACTATGAATAAAAGCAGACAACTTTTTTCAATCAGTTTTCCAAATCTTTATTTGACCACTTAGTCTCTAGTGTCTGTTTCACAGTTTTACATTTTGTGGTATTAAACATAAAATTTACTTCCTTTGTATATTTCAGTAAAACAATAACTTTACTGAGTCCTTAATAGTTTTATTTTATAGTTGCTGTTGTCACTATGAAGGGAACAAATTTACATGCTAACTCCACACCAGGTACTGTTGCCTTGTTGGCAGGCAAGAAAGATCTGATAATATTGTGCCAAATTTCTGTCGTGTGAGGGTATATGATTTATGTGCTGGATCTTGAGTCAATTTTAGACATTCATAATATTAACAGTGGAGAGTTGAATAAGATGTTCTACTGTTCTCCAGCCTTTTCTTCCTAAATGTGGCAGCACAATCAAACATTGACCAATACCCGTCCTTCGTTAGAAATTCTAGCAACTTCAGCACTATGTATTCCAATTTGTTTCATCAGATGAACAAGGCTGACGTTCGGTGACATGCCACTGTACTTATCTCTAAAAAATACCTCATCATTTTTCTCAGTCTCATGGTAGCTGCTGACAGGGCATTTTTATAATCTTAATAATCTCTCAATTCTGGCATTTTTTCTCATGATGACCATTGTTAAAATTCAAATTTTATACTTAATATACAAATAAACCCTGGCTATATGTCAAGTCCTACTCTCTCTCCCCTCCAATTGGGCAGATGTCTGAACTACTGTGAAAAGCTTCAAACTAACTACGTTGGATGAGAGATATAAGGGCTTTTCTGAACAAAGGTTAGCAGAGCCACCTTCACAAAGCATCATGTATTCTTAGGCAATAGTTTGTATGCAAGAAACATAACATTTGTAGTAGTTACCTGCAAAGCTTGTTAATCTCCAGTTAATCAGAAACTAAATGATAGGATTTTAGAAAAACATTTATACCAATTTCAATATCATATATCATAATACTGCCAACATACTGACTTGGTAAAAATCCAGTCTAAAGAAGTCACCAAAAATTACTCAAGCGTTTGGTATACCAGCACAGAAGAAAATAGTAGGATGCATAAATTCACATTTGGCTGTGCATCATTATTACACGATTGTATCTGTAACTAGTTAAGCCAATGAATGCCTTGCAATAAAGCTGAGCAAACATACTCATGCTTGTGCTATTCTCTGTGCCACTTAGTACTTGGTCACAAGGAATCAAAGTATCACAACTTGATAAACAATCATAATCAATACAATGTACTCATATATGATCAAATAACAAACCATACCTGTTTAGCTGAAATACTCTTGTAAAAAGAGACCTGTAATGCTGAACACCATACAGTCGTTTGATAAAGAGTAGTCCTAAGGTACATATAAAAACACAAAGAAAATGGACTTCCCATACTCAAGTTCATACCATTCCTTATGTAACACTCTTGAAAAAACTGAGTCACAATTTCCTTGCATCAATTTGTCTGACGTTCAATAACAATTAGAAGAAAATATGGGAAGTCACAATAATATGCTACAATCACTATAATTAGGGTCTTCACCATGGATCAAAGGCTGCCACTTCACCACAGACCAAAAAATGGTGAAAAAAAAAAGTATGAAGACAATTTTAGGTTAATACATGTTTCAACAACCTTCAATCATATTAATATTTAAATATTTGTGTTTTGAATAGAATGTATCTATAATGATTTGGGCATGGCATCTAAAATCCATGGGCAAGATACCTAGTCTCTAACCCTCATTACTTGGTCACTCCCGTTGCTCTTCAAGAGCAGTAACCTCGGTTATATTATTATAAAATGTTCAATGTGAATAAATTATATTATAATTTAGCTAAACAAAGCTAACAGAATGAACAAACTAACAATCTTAAGTCTAAAACTATTATTCACAACATTCTCAAATAAACAACACATTCACACTTTAACACGCACAATGTAAGGAGCTTACTTTAAAAAAGGTTTACTATTACTCAATATTTCTGTAAACAAAAGTTATTCAGTTGATAATAATTTCAAAATGCCCGGAAAACAAAGTCACAATTATGTACAGTGGACCACCCCTTATTCGCGTTCTCAGGATTCGCAGACTCGCACAGTCGCAGATTTTTCTCTGAAACGTTTCTCCGCATTATTCACGGAAAACATGCCTATTCGCAGTATTTTTCTATGATAAATATCCAGAAATTCCTGGGTTTTTAATCAATTTCATCATAAAATGCACTTTTTGAGATAAAACTATTAAAAAAACGAAGTATAAAAATCTTTAGTTGGTTTAATCTCGAGTTTTAACTAACAAAATAGGAGGTTTAAAGCATTTTTATAGGGGTTCCAAGTATTCACAGGTTCTAACTATTCACCGCCCCCCCCGGAGAGAGAGAGAGAGAGAGATTAGTTTTCTTCTCTCGAGTATTTCTTTGATTTCATATGTAACTTATAGTCAAGTTATATGTATATAAAAAATTACACTATATTACTTACACAGAGTAACATAATTTAAATTATAAGCACTGACAAACATTGAAACTACATTTTAAAACCAAGGATGATTATAAAAATGATATTGTAATGATACAATTAAGTTTGTTCATACTTACCTGGCAGATATATATATAGCTGTATTTTTCCGAATCCGACAGAAATTTAAACACTTACGACACACGCAGTGGGAGTCAGGTGGTTAGTACCCATTCCCGCCGCTGGGAGGCGGGTATCAGGAATCATTCCCATTTTCTATTCATAATTTTTATTTCCACTGTCTCCTGAGGGGAGGTGGGTGGGTACTTGATTATATATATCTGCCAGGTAAGTATGAACAAACTTAATTGTATCATTACAATATCATTTTGTTCATGAAACTTACCTGTCAGATATATATATAGCTGAATCCCACCTTTGGTGGTGGGAGTAGACAGAATAGAAGATTTTAGGAAACATATATATGCAGATAATTGATATCTTGATTCCTTACCTGTTAGCATAGCTGACTTCGTGGTTACTGCCGCGTAAGTCTGCTTGTGCTACTAGAGTTGCCAGCAAGGTAGAGACCTATATAGCTGGTGCACTCCAGATGATCTGTCAACAGGGGCGAGACCACGACGTGACTAGACCATATTGACCATACCATGAGGGCTAAGAAGTAAAATAAATATATATATAAAAATATATATCACCACCTGACCCACCTAGCCAAAGTTAAGGTGTGTTAACTAAGGCTTAAGAGTTAAGAAGTCACCGTTGTCGGCGACTCAACTACTAAATTAAGAGCTCTTCCTAACCATTTTCTACAGGATAGGATGAGTGGTACTTCTTGCCCCCAAGATTGTGTCTGCAGACACGTATGGCCCTAGCGAGCAGCAGATCTCATATGCCATCTTCACATCTCGCAGGGAGTGTGAATTGAACACAGAGTTGCTTCGCTAAAACATGGTACTCAGGATGTTGCTGAGTGCCATGCTCTGTTGAAATGCTTCCGAGGCCGCGCCCTCACCTCGTGAGCATTCAAATCAAAAGATTTCAAATCTTTGTGCAAACACAAAGAAGGAGCTTTTTTGAAAGACCTCCTTAACAATAAAGCCAGGGTGTTCTTCGATATGGGCAAGTCTGGTCTTTTCGGAACACTGCAGATTGTCCGTACGACTTCGACTTTCTTGAGTTTTATGTAGATAAAACTTGAGAGACCTGACAGGGCACAGGACTCTCTCTGGCTCCTGCCCACTAACTTGTGCCATCCTTGCTTCCAACTCCTGGCCCCAGGACAAAACGGGTTTCCATTCTTAGGCCATAACGAAAAGCTTAGAGAGCACACCGCCTTGTGTTCTCTAAAGCCAAAACTTGTGACGATGGCTTAAAATCTCACTAACCCTCTTTGTCGTATCTAGGGTGGTTAGAAAAATGCCTTCCTGATCACATGCAAGAAGTTAACAGGTAGGAGATGTTCGAATGCTTTGACATCAAGAACTTCAGACTATGTCTAAGTTCCATATTGAAAGCTTCGATCTGGACATGCACAGTCAGTCCGTCTGTACTAACGTCAGGTGACCGACCAGTTGACCAGTCAGACAAATCAAGGACAGCAAGGCTGTACCCTGAAGACCATAAGGCACTATTCTTCGCTGAAGGATGAGTGTTTGGACTGCCTGGGCGATTCAAGCTAAGCAAACCTTGGGGGGTGTATCAACGCAACCCAACGTTGTTAGCGAATCAACTCCTGAGCCACTCCTGACTCGAGCTTCTGGTGCCAGGAGAAAGGAGCGAGGAGCAAAAAGGCGATTCAGTCCCGAAGGACGAATGCCTGACAGTCCAACCTGGTCTCATGTTAAACGATCATCGGGGGTGTATAAACGCAACCGACTTCGTCAACAAGAAACTCAGGGCTACTATATGTCTCCTGATCTCGCACGAGTGTCTGACTCCGAGAAAACAGGTGAGACAAAAAGTAGATGGTGAGCGAGTTTCGAGATTTCACAGAACTCAAAGATCGTGAAGGGCTTTGTTGTTTGACAGAAGCAAATCTCTGAGCCCAAAGGCCGTCAACAACATATTTGCGTATTCTTTAATAGTTGTGACTGCCAGCTTATCCCATTCTTCAAACGGAAAGGGAAGACTGCAATCTTATGCTGTCAACATCTCGATAGTCTGAACGTAGTCAGACTCAGAGCGGAGAGGTTATAGGTACCTTTCGTGTTAAAGGAGACCGACTCTCTCGGAAAAGGTCCTTGGAAGGACGTGACCTCTGTGAATCTAGGGTCTTGAAGGCCAACATGGGGCGATTAGCGTCATTGTCGCTCCCTGTGATGATATAAATCATCTTATTACATTTCCTAAGTGATTGAAAAAGGGGAAAAGAGACTCAAACATCCATCCCCGTTCAATATCATAGGATGGCGTTTAATGTTACCGCTCCCGGATCGAGAAAAAGGGAGCAGAGAAGAAGAAGCCTCTTCGTCCTCAACCTAGCGAAGAGATGAATGAAAGGACGTCCCTAAAGTCTCCACAACTCTCAACATACTTCTAAAGAAAGATTCCACTCGGAAGTCAGTAGTTGCTGCCTTCGATCGAGACGATTCGAACGGACTTTTGCAATCCTGTAACGAACCTCTAGAGGATCGTTCCATTCTACGCCTGTTGTTATAATAGGCTCTTTCTCGTAAACCCGAACAGGGACCGAGAGAAGATACTTCCTAAGATATGAGAGAGCTGTGGAAGATCAGAGTTGATATGGACCATGGTTCCAAAAACTCGTTTCGAGGACTGGAGGGACGACTGAATTGCTTCCACTTCTTTCAGATTATGATCCAGGACATCTGAAACCCTCTCCAGATGTCCGGCAACTTCTTTCTATCACCTCAAGAGATACTTAACGCACCGAGAGATGTTCAGAATCATTCCTAGATCTTTAATAAAATTTCAGTTTCCCGGTAGGAAAAAACTGTAGAGGTCTGAATTGCAGTCTATTCAGGGAAACAAACTTCTTTAGGAAGGAAATGGTCCCCAGCAAGCTCATCCATTCCCTCACACAGTATGTTTACTTCCCTAATAAGGCTGCGCTTTGCCTAAGCAAGAGAGCATATAATAGTGCAATGTTGTGGTAGACTCGTAGTCCTATACCGTGCGGTAACGAGCACCGAAAGGAGTAAGATATCTCTGTAGAACATATTAAGGCCAAACGAATGCAATGTTTATTCATTTCATAGTAAGGAATCCCCTCAATTTTAGGCTAAAGTCCGTGATTGTAGGGCAGAGATACAGTTCGTCAGTCAATCCCGCAGGAGAGAGAGAGACGTAACTGCCAGCACAGAGATACGGTTAGTCAGTCAATCCCGCAGGAGAGAGAGACTTAACCTACAGCGCATGACAGCGAACGAGTTGGTACTGGCTCGTTTGGACTGGAGGAGAGGAGTCAGAGGACAGTGACAGCAGCAGCTTAACGATCGTCCGTCATCGTCGTCTCTTAAACTTTACATGCCTGGGTTGCCAGCTACCCTATTCTATGAAGAAAAAGGTTCGTTATTTTTAGCATAAAGAGACTCTCAAGCTGGTATATTTAAGCGAAACAGAAAACGCTAAATATATAGATGCGTTTGTGTCGTCAGAACACTACCATACAACGGTAAAAGATAAATCGGAAACTCCTGGAAGGCTGCAGGGAGTAACGATTAAATGTCCTTAAAATGGACCATAGACCTCTCGGTTGCCATCCGAAGAGGTAACTACAGCAAGCGTATATGACTTTGAACCAACCAAATAAATAAAATAAACGCAAGGCAAAATATGAAATTATATCACAATAAAGTTTTGTTCATACTTACCTGGCAGACATATATATAGCTGAATTCGGAAATACAGCTACATACATATCTGACAGGCAAGTTTCATGAACAAAACTTAGGAGAATCGAAGCAGTCAGCTCAAGCTTCTTATGTTATTGGACATAAGCGTTCATTGACGTAGTCTACAAGTCTATTTCTTGTACGAGTCTGCGAATGACGAATGAGAGCTCTTCCGAATCTTGTCAATAAGAGCTTATTCGCTTACGCAATATCAAGTTAATGAGATGTTTGTCAATGAGAACTAACCCATTTACGGGACAGAGAGATATTTTGTCAATGAGGGGATACCCACTTACTTGACAAAACGATAGTATATTGTCAATGGGGGAAAGTCACTGAATTGACAAAACGTAATCCAGGAAGTCGAGTATTTATTTCCGATTCCCGTCTCAAACGAGGAAGGGGCAAGAATCCTGTTAAGAGACTGGGCTTACGTCAGGTATTACGACGATGTTCAATTCGGCAGCGTAGTCCCGACCTAGGAACTAACAAAATCTATCATCTGAAAAAGCCCCTTGTCAAAATGGGCTAAAAAGCCTGGGGCAAAATTATCCTGGGAAGAGGAAGAAACTCTCCAACCAGCTTCCTCTCCCGTATCACAACTAATGCCTGCTAAAGCTTAAAATTTATTGGCAGTATGGCAAAGGCAGTCCTGTCTTGCGCTTTCCTGAAGAGCATACTTTTGATGAGTGCCTTTGCAAGAATCCTACTGAACGTTGCCGAGAGTCCTGACGTGCAGGACATCGAGCCTTTATAACCCATAACTGCCTTATCGCAAAGTCTTGACTGCGGTAGTGGCAACTTAAATTTATTGGCAGAATGGCAAAGCTTGCGGTAGAGCAAACGAGAACTTCCCTTGAGCTTTCCTTAACTCCACCCACCTATGCGAAAAGCAATATTAATTGACAGAGACCTCTTGAATTCACGAAACCCGATGTCTTGCTGGGTTTCGAAGAAGTTGTCTGTTCACTTTAAGCTTACTCCGAAGCACTGCCTACTTCACATTCTTTGCAGGTGAGGTAGAAGTATCATCGAAGGTAGAGGTAAAAATTCTTTAAGCCCAAATCTGAAACAAGAGCTTGAAGAGTTCAACAGAAACGTTCAGCCAGGCGACACACCTGGCGTGCGCTGGTGCACGCTCGGCGTCCACTGGAGCGCGCTTGGCGTCCACTGGAGCGCGCTCGGCGTCCATTGGAGCGCGCTCGGCGTCCACTGGCGCGCACGCTCGGCGTCCACTGGCGCGCGCTTGGCGTGCACCCGCGCGCCCCTGGCTTGGGCGTCCGCTCTCAAAAGCTTACTGCTACTATGACTTCTTTTACGTATTTCTCGGTGGAAAGACGGACACGAGTTCAGGCGACGTTCGCCTTCTTACTTCTCACTGAAACGCATAACGAGAGAGAGAGAGAGAGAGGACGTGAAGCGTCCTCTTCTATAAAGCTTCTATTTAGAGGCGCGAGTCCATCCGAAAGCTCCAACCCCTGCGCGGGGAGGACGCTTCGGAGGACGAGAAGCAATCCTTCAGGATTCGTGCAGTGCACGCACTTAGGCAGTCTGGGGATTTTCATCAGAAACTGCCGAAGGCACGCCAGATCGGTGGGGGTTCCTCGTAACCCTCCTTCGGCTTTCGACATGCTCTCTCATGGTTCTGGGAGTCAAGCAGAGGTCCCGGCCTAGAGGCGAAACGAGGCCGATCTGACGCACCCTCCACTACACAAGGGGTATCACTGCACTTCTGCACTTCACTTTTACTCTCTAAAGCAAGCACTTTCGATTCTAAGTTACGAATCGAAGGAGTATCAGAGAAAGGGCAATTTCTCTACAGACACTGCTTAGGGCCCGAAGGCAACACTGCAGGGTTAGGAGTAACAATTACAGAAGTAGCACTTCACAGCAATGAAGGAGAGCGAGCACCTCTCGTAGACATATACATAGCCCGTAGGCCATACTACAGGGTTATGCAAAATAAAGTCTACAGGAAGGTCTGATTAATTGCGTACATACGAATCATACGTCTTCCTTACGGAATTAGACATGTTTACTGATTAATTGCGTACATACGAATCATACGTCTTCCTTACGGAATAGACAAAGTCTCACACTCCTTACATGACAAATCTCAACAAAGAAGCAATTTAAGATAGCGTATGCCTAGCCACAAATCCAAGTGAATAAATCTAAAGACAATTAGGATACTTAGCGGCAATGAAGTTTCCAAAATCCTAAGACGGAGGTACTGAAAACAGGTGTTTTCAGCACCGGCGACAGAAAAATTATGAATAGAAAATGGGAATGATTCCTGATACCCGCCTCCCAGCGGCGGGAATGGGTACTAACCACCTGACTCCCACTGCGTGTGTCGTAAGTGTTTAAATTTCTGTCGGATTCGGAAAAATACAGCTATATATATATCTGACAGGTAAGTTTCATGAACAAAATAACATGTAATAACTCAAATTTTACAACAACATTTCAAACTTTAAACACGAAGTTCCCCATTATTAGAAGAAGAGGGAATGCCAAGTTTGGAGATGTCACCGATTCTTTATGATTTTTTCATATGGTATATTCTTGTACCCTGACCATCAAACTAAAATATGACATTCATTGGGCTAACATTTTTTTATTAATAAAAAGAAAAAGACTTTTTCTTTATGATTACTGCATCATGAAATTCCTCAAGTAGAAACTTTACAATGGTATTAATCCAAGCTGAGAAGTCTTAAGCAAATTGCTTATAATGACCAATTAATTATGACTTTGACTAAGTGTTACACATGAAACTAGTAGTTACTCTGAAAGGTTCTGGCTACAATGATTAAATTTATGATCAATATGTTGTCTTTGCACAAAAAGTTAGCATAATAAAAAATAAGGACAGTGCCATTTTTTCCTAACCTGTATTAGGTTTGGTATCTGACTCTTCAATATTGGAATAATTCATACATCTAATCATTTATTTTTCCTTTTTTAATGTGTGAGTTCTTTCTGTATTTCACTTTACCTTCTCTCTTACTTCCTAATGAACACTGTATTCTTTTGAAGCTTGAATTTCAAGTTAATGGCTGTGCTAGCTTGTTTCAAATGAATTGGATTAATCTTCTACATATAATAATAATAATAGTAATTATAATAATAAATAATAATAAGTAATAAATAATAAAATAATTATAATAAAGGGAAATAACAAAGCATAGAGTGTGTTGAGAGGAACATTCTGCAAATGTTACATTGGTCAGATTGAGGAACATTTGCAAAAGCTGTGGCAGACAAAAATAGCAGACAATATCCCTCTTCCTGTTCACTTCAGTGGAATGAAACTCCATAACCTGGACGAGGGTGGAAGCACACTCCATAACCTGGACGAGGGTGGAAGCACAGAGTAAGATAGTGCATCAACTGAGAAAATCAATTCTTTGATACATGGTGCTTGAGAGGGAGACTCTGATACCAACCAGAAGCAGAAGAGTCTGAAAGACTGAAAAGTCTGGTGTACAGTATTGGCAAAATTTCTTTTGAATGAGGAGATGCAACTGATCCTCATCCCCACCCTTCAGTAGTGGTGTAAGAATACTATCACCATAGATTCTGTGTGTCATAAAAGGTGACTAAAAGGACAGTTGCTGCCTTGCAGGTCTTAAATTTTTAGTAAAGGTTAGCCCTACTGCCAATGACTGTGGAAACTGCTGCCTTGCAGGCTTACTTTTTAGTAAAAGGCTAGGGCCACCGCCAATAATTACTGTGGAAACAGCTGCCTTGCAGGTGGACTTTTAAGTCAAAGGCGAGGCCTACTGCCAACAACTGTGGTTGATGACAGCAAGGGCATGCGGTTGTAAAAAATACCCTTCGCCAAATAATAAACCATGCCTGATGCTGTAGGGATAACGGTAGGAAAGAAGATGCAACTGATCCTCATACCAGTCACGACACTCCTAACATTAGCCAAGAACAATTCTGGCCAGAGCAAGATACTCGCAAAGATGTGGTTTCTCATCCAATGGCACACATCCAATGATGACATAACTTAGCTGCAAGCTCACCTAAGTAAACCTCTACAAGAACACAGTCATAGTAAAAAGTCTCATCAAAATCCAAAAACAAACAGAAGTAAACAGCACGATGGCCTGTAATAATCAGGTATATTGATAATTTTGTTCCTTCCTATGGCAATGCCAAATAAAGACAAAGTAAATTTTCCAATTACAGAAAACTGAAACTTTAAAAGGCACTTCCTAACAATGATTTATACCATCTTCACCATATGCTTCTTAAGAAAAATGTTCATGTAACCGAAAAAAAAATAAAAATAAAAAAAAGCCAACTAATGAGGGCAGAGTCATGTACATTAATAGGTAAAAATAAATAAGTAAATTACAGGAAATAACTTACATGATGTCCTCTAAGATTTCTAGGAGTTAAGGTGTGACCATCGGCATCATTTTGCATAGCTTTACGAGCAGCCTCTGCATCAGAGTCATCCTCTTCGTCATCTGGATCTATCTTAAGCATAAGGGCTTTAAACTGAAAGAAAATGATTTATAAGACATAGAAACCCTTTCCAAAAAATCCATTAGAGCACATTCTTGACAAGCAATAATTTCACGCCTACATAATATATGAACAATATTTCCACACTGTATTACATATTTTCATCAAGAAATTATGAATCAGACTAATATATTAGAATATTAGTACTTACATTGAGGTATTGAGATATAAGATCAATCTTTGGTTGCATATCATCTTTCTTATCTACATTCTTTTCTGGCTCTTCTTTAAGCATTTTTAATGTTGTCTTAGGATTAAATTTTGCAGTACTTTTCCTGGTGCAAGCCTTTTCATACTGCTTGGATGTGTCAGAAGGAGAATACTGAGTGATCCGCCTGAGGAAAAACAAGAGATAACAATTATGTCCTAAAAATTGGCAAAGAATTTGTGACTATGCTGGTATCAACATTTTACAGCAAAATTGGCATTAAAATTTCTAAATATTTCTATGGCATATAAAAATCATTACTTCTTAAGGCTTATGTCACTGGTCTTGATGGCAGAAGCAAGGAATTACAGATTGACCCTTAGCTGTTATTATCTTGGTGAGCAAGGCTTCTTTTGCCAAATGAAAGATTGACTGATTGATCAATAGTAAATGCTAGCCTCATTACTTCTTAGCTCTAATCTAGTTATTTTAAAGCGCTGAGTAAGATGAGGAATGCAACAAATTATGGGGAAAAGAAAACTCCGCTTATTAGGAATAGTAAACTGGTAGAACAAAAATGACAAAATCTACCATCAGGGACCCATAAAAAAAAAAAAATAAATAAATAAATAAATAAATAAAAACAAGATGAATTTTCACTCTAGGGAAACAATAATGATTGACCTGTGGTAAAACAGTTTGGGGAAAAATGTCAAAAGCATTGGATAACCAAACCTGCACTCCATGTGAAATGGGACCCACTATACAGCAGTGACCTCATTTGCAAAGATGTGCATGGCAAATAATATAACTGTACAAAATACAAAATTTAACTTACCCATCAGTGATTCCATAAATTTCTTTTAAATAATCTTTTAACATTAATAACAACAGACATCCCTGACAGGAATTGATACAATCTTCTAACGGAGTAAGGCAGGGAGGGAGACGTGATAAATAAACCTCCACATCTTCCTCATCATCTAAATCATCTACATACTCCTCCTGACCAGTTTCTGGATTGATTTTAACTTCAGCATTTGGTGGAGGTAATAAAGCCTGAAAGAGATTTAAAAGAATCAGAACAATGTACAGTAAAGACAACCACTATTACAGTTTTAATAAGATTCTTATTTCAATAACTTGAAACACTTCTACACCATAGTAGCTGCTGTCAGCCAGTTTCAAAACAAAAAACTGAAGCTAACCATATACAGTAACACCTCCAATGACACTTCAAGTTCTGGCATTTTCAGTGTCAGTGGTCTTTGTTAAAAATGAACAGAAAAATAAACTTGCATTGGTTTATACATCTTGGACATAAAAACACCAGAAGCAATCAAAAATGCCCATGTTCCAGCACTCAGCCATAATACAAAAAATCAAAAGAAATGGGCCCAATCACTTAAAATAAACAAAAGTAAATATACACTGGAAAAAAAAAAAATTAAAGCTCAAATAAAAAAATAAGAAAATATTGCTGCAGTACTACAAGTTCAGATATAATAGTTCCCACATTTGGTCTGTTTAGTTTTAGGAACTAGGCAGCAAATTAATATGTGCTTGCTTACGGGACCTTTCCTGTGACTTGTTTGCACTGAATTTTATTATTATTAACTAGCTCCATGTCTCCAACGTAAGTTCCTAGTGCAAGTGCTGCTAAGTTTAACAATATACCATTGAAAAATAAACTATGAAAAAAAATTATGAAATTAGTGAGACTGCTACCATAGACTTCAACTGAAGCCTATGGTAAGACAGAGCTCACACACATCACCTAACAGGTATGTACAGTAGAGAACATCCACATTGTTTATTAGTTTTTCTTTATATTCTTCAAAATTATTATGTATAAATTTATCAAAGAGTAAAACATTTTAACTATCAAAGCAACCTACTCAACATATATCAGCACCATTATGGGGTTACTTATGGGCATTTATAGGGTCTCTATTTATTTAAAAGTAATAATAAAGGCACTTACAGTGTCTCTACTTTAAAAGTAATAATGAAACAAATTAACTTTCCATATACCATCAATATAAATAATGAAATTATGGATATTCAAAATAAATATGTGATATTGTTTGTAAGGCTAGTGGTTATTTTGGCTTTGTGTGTAGTATACATTTCTATGCTCATTTTGATGTCAGAAACCTCCCTAGAGTTTCAAAGGAAAAACAAAAAGAAAGTGTATATCAATTATATTTTAGCATGAAACCTCTGTATATTATTTCAACCATCCTCACACCCGAAACAATTATGCTCACTAATCTCTACACTTCAGCTTACATCTTTTCTGTTACCAAGAAACGTGTAATATTTTCATTGGAAGAAAAATCCAATCAATAAATTTACTATTATTTTTCAAATGATGAACCCTATACATATGGAGCAAGCCCACAGGGGTCATGACTTGAATTTCAAGCTTCCAAAGAATATGGTGTTTATTAGGAAGAAGTCAGACAAGGTAAAGGAAATACAAAATGAAGACATCTTCCTTATTAAGGAAGAAGAAATAAATAAATACATTAACCCTTAATGAATGGGTATCATCATATGAGTATATAAAACAAGTTTTGAGTGATGGATGGGCTAACTCATACGAGTATTAATATTACATGCCATACTATTTGGATGAATCTAGTGGGAAAGATGTTCATGGCACTTCAATGGTTCATAAATAACTTATGGCAACTGTAGTAGTTGAGCACAGGAGAGACATCAATCATTATGGCTTGAGATTTCATTGGGGAATGTGCTGCCTCTCTGTAGCTCCAGGTGTCTTTTTATTAGTTTGCTCATACATATACCCAGGAATTGCTGTTGATTTTAGTTCTTATCTTTTATGATAATGCGTCAGCTGTAATTGTCATTTTGCAGAGAAGTGCAAAAAATATATTAGAGAAAAACAAGTATACCTAACAAAAAGTTACTTCATTTTCCCATCTCAGTAAATCTTGTAAATATTTCACAACAAATGTACTCAGAATTTGTTACCGATTTGAGTTCTTATCTGTTATGATATTGTGTGAACTGTAACTATAATTTTACAAACTAAAATATTAGCAACACATGTATAACTTGGTAAAATTAGCATATTTTCCAGTGTGTTTTGTAAAAGAGGCCCCACACAGGGTTGTAAATAGTCACTTTCAACTTCCTGTGAAAGGTAGGGAAAAAAGTTTTAGAATTTTTTCCCCACACAATGTGCATTTGCACTTCCTCCTTCCATTGATGCATTTTTCTTAAATTGGCCAAAGTGTTTTCTTCTCAAGTTGGCCAACCTTCAAGTTTGCCCAGTTTGGGGCTGGGCGGGATGTATATTTAGTCTGACCAATAAGGGTTAATAGATAAAAATGTATTAAAATGCAAGAAGAGCAGTACTATTAGGATAGTAAAGCACTGCATCTTCACTTGAACTTTTGAAGCTCCAATTGCACGAATTGCCAATTTACATACATTTCTTATGTTTATAAATTATAGATAAATATGCATTCCAAAAATTAAACAAACTTACAACCAAATCTCTTAATATTGTCTGATACAACTCATTTCAGATAGGGAAAAGAAAGGAATATAAGGAAATTCCTTAAAAATAAAAAAATATATATAAGAACAGGTATCCTCTTACCTCTCTGAAGTTCTGAAGAATATTTGTACCCGTGACAGAGATCATTATATCAATGTGGTGTATTATGAACAGAGGCTCATCAATCACTTGATAAGGGAAGTATGCTAAATTATCTGCGATGAACAACAGCTCTGACAAATTGCAACGCTGCAAAAAATAAAAAATAAACTATTGTAAATACTGCACACAACATATTTTCCAAAAAGAAAAAACAAAGGAAAACTGCAAAACATAAAATGAATTAATATTCATGAACATCAGCACTATAAAACTGGTTAACATTAACTTTTCAAACGAATACAGAAAGAACTTGGGTAAAATGCACAATAGAACTCACAGCTTGTTCCTCAAACTGCTTCAGCAAAGAAAACGCAACCGCTCTTCTGTGCTGCTTTGTAGAACGCATAATCGAGTATAAAAAACCATTAAGCGCCCCCGGATGTTCTCCTTCTTTCGAACGGAAACCTCGAGTGGGTGGCTGTGCCTGGATGAGGGTGTGTAGTCGATATGATAATCGAAACCCCTGCATTGCTTTCATCCCAATGAAACCTGGGTATTTCTTTTCAATGTCTTGCAACTGCTTGTCAGCCGAGTGTGCTATGGCTTCCTCCGAGTCTGTGGACATACACACTAAATATGGTACAATTTGGACGGGGTGGACTAGACCTTGAGCCAAAACTAGCTGAATTACTCTCAGAGCAGAATGACGTACAACAACACACCCAGCCACAACACATTCAAGGACCTGAAACATTAGGTTTTATATTATTATTTTTAAGAGTTTGTGAGCTTGCAACAGAAAAGAGCAAATTTCCAATAGAATAGATAAGTGTTAACTTTCACTGACAGGATAACAACCATAAACAACATAAAACACATGCCGCAATATCATTGATCAATTATTACTTTATGTAAATACAATTTGTTTCATTAATTCTGACGACATGAGAATTTAGTCAACAGCAATATTTTGAAATCAATATGTCAAACTACTACACAAAACTAACCTGCTTAAGATACATCTGTATGATAGCTGACGCCATACCCGACTGTAAATCACACATTTCCTTTAGGTTTTCACGCGTTTTCTGCTTAGCCCCTGAAATGAAAAAGAAAAGAAAAGTTCAAACCCTCATCATCATCATCACAATAAACTACATTTTAGTATAGTATAAAAAACTTATGAGTAATAATCTTCTATTATAACTGGAATAACTGTACTTCAAATGATTTCATTAAAAACTATTTCCCCTTAATAATAATAAGCTACAAAATATTTATTAGTTTACATGACTTCCACATTGACACAGTGTAGTAATAACGATGGTGGTCACGACATTAAATAATGCTGCTTTTATTAGCTGAACTGAAATTATTAGCAAAGAAAATTGTTGTACATTTTATGCTGCATTACCAAAGGAGTTAGTTCAAGCACTGAAGCAAATGTTATTGGTACCATAAGTAGAAATTTATCAAACATTTCATTAAAAACTGAGAATGGTGGTGTAATTAAAAACTGTCTTTCTCCCAATAGAAAAGGAAAATAAACCTGCACGTTTACTCTAAAGAAAAGGATACACGTTACAATCGTTGTATAAAGCTAAAACTGTTGAATCATGGAATGTGCTTACTCCGTTAAAGAGAGCATAGACAACATTTATACAAATTCAGTATACCTTTTAATATAGACATTTTAATTTCTGCACCAAACTTGAAGTTATACTCTTCTTAATAAGAAAAGCACCCTAACCTGACAAAACATACTCCAAATCATTAAAAAATATATCTATTAAGGCCAAGAAATCATTTGACTCAGGAACACAAAAAATTTACGATCATATTTCCCAAACTTACATTCTTGATCTTGCTTGATCATACGAATCTCTTCCTCTTGTAGGTAGGTTTCTACATTCAGCAGTGTTTGTATTCGGAGCTGTGTACTGACAGACTGGTCTAACAACAATGTGTGATACAGTTGTTTCAACCGGGGCCCCATCATTAATTCATAATGCCGTATACACATGAATCCCAAAGCTTGTAAGGTGCAATACCTGAGGTTCATATCTGGCAGCTCCATGAAATACATCAATGTGTCAAAAACTTGATCAGTGATGTCAACCTGAAAAATCGAGAAGTTTTTATTAATTTTACTGGATTCCAGCTGGGGGCTAGAAGATTATCCTAATGTTAAGACTGAAGGTTTGTTTCATATATGAACAAAAGTTTTTTTTTTTTTTTTTTTCCAGTCTTTTGAGATTTAGCTTATTTATGGTTTTATTAATTGAACATAAAGCTACACCAAAGTGTTGTATGTGACCTAAATTTTGGACACATCAGTTAAACGAATAAAAAGAACAATCCACAATGGTATGTACATTTAAAATCCTTTAAGTCAAAAAGTCAAAGTGACCAAAATGATGATAAGAAGTAGGGTGATGTCATTTCAAGCCTAAAGATTTTGCTTTCGACAGCAATGGCATTTCATCTGAATAAAGTGTAAATCAAAATTCAAAAGTAAAATATTTTATTGAATTTTTCCACAACACATCAAAGATAATAATTTTCAAGTTGAAATTTTTAATGATGCAGTGCCAAAGTACAGAAAGATATTTTTTCAAGTTGCTGTGGTGGAATGATAGGTTTGTGCAGTCATGATCACATCCCACATTGTGGGGGAGGGGGGCTTAAGTATTGGCATATGATTAACGAGGTTATGTGAACCAAACAATCTTAAAATTGTCTTACCGGTAACCCGCATCTGACGTCATCACTTTTGAGATCAAAATGTTTTAGAAGTAGGCCTATGGTGTATAATGCTCTTCTAAAAAATGGCTTATAAGACTCTAGTTTTGGATTTTGAGGATTCTCTTCATTCAGCTTCTTATAGTCAATGATAAAGCTATGATACCTGTAATGAGAAAAGTACAAAATGTTAGTAACGTATCATTTTGAAACATGTTACAGTTAACCCAAATTTACGTATATAGACAGTCAACAATTTTCTTGCTGAACTTACCTTATAAAGCAGTCTTTTATAAGCCTATAATTTTTGGTAACAGTGTTAACGATGGACCCTAATAAAGCTAAGCACGATGTGATGACAGTACGATCATGCTGAATTATTAACTTTACAGCGTCTTCTTCTAACTGTGAGAGAAACGTTTCACTTGGATGTTCCATCAGTGGTACTACCAGTTCTAACGTTCGAGCCACAACACCAATCATTGTATAATCCACCTGGGTCTGTTATTCAAAGGAAAGGAAAAAAAGCGAATAAGTTTTAATACAATAGAATTATATGCACCTGAAATACCAGATACAAGTAACACATAGTATAACAATATAATTGACTGCAATTTATAATTTTTGTGTGTAAAAGTTATTACCATCACTTCCAATGCTGGGGATGTTAAATGATAACTATGCTTAATCTGATAAGAAGGTATATAATCACCTACTCCTAACATCCCACTACATCCTCAACACTGAGGTTTTAATCATGGCTGGACTTCAAACAAGTTCTCTCCACTATATCATGTCTAGTGCAATTCTGACATAATTTTCTTATGTTCAATTATGTATTAAAACTACACAACAAATATATTATTCATAGCTTAATTATTCTATTCATAGCTTAATTATTCTAAGAGAAAAAAAAGAAAAAAAATCTAAAACCTGTCTCTGATTACAATGAAAACACAGGCTATAAGTGCTTTTATAATGCATAGTACAGTGTTCTCCCCTATTCACAGGGGAATATGTACCACACACCCACCACGAATAGTTGACACCCATACTAAACTGGCACAAGATCATACTTTGTATGATAAAAAAATGGTCTATGTATACTTGAAGTCACAACATGATTAACAGTAGTTAACTACCAAGATGTTAAAAGCTTCAAATTAGAAATTTTTTTCCTAATTTCAATGACATGTACTGGCAAAAGATAAGAATCCATGACGGTTATAATTATAACCTTAAAAGTGCTAACTTCTATTTTTTTAAGAATCAAAACTTTTTCAAGATTCACCATATGCAAGGGATATTCAGGTACTATTTGCACCTTTAGCTTCATTGGTTATCTATTATCATTAAATAACAGGGATATCATGCCTGTTGTCTTGTCTATAGACAACTAGGTTCTTGAGCTTTCTCATTAATACTCATTTAGATCCAAATACATAAAGGTTTATTCCTAAGACATTGAAATGATCATATATAATTAGTTTCAAACTTATATGATATTTATACTTAGTTTTTATGATACAAGAATGAATTCCAATTTTGAGATAAGAGGATTCAAACTGCTTTCAATGACATACAAAAAACAATAACAAATGCATGCATATCTTACCCGGCATTTCCATGCTAAATATGGCTGAAGAGTGATAGCATGTTCAATGAGAAGCTGCGGACGGATTTTGGCAAATAGATACAGGGTCTTAAGACATGCAAGTAACCTCTGCGATGTAGTTCTTGGTTGCTCTGATGACTGATTTTCAGCACCACCTTCTTCCAACACTAATATATGCCTTACAAGACAATCCACAATTTGCTTACAGGCAGTTACAAGGGACTTCGGAGGTTCAGTGTTGATTTTTGTTACATCATCCTTGTCCTCTTTCGGTCTAAACATCTGGAAGTTCATCACCAACTTTAAAATCTCATAATATTTGATAAGACAGAACAGACTGCAGGATGGTGAATATCATGCTTTGGTCATACTTCAGTCAATGGAAATGTCAACACATCTAAATTTATACTTACACTGTGCAACAGCTGTTCAAACCAATCCAGGCCAGTGTCTCGGCAAGCCACTACAACTTCTGTTATATTATTGACTTTACGAAGAAGTGCTTCTTCATCAACTTGAGGCCTTTCTCTCACTGGAGTAAACCACATATTCTGAAATGTGAAGCAATATGTAAACCACATATTCTGAAATGCGAAGCAATACCTAAAGTACAAAAATTATGATGCGATGCAATTTAAGCACTGCATCATGTGATTATGAAAACTTTAATTTCTCTACATTACTTTGTTCAGAAAAAAATATACAATATATATAAAGCCTCCAGCAAACCAAAATCAAACATACCTGGAAGACTTCTTGCACCAACTTCTTTATGCCTTCTTCATCATTTACTCGACGAATCATTTTTACACAAATTTCTGGAATTTTTGTGAAGTCTGGACACTCTAAACATATATCTTTTAATATCTTTATAACACGTTTCCTTACACTAACACCAGTATCCTGAAAGCAAGAACAATAATTAGCACTAGTAAACACTATCACCTCAATACAGAATTTTATCCACTAAAAATAACTGTTTCAACACAAAAAACTGTTTCATGTAAAATAAGGCAACTAATATTCAACTCTCACCAGTATTCTTGCTGCAATCATTTCATAGTAGGTATTGAGCACTTCTGGTCGACACAACACAAACTTGCCAACCAGATCGACTGCCGCCTCTCTCACAGATGTGGAGTGATCTAAAAATGAATGATGAACCCCCATCTGCATATCTGAACGAGACAAGACTCCTGGGTCTGCTTCAACCACCATTGTCAAACATTTCATGGCTTTTGTCCGAACAGCGATAGCAGACTCTGTCAGCACTCGTAGAATCTGCAAGCAGTTGTTCAATAAGGTCTGAATCCTTCAAAATACATTATTGTATTCAAAGTCAGCATTTTATAGTTTTATAATGAAAAGTGAAAACTACAATAACTATATCAAAAATGACACATGTAATGCGATTTCCAGCTTACTTGGGACGCATGCAAGATTTTCTCCTTAAGCATAAGTTATAAACATGACAATTTTTTTACCAATTTGTATTTTTCATAACTTACAAACCTGAGGTCTTAACATTAGGATAAATACTCAGCGCCAGCTGGAAACCGGTAGTTTAAAATAATTGTGTACGCAAGGGACTATTGGCATCTGTGCTTGGTCATGAGACAAGTGGAGGCACCCACATACCCCTCTTTAACTCGTGTCCCCGTTAGTTATTCTTCCAACCCAGGTTAGTAGATAAAGGGGGTGGTTAGAGGTGGGCCTTTTTTATGTTAAGACCTCAGTTGTTCATATATGAAACAAACCTTCGGTCTTAACATTAGGATTTACTAGCGCCAAGCTGGAAACCGGTAGAATTAAAATTAATCTTGTGCGATCCATGGACTATTGGCATCTATACCGGTCACGGGGCATGTATTACCCAGAACCGAGGCTAGACTAAGCCGCACTGTTGATTTGGATTCCCTGCTAGCAATGAGGAATGGGGATATCTTGAGAGTCGCAATTGCTGTTGCCAGAGGCCATACTGGAAGAGGCTATAGACAGAAGAAGAATGGACACTAACGATAGATTGGTACAGCTGGCAGTTAGAAAACATCTAACAGTCAAGCTAACCCTACGGAGGTAAGGCAGCAGCAAATACCTCGAAAGAAGCCAGTGAGGCATAATATCCCAAATAGAACAAGACCCTCTTCCCAAAAAAAGTTGGCTCATCGGCCCTTTCAAAATAGAAATAACAGAGGAAGGGGGATTAGGGGAAGAGGGAGAGGCTCAAGACGATAGGATGGGTGCCTCTCATCACTCAGCCACACCAGTGGGGGGTTGCCTGGCAAATCACTGGAAGGTGTGGCAGGAACTGGGAGCAGAGCAGTGGGTGGTGGATGTTCTCAGGGTCGGGTATTTGATTCCGTTCGAAGTATCCCCACCCCTGACAGAACAGCCATTACCTCACCTCGCTTATGCTCAAGAACCTCAGAAGGCTTTTATTCTGCAAGAGGAAGTGAAGATGATGATGGAAAAAGGGGCTGTGGAACAAGTATCCATTCCGTAAAAGGGGTTTTACAGCAGGATTTTCCTTGTACCCAAAGCCAACAGGGACTGGAGGACAGTAATAGACCTGTCAACATTGAATCTGTTTATAAAAAAAACCAGATTCAAGATGGAAACTCCAAAGACGGTTCTACTTGAAGGACGCATACTTTCAGATCCCAGTCCATCAGTCTTCCAGGAAATTTCTCCGCTTCAGTCTTCCAGAGAAAGTTTTCAAGTTCAAAGTCCTGTGCTTCGGACTGACAACGTCTCCTCAAGTTTTTACAAGAGCGTTCACTCTCATGCCGACATGGGCGCATGCTTAGGGGATCAGGCTAATAAGATATCTAGACGATTGGCTGGTGATAGCAAAGTCCAGAGAGAAATTACTCAGGGACAGGGCAACCCTTCTACAGTTTAGTCACAACTTAGGTATTGTGATAAATCAGGAGAAGTCGCAGTTGGATTCAAGTCAAAGGCTAGTGTATCTGGGAATGGTTATAGACAAAATAAAAGCCAAAGTATTCCCGACAGACCAGAGAGTAGAGAAATGCAAACAAGTGGTGACTGCCTTTCTGGAAAAACAAACACAGCCACCTAAACAGTGGCAGGTATTACTGGGAGTTCTAACTTCCTTGGAGAAGCTAGTATACCACAAGGGAAACTACACCTTCGATCTCTACAATGGAGGATGAAGGAGTTTTGGTCATCAATAGTAGATCACCCTTACAAGCAGATTCCCTTGTCGGCAGAAGTGAGGAAAGACTTGCAACCCTCCCCTGATCTCTTGCTGTTCTCAGATGCGTCACTAGAAGGTTGGGGAGCCCATATAGAGGAGCTGATGGTTTCAGCAAAATGGAGTGGCGAGGACAGAGAACTTCATATAAACGTGCTGGAGTTAAAAGTAGCTTTTCTAGCACTACAGGAATTCAGGGAGAGGGTGAAGGGGCAATCAGTGGTATTGATGTCAGACAACACCACAGTAGTAGCTTACATAAACAAACAAGGTCTAGTTTCTCGACAGTTACATGTGATGGCAGTTCAACTTCATCAGCGGGCTGTAGAGAACCTAGTAGACATCAGGGCCAGATATATTCCGGGAAAAAGAAACATAGTGGGTGACAAATTGAGCCGCACAGATCAGATCCTGGGAATGGAGTGGTCCTTGCATCAACAGGTAGTAGAAAGGATGCTCAAGTTGTGGGAAAGGCCGATCATAGACCTATTCGCAACCAGGTACAACAAAAAGTTGGAAGTGTATTGTTCAGTAGTCCCAGACGTAGAGGCAGTAGCAGAAGATGCGCTACAACACCCATGGGACAATCTGGACGTTTACGCATTTCCTCCATTTTGTCTAATCCCTCCATTTTGTCTAATCCGTAAGGTTCTGAACATGGTAATGTAGTCTCAGAACCTCAGAATGACTCTGGTAGCTCCTTTATGGCCAAAGGCAGAATGGTTTCCGGACCTCTTGGAACTCCTAATAGACGTGCCAAGAGTTACCCCCATGGAACAACCTACTATGTCAGCCGCACGTGGAGAGGTACCACCAGTCGAAGTCCCTATCACTTCATGGGTGGGGACTCAAGTATCTCCTCCGAGCGAGAGGGTTTTCACAAAAAGCAGCAGTGCAGATGGCAGGAAATATCAGAGAGTCATCGGCAGCAGTATACTAAGGAAAATGGTCAGCATACTGTGATCGGTGTCGTAGAGGGAACTTGTCTCCACTCGGTACCACTATTCAGCAATAAGCAGACTTTCTGATATATCTGAGGACAGAAAGGCATATGTCTGTATCTGCAGTAAAGGGGTACAGGGCTGCTCTAGCCCTCGGTCTTATGCATGGAAGGTGTGGACATTTCATCTTCATGGGAGTTGGCCATGTTGTTGAAGAGCTTTGAGCAGTCATGTTTGCCAAAGGAACTAAAAGCCCCAGATTGGGATTTGACCATGGTACGAAGTAGTCTGACAAAAAACCCATACGAAGCACTGAGGGAGTCCACAGATAGGAGCCTGACCCTGAAGGAAGTCTTCTTATTGGCCCTAGCTTCAACCAAAAGGGTGGGGGAACTACTTGGCCTGTCATATATCGTAAAGCACTCAAGAGGTTAGAAGTCAATGGTATTCGAGTTTGTTCCAGAATTCGTGGCCGAAACTCAAAACCCATCAATAGTGGACGGTAGACTCGGCTCCTTTTCCATACCTTCTCTGGCAGATTTCGTAGACAATAACAAAAAGGAGATGCTTCTGTGTCCTGTCAGGGTAATAAGAGAGTACTTAAGAAGGACAAGGCACCTCAGGCCGGGGTGCCAAAGGTTGTTCATAAGTACAGGACGGAACAAAAAGGAAGTGTCCAGGAATACAATATCGTTTTGGGTAAGAGAAACAATCAGGAATGCCTACATAACAGAAAACAAAGGGTCAGATAGCCAGGAGAGGGCTAGGGCTCATGACATCAGAGGCTTGAGTGCTTCTTTGGCATTCAAGAAGAATATGTCTGTAGAGAGAATTCTGAAAGCTGGTGTTTGAAATGCTAAACAACTTTCACTTCCTTTTATTTAAAAGACGTTGCCCATAGATCCTTGGATACCTTTTCCTTGGGTCCAATGGTGGTGGCCCAGCAAGTGGTATAGCTCATCCAGTACCCCTGGCAGGTCAGTTTGTGTCTATTCTAAGATGAAGGTATGAAAGTAGAATGAATGGGATGATTGGTCTTTTTTCTTTACTACTTTCTTTCTACTCCTTTACCTACGGGTAGTATAAAGGAGAGTACCATCATAAGCTGGAACGGACTAGATGCAGGTGAAGTGGTCAGCCATACTGTAAAGTTATTTTAGAGTATAGTATACTTTTCAGTAGCAACACACCCCTCTCAGTAATAGGGAAGAGAGGGGTGATGGTAGTTCCAGATACAAGGGACAAGAGTGGTTTATGAGAATGGAAGGTTCTGTTTTCCCATAGTTTATAAACCATGGCATGGTACCAGCACCCAGTTAGGGAAACCAATAGATTCTCTTATCTTTGGTTCAAGGGTTATAGTCCATTCTCTTGGAATACTCCCAATATTCGGAAATGGATATAGGTGGCAAACTCCCAGTCAGTTATAGAGACTTACCTCCCTCCAATAAGTAAGTCTATCCTAATGTTAAGACCGAAGGTTTGTTTCGTATATGAACAAATGACAAATTTGTAACTAATTTGTATTTTTCATAGCTAACAAACCTGAGGTCTTAACAGTTAAAGGCCCACCTCGAACCACCCCTCTAGCAGTCTAAACTGGGTTAGAAGTGTAACTTGTAGGTCACGGGACGCTGAGGGCATTCTGGGTAATACATGCCCCGTGACCGGGTATAGATGCCAATAGTCCCTGGATTGTACAAGTTTAATATTAATTCTACCGATTTCCAGCTTGGCGCTAGTAAATCCTAATATTAAGACCTCAGGTTTGTTAGTTATGAAAAATACAAATAAGTTACAAATTTGTCATGTTTGTAAGTTATGAAAAATACAAATTGGTTAAAAATTTGTCATTTGTTCATATACAAAACAAACCTTCAGTCTTAACATTAGGATAGACTTATTCTTGATGGGAGGTAAGTACTATTAACCAACTGGGAGTTTGCCACCTTTGATCAGTTTTCTGACTACCAGAATTCTAATAAACAACTGACCAGTATTTCCGAATCTAAGACATATATGAATATCATAGAGTCAGACATCTGGGTTCTACACAATGTCATAGTTCATTGCGTCCGAGGAAGATAAGAAGATCTGTCCTTCTAACAAACAAATTCATCCACTCATGTAGGTTTGTTATCATTCCTCTCCCCCTTGCTAAAGAGAGGAATGTCTTGCTACTGATAGGTATCTTCCTGATACTAACCCTAACAGTATGGCTACTTCACTCACCTGTACCTTGTCTGTTCCAGCTTATGATGGTGCTCTCTTCTTACTGCCCGAAGTAAAGAAGGAGACAGAAATTTTAAAAGGAAAGAGGCCAGTTAACTCCTCCATTTCACATTCATACCATCATCTTAGGCAAGATACCAACTGACCTGCCAGGGGTACTGGATGAGTTACATCATTTGTTGAGCAGCCACCAAAGGACCCAAGGAAATTGTGTCCAAGAACCTCTGGGTAACCTTATTTATATACAGGAAATTGAAAGCGGTTTTTCATACAGTGAACGCACTCTCAAATTTCAATGAACAGATAGACACCTTCTTGACATTGCTCAATTTTGAGCTTCGATACAGTCACAGACCAACCGTCACGATCATTTTAAGATATGTTCTTAATTGCCAGAAGGCCCGTATTCCTCTGATGACCTTCTCTTCTGTATAACCTCATTGGTACAACTTGACAACTAGGAGTAGGCTTGACTGATCGCCTCTGTTTGGCCTGTTCCTTTACGTCTACCACCTTTATGTTCTAGGTGACGTAGTTCTTTCTATAACCACAGAGTACTTTGACAAGTCAAAGCCGGCCCTCCTGAAGGTGTCTCACACTGTGCTGAGCACGACTAAGAAATGTATCTGTCATTATGACCTGTGCTGCATAGACTCATTATCCCGGACTCTGGGGCAAATTGGAACTGATGTTCCTAACTACTTTTAAGTCTACATTGAGTACTCCCACTCTACCAAGGTCAGAGGAAGACCACCATCCACAGTCAGTTTCCTGTAACATGACTGATGTATGTGCCTGGTGGTAATCCATCAAATCTACTATGATACAGAGTATGTTTTCACTTACAACATCGGAATTCTTATGTGCCCCATCCAGTTCACTGCTTCTGATTCATCTGAACATTACTCAGTGTGAAGTGATACTGACATGCCCAATCACCGGTCCAATGTATATATATCACCATACATGTAATTACAGAGAGACTTCCCTCTGTTCTGACCTCTCCACCAGATCATTGTCTACTGACCCAATGCCTTTAACCCTTAAACGCCGAGCTGGTATTTCCGAAAGTGTCTCCCGTATGTCGGCAGCGTTCATGAGTGAGCGCCGAAGCGGAAAAAAGTCTTTTCTCAAAAAATCATAGCACGCTTAAGTTTCAAGATTAAGAGTTTATTTTTGGCTCCTTTTTTTGTCATTGCAACCATCAGAAATGAAAAACAATATCATTATCATATTTAAATATTGGAATATATGACAGCGCAAAAAAAAAATTCATATATAATTGTATACAAATCGCACTGTGAGAAAAAGGTTATAGCTAATGAGTTAATTATTTTTTTGTTGTATTGTACTCTAAATTGCAATGATTTTGGTATATAACAAATTGTAAAACGATCAAAGCAACACAGAAAATATTATCACAATATGATGCATGAATTTGTAACGCACGGACGTGAAAAAAAAAAAGTTTTTAAAAAATTCACCATAAATCAAAATATTGTGCTAGAGACTGCCCATTTGTTGCAAAATAAAGGTAAATAATTGAATATTTCTAGAACGTAGGAGTTTTAGCTTACAATTGCGTTTTTTTACCATTTCGGTCGAGTCAAAGTTGACTGAAGGTTGATATTTTGGTACTTATCGTTAGTTATATAAAAATATTTCAAAAATGATAAAAGCTATAACCATTAGTTGTTTTTGTTGTATTCAACATGAAATTGCGCACATTTTCACATATAAAACTTTATGTAACGGCTAATATAAAACGGTGCAAACATTACGACAATCGGACGAAAAAATTTACGATTTTTTTTTTTCCCCTCAAAAATTCACATAAATAAAAATATTGTGCTAGAGACTTCCAATTTGTTGCAAAATAAAGGTAAATGATTGAATATTACTAGAATGTAATGGTTTTAGCTTACAATTACGTTTTTTTACCATTTCAGTCGAGTCAAAGTTGACTGAAGGTTGATATTTTGGCACATCATTATTTATGTGAAAATATTTCAAAACTGATAAAAGCTACAATCATGTTTTTTTTTTTTTTATTCTACATGAAATTATGCACATTTCCATATATAAACTTTATGTAACAGCTAACATAAAACGGTGCAAACATTACAACAATCGGACAAAAAATTCTGATTTTTTCGGAAGTTACCACGCGGACATAAGGAAAGTTTTTTTTTTAAATTTACCATAAATCGAAATATTGTGCTAGAGACTTTTGTTTGTTGCAAAATACAGGTAAATGATTGAATATTACCAGTATGTAAGAGTTTTAGCTTACAATTGCGGTTTTCGACCATTTTGATTGAGTCAAAGTTGACCGAAGGTTGATATTTTGGCGCTTATCGTTATTTATATAAAAATATTTCAAAACTGATAAAAGCTATAACCATGAGTTGTTTTTAGTTGTATTCTACATGAAATTGCACACATTTTCATATATAAAACTCTATGTACTGGCTAATATTAAATGATGCAAAAATTATGAGTGACAAAATAATTTCCGAGATGTGTCGCTGATGCTTTATAGTGCAAGAAGAAAGAAATTCGAGCTTGCATGCCTGGGTAACGATTGTAAACAAAACAATGGCTTGATGTGTGAACTCCCAGCATCCCCCAAGGTGCGTGATTCAAAAGTTTTCGCCAAGTAGGCCTATAACTTTTTTTCTGCGAATTTTAAAAAAAAACTTTTTTGCATCAACGTTTCATACGTCAATTGGGCACCCAACAGACAATTTTCGTCAACATTTAATACGTCCAATAGGCGTTTAAGGGTTAATGGACCGAAACCTCCTCTATATAGGCAGTCACGGCCAAAGAGTCATTCTCTATATGTGAGCTAAAGACCTTTGGAGTTGTGTTACATCCGAGGTGACACTCTACACCCAAAATCTTAAAACTATTAGTTCGAAAAGGGATACTGGGCAACCTCAAGACCTTGAGTTATTAATCCTACCTATCGGTGATGCCTCTTCCCCACTCGACCTGGTAGCGATGATTGTGCTACGATAAACTTTATCAGTCACTCATCTTGGGTCCTCCTTAATTACTGGAACCCATTCTTCCGTTAGGGACAAGGAGGAACAAGTAGAACCTAGAGTTTGCGTAACCTCCAGGTTGTTCCCAGTATCGCAAATGGTATCCTCAGGCTCCTCGAAGGGTGAAACCCGTGAGACAGCTCTTCCATGGTTTTACCCTTATACGAGTTCCTCTCTGGATGAGTGGTTTGTGCACTCATCTTCCAAATCGGTGGTCCGAGGCCCAATTCCCGGCTCGGCCAACGCGGAATCAGAGAATCTTATTTCTGGTGATAGAAATTAATTTATCGATATAGTGCAGTTCGGATCCCACAATAAACTGCAAGTCCCATTGCTATGTGACCAATTGGTTCCTAGCCACGTAAAAAATATCCAATCCTTCAAGCCAGCCCTAGGAGAGCTATTGATCAGCTCAGTGTTTTTGTAAAAACTAAGATACACTTAACTTTTCCAATTAAATGGATGATATCATAGGAAAACCCCAGGAGAATGTCCTATGATAATATATTCTATTCAGACACGTCCTGATTATCCTCCTGTCCAAGGAATTAATCTGTTAACAGGACATGGCTCATTTTTCCACAAGTAATGTTACTTCCCAATCACGAAACAACTTATGCGGTGATCTGTTACAATATACGGGCATATGTTCAATATGCTACCTTCCAAAAGGAAATCCTATATTGCCAGAAACCACCATGGTGCTATTCTCAAGTAAACTAGCCAAGAATTGTACCCAACATCACTTCACCCCACCTCACTCTTGAAGAATGGGAAACTCCCCACCTTCCCCTTTCAGATATGATGAGGTTCTAATGCCTTGCTTCAGCCAACTGAAGCTAGAACCCTCTATGTTAGGTTCATGACTTCAATATAGAAACTAGACCAGGATGGAAGAGAGCCATTTGCAGATTCTAGGTTAATCTAGCCAACAACCACTTGGACTAGTCTAAGTAGGTATAGTCAATTAAGAATTGACTAAATTATTTTCAGTTGGCCAGACCAGGTTGACCCTGGCTTGGTTAGGTTAGGCTATGTTAACTCTCCCAATTAGGCTAGGCTAACTCCTCCATCACTTAGGGTAGGTTAAGTCCATCAGAGATGTACTCTTAACTAGGCTAGGCTAGCATAGACTAGCTTAATCTAGAAACTAAATGACTTAGGTTAGGGTAAAGTCGTTCAAGAAAATTTTGGGCAATACATACTAGGCTACAACCACAACCTTCTAGGCTGAGGTGGTAAAAGTGTTTTGAATGGGTAGCCTAGGCACTAGTCTATGCTCGGCTATACTAATTCGCCCAAGCTAAGATAGTAAAGGCATGTTCAAGCAGCCAGACTATGCTAAGTCATCAACCCACCGTTAAGCTAAGTTGACATGTACGACATGTATGTCAGAACCATCTAACCTATTAGTTAAGCTAATCTAACTAAGAATTGTAACACTCAAGACTAATCTAAGATTGTAAATGCAGGTTCGAAAACTAAACTTCAACCATTAGCTAGTCCAAGCCAGGACATGCATCCCCAAACCAGTTAGTTCGGACAGTCTAAGCTAAGAACTACTACTCAGATTAACCAAGATAGTAGCAGTAGACTCGGACTGGCTGGAATAGGCTACGAATTTAACCACGTTAGGCTAAAAGGTATGACTCAATTAGCCTGGCTATAGCATTTTAGGTTACAAGTGCCCTACTTAAGCTTGGCTACCGTAAGTGGTGAAAGAAAGAAGTTCACCTCCTCCTTTCGACTTAAGTTTCCATGCGGTTTCATTAAGAAGAATGGTTCTACAGTAATTTACTTCTAAGGAACCAAGCTTTCAATTAACTTTAACTACTTGTGTAAGAGTCGAAGTGTTTGGTCAATAATATAGGAACAAACCTGATTATACCAACAAGTATATAAAACATGGGAATTCTTCTTACCTGTAAAGGTTTGAAGTTTTCTGGGGTCAACCAAAAGTATGCTAATTCCCACCATTCAGAAGTTCCTCGCTGGACGAGTGGTTTTTGTGCTCGGCTGCCAATCCGGTGGTCCGAAGTTCGAATCCTGGCTCGGCCAACGCGGAATCAGAGGAATTTATTTCTGGTGACAAAAATTTGTTTCTCGATATAGTGTGGTTCGGATCCCACAATAAGCTGTAGGTCCCGTAGCTAGGTGACAAATTGGTTCCTAGCCACGTAAAAATATCTAATCCTTTGGGCCAGCCCTAGGAGAGATGTTAATCAGCTCAGTGGTCTGGTTAAACTAAGATATACTTAACTTTTTTTCCCACCATTCAGGCTGTATACGATTACTAAGAGGAATCCATAGCCTTCCAGCAATACGTGCATTTACGTGTTGTAAAACGGACTCTACATGACTTGAACAAGGTAATTCATACACCTTAGTATCCTTTTTCAATCAAAACACCATGTAAATCCCCGGGGGAAGCATACTGGCAGATGTCTCCGTGCTCCCCGAAAGGTTATTGAAGTGACGAATTAAATCAATCACCTCTGCATACAAAGCCAGAAACTCTTGGTTTTCTCTTTCCTCCGGTTCTAACGTACTGTGTTCAGCCACAGGAGACATTAACTCACTCTTATCCTCTGACAAACGTCCGGGTGCGTCATGGCCGTCTGACCATACAGCCGCGGCATCTTTGATCTTTAATGGCCACTGATGGCTCGATCTCGAATAGTCAGTAGGATTTGAGAACGAATCTATTTGCAATCCTATATACAAATATGAGAGCAATTTTATCATATTGCATTACTCTGACAACTAGAGTCCATGAAAAAAGTTTGTAAAAGCATCGGCGTATGTATCAAGTTCACTAACGGCATTGTAGTCTCTCTTAAACTCTTTGTAGTCTCCACTGGCAACTCCGCGTCGGCCGCTAGCCCAGCAACCGTCGACGCTTTCGCTTGTTCGGACTCTTGTAAACAGCTTCGTCCGCTTGCTTTGAGCTTACCAGCCACTGACTTCTTTACTTTCTTGCTAATTGGAATGTGACAGTCATGGCTCAAAGATAAAGAAGAATTTACTCTTCTCCTCTTGTCCCAAGGATCAGTCATGAAATCCCGTATCCTCCAACGCTTGACTGGTACACACAGTGACGTCATCGAACTTAGCGATGACACCAGCTAGAGGAAAAAGTCAAAGAAGACGACGACAAATCACACATTTTCTTTTTGTCTTCCTTAGCAATTTTCACCTCTAGATCTTGTAATTTCTTCATTACTGTGTGTACCAATGAGTCAGAAAGCGTATTTGGTTCCAGAGGCAGCGAAGTAGATCGAGGAGCAGTAGGGTGTGATGTCATCGCGGCGTCATGGATCTACAGCCATTACAGCTCTACGGCCGTTATAGCTCTACAGCCGACATGGTTATCACAGCCTAGTCTACCACTGGACTTCTGACAACCTAAATGGCAACCGTCTAAAGTTGACTGAGCTAAAGTACTGCTTAAACTATTTATTCCAAACATAACTGGAGCACACAAAGGCACAGCCGCTTATCCTACGAGAAAATTCATATTTCTCCATAAAAGTGTGCTCCCGAAATGAAAGCATAGTATAATGATGCCACCGAAGACAACGAGAGGTTGGCAGCAGTAGGGTGTGACGTCATGACTACCGCCATTTTGCAAGCGGTTTTGGCAATGACGTCATCAATTTTGATGGAAGCGTGAGGATTTTGATGGTACTCTTGCAACCAAGATCAAGAGACCCAACCTGCTGTGGCATTTCTACTTTACAAGGATGTGACAGTCCTGGCTCAAAGATGAAGAAGAAATTATTCTTCTCCTCTTGGCACGAGGATCAGTCACAAAGTCCCTGATTCTAGCCTTCCCCAACTCTTCACAGCCACACTAGACTAAACTTCTATCATTCACTTGTTCGACATTAAAACTACTTCTTGTGCTTTCATATAATAGGGATGTAACAATCCTGGCTCGAAGATGGAGGAGACTCTTGGCGCTTGAGGATCAGCTACGAAGTACCTATTCTTCCAGGATTGGCGGGAGAATGCACTGGCGTCAAAACCAGTCACCTAAGCTTGTTGACGCCTAAGCGGAAGGATACAGAGGAAAGACTTGTGTCTTTTCCATTATATGACTGTTATACCTCCTAACGCTTGTAATTTCTCTCAAAAACAATGTGCATTAAAAATCTCCAAATCCAAAAGCATAGTTGTAAAGTACTCTTGTGCCTCGAAGTGGATTTGGAAGCATGTTTCCGTGTAGGCCGCAGCTGTGAAGTGACGTCATAGTGGTCGCCATGTTTATGATGTCACTGAGCATCTCGAATGCGAAGCCAGCACCTACCAAAAGTGCAAGGCTGTTGACGATATTCTCGTAGGCATAGCATCCTGACATTAAAGTCTGCCAAGTTGCACTATCTGCTTCTTTACAGAGGGCGACGCATCCGACCGCCATTCAGTGCATATCAGGATAAAAGGGACACCCATCACGTGGGACCCTGGATGGCAGCATGTCATTATACATCAAACCAACTATCCTTCTTGGGTTGGTTCTCCTGATAAGCCTAACGCCGACCGCACACCTGCATCATCTCTACCCACGTACCTGGAACAAAATCAAGATGGAGATGCACACCTCTCCCAAAGCACATCCTGATACATCCAAGCTTTGGATTTACAGGCAATCCATATGAATATGTGATATTCCAAAGCACAGGTAATGAATTAACTGTAGTATCTTGAGAGTTTCTGCACCTATGACTTACTACACGAGGAGTTCCTCGACGTCGAAATCATCAAAGAAAATATCAGGGCGTTTATCTGCTTCTTGTGATATCCAGGAAGTCTCGAAGCATGAGAAGGCTTCATGTTCACATGCCCAGGAATTCCAAACAACAGGGGGCAAACTAAACTGGCTTTAAAAGGACAGAGGCAAAGCACGTCCTCTCTTAAAGGTGGTAAGAAAATAACTAAGGGTCACGAGTTAAAGAGGGGTATGTGGGTGGCTCCACGTCTCGTGACCAAGCACAGATGCCAATAGTCCCTTGCGTACACAATTATTTTAAACTTTACTGGTTTCCAGCTGGCGCTGAGTATTTATCCTAATGTTAAGACTGAAGGTTTGTTTCATATATGAACAAATTATATGAATTCCTAACTTAATGTGAAGTGGTCTTCATAATACTCATAATTAGTACTACCTACAACAACAAGGACCAATTAAAAAGGACACAAATTAACGCGTTCATATACTCTCAATTAAGTGGAAACACAAAATTACCAAAACAGAAACATAGCCTAAATTCAGTAGACCAAATAAATTAAAATGTGCTAAAGTCTACGGTCAAAAGGAGCTTTGTTTCCCCAATGAAAATCAAAATAAATATGCTATATTTTATTAAAACTATCTTTTCTGTATGTACTGTTTAACCCTTAAACGGCAAGCCGGTATTTCCGAAAGTGTCTCCCGTATGCCGGCGACGTTTGCGAGTGAGTGCCGGAGCGGAAATTTTTTTTTTTTTTTTTTTTTTTTTTTATAAATCACAGCATGCTTAATTTTCAAGATTAAGAGTTCATTTTTGGCTCCTTTTCTTGTCATTACCTGAAGTTTAGTATGGAACCATCAGAAATGAAAAAAATATCATTATCATATATAAATATTGGAATATATGACAGCGCAAAAAAAAAAAAAAATTCATATATAATTGTATACAAATCGCGCTGTGAGCAAAACAGTTAAAGCTAATGAGTTAATTATTTTTTCATTGTATTATACACTAAATTGCAATGATTTTGGTATATAACAAATTGTAAAATGATCAAAGTATCACAGAGAAAATATTATCACAATATGATGCATGAATTCGTAACGCGCGGACGTAAAAAGCTGGTTTCAAAAATTCACCATAAATCGAAATATTGTGCTAGAGACTGCCCATTTGTTGCAAAATGAAGGTAATTGATTGAATATTACTAGATTGTAAAGTGTTGTAGCTTACAATTGCAGTTTTTGACCATTTCGGTCGAGTCAAAGTTGACTGAAGGACAAATTTTTTCTATTTATCGTTATTTATACAAAAATATTTCAAAACTGATAAAAGCTACAACCATTGGTTGTTTTTGGTTCTATTCTACATGAAATTGTGCACATTTTCATATATAAAACATTATGTAACAGCTAATTTAAAATGGTGCAAACATTACGACAATCGGACGAAAAAATTTATGATTTTTTCGGAAGAGTTACCGCACGGATGTAAGGAATTTTTTTTTTTTTTTTTTTTTTTTTTTTTTTTTTTTTTTTACAAATTCACCATAAATCAAAATATTGTGCTAGAGACTTCCAATTTGTTGTAAAATAAAGGTAAATGATTGAATATTACTAGAATGTAATATTTCTGGGCTCAGCTCGTGTCGGCCTATGAAAGGATCCTTAATATCATTCTTTCTAGGAAAAATTAATCTAAAATTACCAGAGAAAAACAAAATTAAGAAAATGTCAGTAAAACTGACTCGCTCACTCTATAAAAGAAGTGTCGGTATGAGAATAGGGGCGAGTGGGATCACTACCACGAGACATTCACCATTTAGACCTTCCAATCAAAATCCCCACTAGAGAGAGCTGATACTAACGGGTGATGCGGCCGCTACTACTACTACTAGGGACGCCACGGACAGCAGCGCCCCTAGCGGTCATCCTTAATCATTAGACAGTACGCGTTGTACGCATTTTTTCACTTGTGCTGTATATCTTTGGATTTACCTCCTTATCTATCATGGAACGTGCTGCCATCGCATTGGCTAAGTTAAGTGCCTCATAAGTAGTATTTTACCGTATTTTAGTCTTCCAGGGACCAGTATTTTCCTTCTAATAGGTCATATACGGTTTCCCGGTCGACTCGTGGCGGCGCCATGCTGCCTCATGTTTAGAATTCCCGGTCTTCCATACTGGGACTTCTTGTACTTATGGGCTTACTATATCACGTTCATCGTTTTTTACATCGCCTTTTTAGCTAGGTCAGCCCGTTTACCATTTCTCTTAGTTTGGTATTTAGGGCTATTCTGTGTTTCTGGCCCAGCATCCCGGCTCTTGCTCTTCATCGGCTTTCGCTGGCTCCGAGTAGTCAACTGTTCCTCGGAACAGTTTGCCTCCTCCTGGGCTTCTTTTTCTTTTACTAAAAGTGTCTTTTCCACCTTTTACGATGTAATTTTAGTTCTATTTAGGGTGTTAGGCTAGCCTAGGTGCATGTCCCATGTATTGGTACAGCCTGGTTCACGTGGCCCTCCCACGGTTGTGTTGCTATCGCGGCTTAGGCCACTTGCGGTCACGTGTTCCATCGCACCTTACCCTTCCCCTTCCCTCCCTACCAGGTATAGGGAGGGGTCTGGGGGACCCCTTGGTTGCCATGACAACCTCAGTAGCCTTCCTCCCTCCTTCTCTGAGGAGGCCAGGGGTTCTTCCCAGCTGGGGTATAGGGCGACCACTTGTATCGGGTACCGGGTCACCGAGCGGGTAGTTGTTGGGACTGGGAGGAGTAGGCCACCCCCCCCCTCTCTCTCTCTCTCCCGCCGCGTTACGCCGGGAAACCCCCCCCCCCCCCCATTGCTCAGTCCCACCTTTCCCCCACTATAACGAACGGAGCCTTCCGCCGCAGCCGGGGCACCTTTGGTTATAGTTCGTCTGGCTCCGCCAGCGGGCAGGGTGGTCACTACTAGTGGTCTTTTGCTTGCCTACTATATCCTTCCCTTTTTTCCCGCTACCGGAGGAGAGCTTGCTTCTTACCTGGGCACTCTTCTAGTAGACGGGGAAAAGATTGATATTTATTTCGTTATAATGTAAGGATATACCCTAATTTTACGGTGAATTTTAGTATTATCTAACTGTGTGTATACCATCTCCGTCGTTTTCCGTCGTGGTTTCATCTCTCACCACCACACCTGGTTGGATTCTTTCTCTTGTCTCCGGCGTAGCCTTGGACAAACTCCAACCATCTTGTTACCACACGTATTATGGCGGGGCTCTGGTTTAATCTAACTTTCTCGCTCCGGCATGCAGCGGAGCAATTGTTAGGCAGTAAGTGTTCTCCTGATACTTATGTATCTTTCCACTTACAGGCTACCAACTGCCAGGTCCTAGGGTGCAATGCGACTCTGTACGACCCCTGCGCCCACGATGAGTGCAGGACTCACGCCCCGTGTGCTACGACCCACAACGCCATGATCGTCTGGCACCCGGAAGCCTGCACCATCTGTTATGACCTTGTCAGTCAGCTGGTGGGGGGGGTTAAGTCGATTTTAGACTTCTTTATCGTATTACTAATAACACTTAGTCATAAGCTTGTTAATCCCCGTCCCCGCCACTGGAAGCTTCATTTCGCCTTCTCTTTCAGGCTGCCGCCGTGAAGGAAGTCGCCCTAGCAACCCTGAAGGCTTGGGTGGGCGGCTTCGGGAAGAACGCCGCCAAGGGCCAGCCATACATCTTGGATAAGAAGCTGGCCGTCCAGATCTTCCCCGGCGGCAAGTCAACAGGATACGTTGACCCTATCTCTGCAGCCCCTCTCATCGCCTCCATCCAGCAAGAGGTGCAGCAGTCGTTCGGGGCCGTGGCCACGCAAGAGCCGGTCCCAGACGTCGCAACCTTGGACCTAAATATTGAGCCTATGGCGGTAGGTGCGGAGGATTTGTTGGTTGAGGTAGGTGTGTCGGGCGCCCAAGGTCTTTCCTTGGGCGCTCCTGGATCTTCTCCTGTCCCTTCTTCTACTGCTTCTTTCCAAGGCTTTACGGGATCTGAGATCCCTGCCCGCTCTCCCGCTCTCTCTGTACCCCCAAAGGTGAAGGGACAGAGAGAACAGAAGACCCTCCATAAGACGACTTCTAAAAAGTCGTCGTCGTCTTCTTCAGTTAAGAAGTCTTCAACTTCCTATGCTGACGCGGTGAAGGCTAAGCCGAGCTCTTCATACTCCAAGAGCTCTAGAAGCAAGGCTTCTAAGGAGAAGGCTCGCGCTCCTGCTGAGCCAATGCCTTCTCCGGCCTCCACCGCATCCACTCCGGCAACGCCTGTTGGAGTAGCGGGACCGAGCACCTTTGATCCCACTGCCTTTACAGCAGTGGTGATGCATCCGGTAGGAGAGATGGTAGGCTCGCAGGTCTCTGCCCTCGGAACCAAGTTCGAACAGATGTTTGCACAGCTGTCGAGCACCCTTAGTCAGTCGGGCCAGTCCATCCAAGATCTCTCTAACAGAGTTAGAGAGAATGAGGACCGAGTAGCTGGGCTTGCTCAGGCTCCTCATCCAGTCTCCCCAGTAGCAGGTGCTGGCATTCTCCAGCTACCTCCTTATGAGTCGCTACCAGCCTTCTCCATGGATAACCCATGGAGAGTGGCCACTTACGCTCCATTCAAGGACGGTATGATCTGTCCCGGAGTGTGGAACTTGAAGGATTGAGGACTTCGAGTTTTATCCTCCGGGATTGACTCAGCCTTTCATTGGATATGCTAGGCTGACCGTGGCGGCCCTCACTAGGGAGGACAAGATCTCCAGAGAGAACGTGCTTTATAGTAGAGAGCACGCTCAGCGGGAATGGGTTCACTGCCTTGAGGACTGGGAGTGTACCAACACTAAGCTCCAGGCTTTCAAGAGTCCTTTCACTATTTTTGCGACGGAGGAGGAGGCTTCTCTTCCGTTCGCTACCAAAATAGTGGAAGCGACTCTTCAGGCAGTCCTCAAGGATGAGCCCATGCCACAGCTGAGGGAAGCGGATTCTACTTCTCCGCTCTTTCCAGCCTTCGGAGAATTGTGGGAGAACTTGCCTGCCACATTCATGCTTGGTAAGCTCAAACCGGACTGTGCAATGGACCAGTTTGGCGAAAAGCTTCCAAGGCTGCCTGATACCTTGATCCAGGCAGAGTTCGACGCTCGAACTAGGTTTGGAAGATCCCTCAATTCTCTGATTATCACTGAGATGGCTGCTCTATCGTATGGCACAGAACCTCTATTTAAGATTCTGGCCAAGTCTCAGCTTCAAACAGTTCAGACGGATGCTTTCGACTTCTTCCAAGCTAGGAGGAACTGCCGAAAGCACGTTCTGCAGGAATGCACTATTAGGCACGAACCTAATAGACTCCTGGCTTCCAGCATGTGGGGGGCGGACCTCTTCCCAGAGTCCGCTGTGAATGAGGTGCACCATGAGGCTGCTAGGCTCAACCAGAGCCTTAGAGCTAGGTGGGGTATCTCCTCTAAGAGGAAACAAGAATCCGCCCCCGCTGCTGGTAAGAAACTAAAGAAGTCTGGTAAAAGGTTCCAGCCTTACCAAAAACATCAGCAGCAACAGCAGTTCGTTCAGGCCGTCCCAGTTACCCAACAGGGACAACCTTCAACCTCAAAACAGACCCAACCCATCCTCCTGTTGTCTCCTCAGTCGCAACCCTCGACCTCCTACGCACTCTCGCCGGCCTTCAACCCTATGTATGAAGGTCAGGCTTACCCTCCCTTTAATAGGCAGTCGAGAGGTAGCAGAGCGAGAGGCCACTTTCGCCAGCGTGGCACAGGAAGAGCGACAAGGGGTAGGCAGTTCAGAGGAGGGCGTGGATAGGTCAACCCGCCCAACAACAGTGAGGCTCCCCAGGTAGGAGGGAGGCTGTTCCTCTTCCGTCACAGGTGGGGGTTCAGCAATTGGGCACAGAGCATAGTGTCCAAGGGATTGGGTTGGAGTTGGATCAAAGATCCCCCTCCAATCAAATCATTTTATCAGGAACCTTCAAAGGAATATGACAATTTGTCGAAAATTGCATTTTTCCTAACTATACAAACCTGAGGTCCTTTAACAATAGGAAGGTAACTAGCGGCAGCTGGGACAGTCGTAAGCTTCGAACAAGGGGAGAACGGTAGTTAACTGCTTGTCCGATCGTGCGCGTGCCCGCGCGCCCGAGAGGTGAAGAATCACTTTTGCTTTAGGCCCATGCAAAAAGTTGCAGAGTGAGGGGTGGCATGAGGTGGGACTATATGTAAAGGACCTCAGGTTTGTATAGTTAGGAAAAATGCAATTTTCGACAAATTGTCATTTGTTCCGATACGTAATACAAACCCTCGGTCCTTTAACAATAGGAAGACTCACTTCTTGGTGGGAGGAATCTGAGTCTTTTTGGTGAACAGACTGGTGTTCGTCCAACCCTGGAGTGCCTCCCTGGTCGTAAGAGCAAGGGAGGGATCCAAACCTCTGTCCGATTGATCGGGGTGTGCACCGCAGGATCAATGGTCAGACCTCTGGGGCCAAGTACTAAGAGAGAGGCAAGCGTATCTCTTCGTACCAGCAAGCAAGAACTTGTTCCTGTTTGCAAGAGACAATCATAAAATGATGGGTTTGTCTCAAACTGGCATCCACTTCCTCCCCCTTGTTGGAGGAAGTGGTGGATATTTACTCCTATCCCTACTGAAAGGGATAGGATGGTGCTCTATTGAGTAGCTCACCTGCATCTCGTCCTTACCCAGCAGGGTGACGACCGTGTCCCTCTACCCAGAGGTAGAGGGAAGAAAAAAATGGGAAGAGGAGCCAGTCACACTCTCATTCCTCATCCATTCTTACGGTCACACAAGGACTCGATGCTGTTCAGCCTGCGAGGGTCTGGGTTAACTACACAACGTGTTGAGCAACCACCACGGTTCCCAAGGAAAAAGATCCAAGGAACTGTGGGCAATATCCTGAAGGTAGAAGGAGGTGCAGGCAGTCCGGTTGGACCAGGCGCCTGCCTTCATTACCTGCGCCACGGAGAAGTTCTTGCGGAACGCGAGAGAATGATGAAGAGGCGTCCACACTCATCCTGGGTGTCGAGTTTCTTCTGACAGCTCCGTCGCGCCTTCACAGGACAAAGCAGCATAGCCTTCGTATCGGAGGCGGTGAAGTCCATTAGGGAGGGTATTGTGAAGGACTCGAACCAATCGTCAGTTACCGACGGGTTCTGAGTCTTCGCTACGAAGATCGGTACGAAATCGAGCGTCACAAATCCCCATCCCTTTGTGCTTGACTTCTCAAGAGAAGTCATGCAGTTACCTAAGACGAAAAGAAGGGAATAGTCGTATGACCTATCCCTCTTCTCGACTTTGGTTATGTACAGTACTCATACTGACAAGCTATTAAGACGAAGTAATGATTGCTCTGGAACAACCGAACTAAGTCCACAGCATAGTTCGTAACTGACTCGGGCGCTCTGACAGCTGCCGACTGACTGGTTCGGAATCAGTAGAGGCAAGTTGTCCAAGCATCCGGGTAAGTCACGTGACCTTCGCCCTTTAAAGAGTTATGCTGAGAGACCAAACAAATAAAATATTTGTTAGTCACCGATGCCGGACGGCCCGGCGATGATTCTCTAATGCATAAGCTCAAAAGGCGAAAGTTAATTGCCTTCAAAAGACCGAGGTCCCTGATGGCAAGAAAATCTCATAGACGTTGAATCTCAGCTTAAGGAGAAACAACACTATGTGACGTTGAAGACGAAGGTAGGCAATGAATGCAACCTACGTCTTCCAGCTGAATCGAGAGAAGGAATCTCAAAGATTCTAAACCTGTGCTTACAAATGACTGAAAACGCTAACCGCCATTTCATTGCTGTCCGTTGTGCAATGAAAGCGGGGCGTTCTTCAGTAATGAAACACAGGGGAGAGCCGCTTGAAGAACTGCTTCTCATGGGCTGAACGTTTGGAAGTAGAGCTGGCAGGTGTGGGAGTAGGCGATGTCTTTCAATACATCTGCTAATCCGGGGTGAACAATGAACAATTGCACACCTCCGAATACAAGATATTTTGAGGACAAACTCAGATTCCGCAAAAATCATTCGCATTATCGAGATACGATGCAGCAAGACTATTACAGAATTCTGTTACCGTGCGGTAAACAGAAAGATGAGAGTCGAATAGATATCTCTGTTTAAAATTCTCGCAATACCGAAGACGATGAATACTAGCGTCACAGCAGTAGATGGTCATTCATGTATGCGAGAATCCCCGTTAATCAGAGACTTAAGTCCGTGATTGTTGGGCAGAGATACGGTTGGTATTCAATCAAAGCAGGTGAGAAAGACATAACCAACCGTCCATCTCAAAGCGGCAGCTGGTACTGAAATGCCTCGGGCAATTCAATACGCAGTAGCTGTCGCTGACTCGTCATCCTGAGTTGCCAAGTAATCCTTTCCACGAAGGAATGCGTTCGGCTAGAACCACCGAGCATAAAAAGATATGCTCGAGCAATTATATTTATGCGAAACGAATTAGGTAAATATAAAAGCTTAAATGGTGTTGTTGTGACAACACCATAAGTATATAAAATTAAAACTGGAAACTCCTGGGAGGTTGCAGCAACCCCGAGTTGCAGTTCAATTAGAATACTTTTCGTCTAAGTCGCAATCCGTTAGAATAACCAGGATATGCGCCTACCCCTCGGACCATTCAACTGCTTAGCAGAATCATGTCGCGAGGTTAACATACGTAGTATATTTGTAGGATTCTGAACAACGATCTCCATCCTAAATTCTTTCCTTCAAGAAAAAATAAGGATTGGAGATCGACCACCTTCGGTCTCTATCAAAGAGAGTAATGAAGTCTTCCTCGAAGGAAAGCTTCAATGGTGAACAGAATACTAAGACGATAGTTCAAGCCAAACTGGATATTCCCGTCCGTTCTTCTCTATTCCAGGTTGGTCGCCTATTGTGAGATAGTCTTCTTTCAGCAGCAGTCTTCTTCCTAATGCTAGAAATTCTTAGAATTCGAGCATAGGCGAGGTTCCCGATTATCGTGTAACATATCGGGATTCTCTTCTCGCTCACTTTGGACCGTGGTCTCGCCTAAGTGTTTGGAGATCGTAAGAAACTCTCTAACACTCTGAATGCGCTAGAAATTCCGTAGAAATCTAAGCAGTCTGCGAAACCCCCACCGAATTCGTCAAACGATATCGGCTGGTGGTCCTCTCGATTCCGTAGAAATCGAGAATGGGGCAGGATCCCTCCTCACGACCGGGGGGGGCTTACGTCAGGTAGGACCCGAAGGTCCCCCCGGTAGCGCAGTCCCCAGCGTGGAATCCTACAGAGAAATCTCTGTAGGATCCCTCCCCTTTCCCTCGTAGCCGTAAGGAGAGAGGGAATGGGGGAGGAATTGGATACTCGCTCGCTTCTTTCCAGTGGAACTAGCAGTTGGAGAAGAGTAGGAGCAGCCATCGCCTTGCGGCGATGGCCTCTCAGAGTCTGGGAAAACGTATAGTAAAGAGAAAACGTTTTCCCCGAGGAGGGATTACGAACTCTCACTGTAGGTAAGGGTCTGCCGCCACTGTGAACGTCGTCTGGGTGGGGCTGATCGACACCTGACAGAGAGAGCCAATACCGTCCTCCGACTCATTCCAGTCCTCGTCCGAGGTCGAAACCTCTCAGGAGGACCGAAGGAGTATTTAAATACGGTGTCCGAAGACACGTAGAAACGCCGCTGTCGCAGTAGAGGAGGTGGAAGTAGCTTGATCGACCGGCCAGAACTGAGAGAGCCTTCTTGTCCGGAGACGAGAGACTCTGGTTCAAACCCACCGTCGGTTTGGGTTCCCTCTCGGGCCCCAAAACGACTCGAGCAGAGACATGGGCTCTGCTGGTGGGAGCGGCGATCCTTCCCCCCCAGGTCTTTGTTGTGCTGACGAATCAGTGCAATAACCTGGGCAAAGTTACTCTGAATCTCGGAAGTTACAGCGTCTTGAGGAGTAGGACCATCCAGTCCCTCCAACAAGAGCAGCTCCCAAGACCCTCCTCCTTCAGAAGAAGGACCAGCAACAGATCCCTGACGGTTGCCTCCAATCACTTGCGCGTACGTCCTGGCTGGTCCTAAGACCATACCTGGCACGTGCGGCGTCGTGACGGGATCGTGAGCGGCGCATCTCTCACGATCACTCCTATATACCTCGCTCTTCCTGGCGTATGCCGAGGAAGTTGAAGGTATCGGAGAGACAGAACTGACGCTACCCCCTCCCCCCCCCCTGACGGTCGCCTCCAATCACTTGCGCGTACGTCCTGGTTGGTCCTAAGACCATACGTGGCACGTGCGGCGTCGTGACGGGATCGTGAGCGGCGCACCTCTCACGATCACTCCTAGCTACCTCGCTTTCCCTTCCCGGTGTAGCCCGAGGAAGTTGAAGGTAGTGGAGACAGACCTGACGCTCCCCCCCCGCTCGCTGGCAGGACCAGCATACGTGGGGCGGGGGGCTGCAGCAGATCACCAACCCGCGGTGGGGATCGATCTGCAGGCCTGGCCGTGCCGCTCACCTGTGGCGAGAGGCTCGACTGAGCACGTCGACCCTGGTCCCAGTGCGTCAGACGAGCTGCTGCTGGTCATCGTATCCGCCCCGGTCCCTGTGGGAGCGGCGGTCAGGTGACCTGCAGAGCTCACTTTCGCGGTGAGACGGTGAGCGTCCTCACGGCACGTCCAACCGCTGGTACCAGCCCGAGGCTGGTACCGTCGGTCGAGGGGACCTGGGGGACCTCTTCCCAGCCTCAACCCTGTGGCCGTCAGAAGAGACCGTCACGTCCACCCGAGGTACCGGCTGGTCGCTGCGAGAGCGGCCGCTGGCCTGGCGAGAGTCACCTGAGCGGCTCTCGACAGTCTTCTGCTCCGTGCCTCGGTCATGACGCTGAGCGAACTCAGGCGTCTTAACTTTGGCTGCAGGTCACCCGAAGGAGGGAGGACCGTACACTCGGAACTTCTCGCGGACGAGAAAACCGAGCCGGTACCTGGCTTAGCAGCAGAGCTGCCAAGACCAGGCGAGGGTGTACCAGCGGTAGCCAGCACACCCTTGGTCCCCGTCTTCTTCTTCTTCTCAGAAGGGGAGACGGGCCCCCGTTCCCGAAGGAACAGGAGGACCAGCAGAAGAACCCCCCCGTCACACCGGAGTGTGACGAGCCCTTCGAAGTTCCCGAAGGAGTCTTCTTAGGGGGAAAACCCCGCCCGTTACCAGCTGGTCGCTGCGAGAGCGGCCGCTGGCCTGGCGAGAGTCACCATGAGCGGTTCTCGCCAGCCTTCTGCTCCGTTGCCGTGGTCTTGGCGCCGAGCGAAACTCTGGCGCCGAAACTTGGCTGCACGGTCTCCCGAGGGAGAGCATACACTCGGGATCTCCCTGCGAATGAGAGACCGAGCCGGAACCTGGCGTAGCGGCATCGCCGCTAGCACCAGGCGAGGAAGTACCAGAGCTAACCGATACTCCTCTGGTCCCCGTCTATCTCTTCCTTACGGAAGGGGAGACGGGCCCCGCTCCCGAAGGAGCAGGAGGACCAGCAGAAGGACCCCCCGTCCCACCGAGGTGGGACGGGCCCTTAGAAGTTCCCCCGAAGGGAGACTTCTTAGGGGGGAAGAGGCCAGCCTTCTTCTTCTTCGGCTTATGGGCCTTAGAAGTCGAAGGGGAAGAGGCAGCAGCAGACGAAGACGAAGATGACACCTTCTCTCTTCGTCAGCTCACGCAGGACAGTCGTCAGGTCCTCCATCCAGGCCGAGTCGGGCCTATTGCCGAAGCAACAGGCGGCCCCGACTGCACCTGTCCGGAAGGACCTGGGACTGGGGAAGACACACCATGGGCAGGACCAGCATGGACAGGCGCAGGAACCAGGAGCGACAGGAACAGCAACCAGCTCAGGAGCGGCAGGAACAGCGGCAGCGGTAAACACAAAAGGGACAGCCAAGCCAGTAGCGGGAACCACATCAGCGACAGGTACGGCAGGCCCAGCCATCGCCTCGTAGAATCATCGGCAGCCAGCGCCTGGTACTGGCGGCCAGGTCTAGGGGCGAGCTGGCTGGAAACATGCGGAACGTCTGGGGCAGGCAACACGAAGAAAACACAGGCGGCGGCGGCATACCCCTCCTCGGTACGGCGGCGGCATACCCCTCCTCGGTACGGCGGCGACCGGCCCTAGAAGCGGCAGACGGCGTCACCGACACAGCCTGGGGAGTGTAGACCAGCGGGGGGAAGCAGCATAAGCGGCCGTGAAGGGTGTGTAGTGGAGACATCCAAGGTCAACCGCCCCAGACCTCGCTAGACGCTGCAGCAGATCGTGGATGCTAGGCACGCCCTGCAGCCGCAGTGGCCCATACCTGTCCAAGGTCGTCTCCCACGGATGTAGCACCTGCGGTAGCACAGACAGATTAGTAAGAGGGGTTCCCATCAGGCACGGGGGGGGAGACATGCCCCACCCCGAACGCAAGGAAGACCCCAAATACAAAATACAACGAAGAAGCTGAGCGGGGGGCAGGAAGGAAGACGAAGAATCGGATACCAAAGGAGTCGCGGAGAGCTTTCCGACGACTTCCTGGCAGACCTTCGCTTCCCCTACCCCCGCACAGCAGTGAAAAGTAATATGAAAATGAAACAGAATACTGCCCTTGCGATTCACTTCATAGAACTTAAAGGGGAAAAGATCAATTCCCGGGTAAGAACGGAAACTTGATCCAAATAATATGATGCTATCATAAAAATATATGAAAGTGAAACAGAATATGCACTTGCGATTTCACTTTCACAGAAAATAATCGTAAGGATCAATTCCCGGGTAAGAGCGAAATTGATCCAAATTAAATTATGCAAATAAATAAATGAAAATGAAAAGAATACTGCATTGCGAATCCACTTTCATTGCATTTTATCATACAAAATTAAAAGGCTCGTGCCGAGCGCAATCAGCTCTCGGTAACGAACGCACAGGGCAAAAAATATAATGAAAAAAGTACTTACATTTTTCAATTACACACTTTCGCCCAAATACATGACTCGGCGCGAGCGTCGGCACCGAGACATAATTCAAGGTTTTGGTTCAATCATGAAAAGAGAGGAAATCGCCGCATCTACGGCGATAGCTCCATGTGGTTCAATAATTAGTAATGAAAATGAAACAGTGTACTTACAGTTTCATTTTCAAGTCAAACAAACCATTAGTAGAAAACAATATAAACAAAGCATACGACGATGAAGCGGGCAGAGAGCGATGACGAACACGTCCTTCACACCCGCGGCCGAAAGCAAAAGTGATTCTTCACCTCTCGGCGCGCGCACGATCGAGGAAGCAGTTAACTACCGTTCTCCCCTTGTTCGAAGCTTACGACCGTCCCAGCTGCCGCTAGTTACCTTCCTATTGTTAAAGGACCGAGGGTTTGTATTACGTATCGGAATGACAGATTATGCGAGCGAACTCCTTCAGAAAGGAGCTATTGCGAGAGTCAAGCATCTAAAATTTCAAGGTCGCTTATTCAGCGTGCCAAAGAAAGGCTCAACAAAAAGAAGGGTAATCTTAGACTTGTCAAGGCTAAACTCTTTGTTCATTCGTTGCGACAAGTTCAAAATGCCTTACCATCTCGCAGGTAAGGACCGCGTTACTTTCATCGTGGAGCCGTCACATGCTCCATCGATCTTACAGACGCATACTATCATATCCCTATAGCCAGGCACTTCCGCCCATTCCTAGGCTTCAAACTAGGAAATCAGACATTCTCATTCAAAGTGATGCCCTTCGGTCTGAATGTAGCCCCCAGGGTATTCACGAAAATAGCAGAAGTGGTTGGTGCAACAAATTGAGAACTCAGGGGATAAGGTAGCAGCATACCTCGACGATTGGTTGATCTGGGCACCAACGTCGAGGAATGTCTCAAAGCCACGAAAAAGGTAGTTCAATTTCTGGAACATCTGGGGTTCCAGATAAACAAGACGAAATCCAGACTTACTCCAGAGTCTCGTTTTCAGTGGCTAGGAATCCAATGTGGATTTTGTCTTCCCACAATCTGTCAATTGCAGTGGTCAAACGGAAAGAAATAGCCAAGTCTGTGAAACAATTTCTCAAATGCAAACAAACATCAAGGAGAACCAGGAAAGAATCCTAGTTCTCTTCAGTTTGCCTCAGTGACAGACATCCTCCTGAAAAGCAAAGGCTGAAAGATATAAACCGAGTTTGGCGATCGAGAGCAAACGCCAAATCTCGAGACAAGTTGTCAGTAATTCCACAGATCCTTCGCAATCAGCTCCGTCCATGGACCAAAGTGAAGAACCTGGCCAAACTAGTACCCCTTCCTTCAATATCCCCTTCCAGTGTTAACCATTCACACGGATGCCTCCCTGTCCGGGTGGGGGGGATATTCTCAATTCAAACAAGTTCAGGGGACTTGGTCAGTTCAGTTCCGCCAGCTCCAACATAAACGTCTGGAAGCAATGGCAGTATTTCTTACCCTGAAGAGACTTCTTCCCCGAAAAAGTCTCATCTAAGACTAGTTTTGGACAGTGCAGTGGTAGTTCACTGCATCAACAGAGGAGGGTCCAAATCCAAACATGTGAACCATGTCATGATAGCCATCTTTGCACTAGCAGGCAAACACAAATGGCATCTGTCCGCCACTCACCTGGCGGGGTAAGAAATGTGATAGCAGACGCTTTGTCCCGGTCGGTCCCTCTGGAATCAGAATGGTCCCTGGACGACAGGTCATTCCAGTGGATATGCCGGAGAGTCCCAGGTCTCCAAGTAGATCTCTTCGCTTCACAAGCAAACCACAAGCTCCCTTGCTATGTGGCCCCAACCTGGACCCTCTGGCTTATGCCACGGACGCCCTGTCGTTAGATTGGAATCAGTGGAGAAAAATTTATGTCTTTCCTCCAGTGAATCTTCTCTTGAAAGTCTTGAGCAAGCTGAGGAACTTTCAAGTGGACTAGTAGCCCTGATTGCTCCAGACTGGCCAAGAGCAACTGGTATCCTCTGCTTCTGGAATTGGGTCTCCGACCTCAACGGATTCCCAATCCCAAGCTGTCACAATCAGTACAAATGAGGACTGTGTTCGCTTCCTCAGGAATTCTTCAGACCCTAACTTTATGGACTTCATGAAGTTTGCGGCTAACAAAGATGCTAACATTGATCCACAAAACATCCTCTTCCTAGAATCAGATAAGAGAGAGTCAACTATTAGACAATATGACTCAGCTGTTAAAAAATTAGCATCCTTCCTGAAAGAATCAAACACTACAACCATGACAGTTCAACTTAGCTATATCCTTTTTTCAGATCCTTGTTTGAAAAAGGTTTAGCAGCTAGCACTATTACTACTCATAAATCGGCTTTGAAGAAGATCTTCCAGTTGGGTTTCCAGATAGACCTAACTGAATCTTACTTTACGTCTATCCCTAAAGCCTGTGCTAGACTTAGACCTTCTCAAAGGCCTACTGCAGTCTCATGGTTCTTAAATGATGTCCTCAAACTAGCATCAGATACCTGACAACTCGTCTTGTACATTCATAATGCTTCTTAGAAAGACGTTATTCTTATTAAGCCTAGCTTCAGGAGCTAGAATTTCAGAACTGTCGGCTCTATCCAGAGATGCGGGTCATGTGGAATTCCTCCCCTCAGGAGAAGTTCTGCTTGCTCCGGATCGTAGTTTTTTGGCTAAAAATGAGGATCCTCTTGCAAGGTGGGCTCCTTGGAAAGTCATCCCACTTCGCAAGATCCTTCTCTCTGCCCAGTATCAACTTTAAGAGCCTTTCTATCTCGCACATCCTCAAGATCCTCAGGTTCTCTCTTCATGAGAGAAAAAGGTGGTACTTTATCAGTAAAAGGAATTGAGCACAGATCCTTTACTTCATTAAACAAGCCAATCCTGATTCATTCCAAAAGCACATGACATCAGGGGAGTAGCCACCTCAATTAACTACTTTCAACATATGAACTTCGAGGATCATAAAAAGTATACTGGATGGAAATCTCCGACAGTCTTTTTAAACGTCAATACCTAAAGTCCTTGGAATCTTTTAAAATTTTCTGCAGTAGCAGAAGGGAAACATTGTTTCTCCTGATACTGTATAGTAGTCCCATAGTATAGATCCAGGTCTTACCTTTCTACCTACCTCGTCCCAACATGTCCCACCCTATCGCCATGCTACTCGGATACTCTAGCCTTAGCCGCTGAGATCATATTGGTGGATTGTCCCTTATTTTTTTGCTAGGGACATCCACACTATGTACTTATAATGTACTTCAGTGTACTACCCTTATTTTTATGCTAGGGTAGGACACAATGTGTTTGTATATTTATGTAAATACCTTATTTAAGAATGAAATCTATTTTGTTAAATTGCATTGCATTATTGTATATTACTATGTTTAATATAAGTTAATTTTAAGTACTTTATATTATTGGCTTTCTTTTTATGTCATTGTTTAGAATAAGTTAGCTTTAAGTACTTAGTTTGTATTCTGTAATATACCTGATTCACTTATTATTATATCCCTCTTTTTACAACTGATTTTCATTTGTCCTTTTTCCCATCTTGTCTGTTTCTCTGGTTACTCTTTCATAGGCCGACACGAGCTGGAGCCCAGTAAAAACGGATTTGACGTAGGAAAAATCTATTTCTGGTGATTGGCTCGTGTCGCCCTATGAAACCCACCCTGTATTTGTTTGCCCTCCCTGCAGGACAAGATGTTCATAGATTAAGGATGACCGCTAGGGGCGCTGCTGTCCGTGGCGTCCCTAGTAGTAGTAGTAGCGGCCGCATCACCCGTTAGTATCAGCTCTCTCTAGTGGGATTTTGATTGGAAGGTCTAAATGGTGAATGTCTCGTGGTAGTGATCCACTCGCCCCTATTCTCATACCGACACTTCTTTTATAGAGTGGAGCGAGTCTTGTTTTTACTGACCATTTTTCTTAATTTTGTTTTTCTCTGGTAATTTTAGATTAATTTGCCTAGAAAGAATGATATTAAGGATCCTTTCATAGGGCGACACGAGCCAATCACCCAGAAATAGATTTTTCCTACGTCAAAATCCTTTTTTTAGCTTACAATTACGTTTTTTTACCATTTCGGTCGAGTCAAAGTTGACCGAAGGTTGAAATTTTGGTACTTATTGTTATTTATATGAAAATATTTCAAAACTGATAAAAGCTACAACCATGGGTTGTTTTTTTGTTGTATTCTACATGAAATTGCGCATATTTTCATTTATAAAACTTTATGTAATGGCTAATATAAAACTGTGCAAACATTATGAAATTCGGACGAAAAAATTTAAGATTTTTTCGGCAGTTACCTCGCGGACGTAGGAAAGTTTTTTTTCTAAAATTCCCCATAAATCGAAATATTGTGCTAGAGACTTCCAATTTGTTGCAAAATAAAGGTAAATAATTGAGTATTACTAGAATACAAGAGTTTTAGCTTACAATTGCGGTTTTCGACTATTTTGGTCGAGTCAAATTTGACCGAAGGTTGAAATTTTGGCACTTATCGTTATTCATATGAAAATATTTCAAAACTGATAAAAGCTACAACCATGGATTGTTTTTTGTTGTATTCTACATGAAATTGCGCACATTTCCCCATATGTAAAATGACAATTTGTCCAAAATTGCATTTTTCCTAACTATACAAACCTGAGGTCCTTTTACAATAGGAAGGTACTAGCGGCAGCTGGATAGGTCGTAAGCTTTCGAACAAGGGGTTCGGTAGTTAACTGCTTGTCCGACAGGCGCGCGCGCGCGACTGGTAGGTAAACAAATCACTTTTGCTTTTGGCCCAAGCAAAAACTGCAGAGTGAGGGGTGGCATGAGGTGGGGCTATGTGTAAAAGGACCTCAGGTTTGTCTAGTTAGGAAAAACAATGCAATTTTGGACAAATTGTCATTTGTTCCGACACGGCATACAAACCTTCGGTCCTTTTACAATAGGAAGACTCACTTCTTGGTGGGTGGAATCTGAGTCTTTTGTGAACAGACTGGTGTTCGCCCAACCTTGGAAGCCTCCCTGGTCGTAAGAGCGAGGGAGGGATCCAAGCCTCTGTCCGATTGATCGGGGTGTGCACCGCAGGATCAATGGTCAGACCTCTGGACCAAGTACTAAGAGAGAGGCAAGCGTATCTCTTCGTACCAGCAAACAAGAACAAGTTCCTATTTGCAAGAGGCAACAACGTTATGGTTTTGTCTCTTGTTGGCATCCACTTCCCCCCCTTGTAGGAGGAAGTGGTGGATATTCGCTCCCATCCCTAGTGAAAGGGATAGGATGGGGCTCTGTCGAGTAGCTCACCGGCATCTCGTCCTTATCCAGCAAGGTGATGACCGTATCCCTCTACCCACAGGTAGAGGGGTAGAAAAAGATAGGAAGAGAAGCCAGTCACTCTCTCATTCACTTATCTATTCTTACAGTCACACCAGGACTACTGATGCTGTTCAGCCTGCTACGGGTCTGGGTTAGCTAGACAACGTGTGAGCAGCCACCACGGGTCCTAAGGAAAACGATCCAAGGACCTGTGGGCAATATCCAAAAGGTAGAAGGAGGTGCCAGTGGTCTGGTTGTACCAGACCCCTGCCTTCAGCCTGCGCCACGGAGAAGTTCTTGTGTAACTCGAGGGAGTGTACTTCTAGGTCATCTTGGTGCGACGAAGAGTCTTCAACACTCCGCCTGGGATGTCGAGTTTCTTCAGAAAGCGCGGTCGCGCTTTCACAGACAAATGCAGCATCTCCTTCGCATCGAAGGCGGTGAAGTCCATTAGGGAGGGGACTGTGAAGGACTCTAACCGATCGTCAGGAACCGAAGGGTTCAGAGTCTTCGCTACGAATTCGGTACGAAATCGAGCGTCACGAATCCCCATCCCCTGGATGCTTGACTTCGCAGGCAAAGTCATGCAATTAACCTCAGAGGAAAAGAAGGGAATTGTCGAATGACCTATCCCTCTTCTCGACTTCGGTGATGTCCTGTACCCATACTGGTCTATCCGTCTGCAGCGAAGTTGTTGTTCTCGGTAGTGGATAGGACACCGACACTCAATGTTGGGTGTCGATGGTATGGGTACTGTGACAAGCCGTTAGGACGAAGAAAAGATTGTTATGGAACAACCGAACTAAGTCCACAGCGAAGTTCGTAACAGACTTGGGCGCTCTGACAGCTGCCTACTGACTGCGTTCGGTAGGAGGCAAGTTGTCCAAGCACCCGAGCAAGTCACGTGACCTTCGCCTTAACAGGGTTATGCCAAGAGACTAAACAAATAATTTGTTCGTCACCGATGCCAGAAGGCAAGGTGATGACTCTCTTAAGGCATGTGCCCAACAGGCGAAAGTCAATTGCCTTCTAGAGACCGAGGTCCTTGATGGCAAGATATCTCATAGTATAGTTGATTCTCGGGTAAGGAGAAACAACACTATGTGACGTTGAAGACGAAGGTGTACAGAAAATGCAACCTACGTCTTCACAGCTGAACCGAGAGAGGGATTCTCAAGATTCTGAACCTGTGCTACAAAGACTGAGACGCTAAACGCTATTTGATTTGCTGTCGGTGAGGACCGTAGTTGCAATAAAAGCGGAGCGCTTCCAGTAATGAAGACAGGGTAACTACTGCCTGAAGAACTGCTTCTCATGGGCTGAACATTTGGAAGTAGAGCTGTCAGGTCGGAGAGTAGGCGATGTCTTGCTGACATATCTGTTAATTCGGGGCGAGCAATGAAATTGCACACCTACGAATACGAGATATTTGAAGACAAACTCAGATGTCTGCAAAAATCATTCGCATTATCGCAGTGCGATGCAGCGGTTGACTAGTACAGACTTCTGTTACCGTGCGGTAAACAGAAAGATGACAGAGTCCAAGAGATATCTCTGTTGAAAAATTCTCGCAATGTCGAAGGCGATGAAACTCGAGCGTCACAGCAGTAGATGGTCCTTCATTATTGCGAGAATCCCGTTAATCAGAGGACCTAAGTCCATGATTGTTGGGCAGAGATACGGTTCGGTAGTCAATCCAACCAGGGGAGAGAGAGACGTAACCGACCGTGCATCTCAGAGACCTAGCTGATACTGAGCCGCTATCAGGCAGTTCAATACGCAGTAGCTCTCGGTGACTCGTCATCCTGAGTTGCCAGGTAATCCATTATTCCACGAAGGAATGCGTTCGGCTAGAACCATCGAGCATAAAGAATACGCTCGAGCAATTATATTTAACCGAAACGGATTTCGGTAAATACAAAGCTGATTTGGTGTTGTCATGACAATACCAAGTATCTAAAATCGAAACTGATAACTGCTGGGTAGGTTGCAGGCAACCCCGAGTTGCAGTTCAATTAAGATACAATTCGTCTCGGTCACAAACCGTAGAGTTAAACTACGGTATGCGCCTACCCCACGGACAATTCAACTGTTAAAGATCATGTCGCGAGGGTAATATACGTAGTATATTTGTAGGTTCTGTACACGACCTCCATCCTAAATTCTTTTCCCCTCGATGAATAGAATAAGGATTGGAGATCGACCGCCTTCGTTCTCTTATTCTTCAAGAGAGTGAAGGAGAAGTCTTTCCCAAAGGAAAGCTTCAATGGTGAACAGAATACCGAAGACGATAGTTCAAGCCAAACTGGAAGTTCCGTCCGTTCTTCTCTATTCCAGGTTAAGCGCCTACGTGTGAGATACTCTTCTTTCAGCAGCGGTCTTCTTCCAAATGCTAGAAATTACAGGAATTCGAGCATAAGCGAGGTTCCCGATTATCGTTTAACAATTATCGGGGAATTCTCGCTCACTTTGGACCGTGGTCTCGCCTGAGTGTTTGGAGATCGTAAAAACTCGAACACTCCCTGAGTGCGCTAGAAATTCCGTATAATTCTAAGCACTCTGCGAAACCCCCACCACCGAATTCGTCAGACGTATCGGCTGGTGGTCCTCTCGATTCCCGTAGAAATCGAGAAAGGGGCAGGATCCTCCTCAATGACCGGGGCTTACGTCAGGTGACCCGAAGGTCCCCCCGGTAGCGCAGCCCCTAACGTGGGATCTTACAGAGAAATCTCTGTAGGATCCCTCCCCTTTCCCTCGTAGCCGTAAGGAGAGAGGATGGAATGGAGGAATTGGATACTGGCTCGCCTTCCCAGCGGATCTAGCAGTTGGAGAAGAAAAAGGAGCAGCCATCGCCTTACGGCGATGGCCTCTCAGAGCCTGGGAAAAACGTATCGTCAGGAGAAAACGTTTTCCCGAGGAGGGTTACGAACTCATATGTGGTATACTGTAGGTAAGTGTCTGCCGCCACTTGTGAACGTCGTCTGGGTGGGGCTGATCGACACCTGACAAGTAGAGAGCCGATACCGCTCCGACTCATTCCAGTCCTCGTCGAGGTCGAAACCTCAGGAGGACCCGACCGAAGGGGTATTTAAATACGGTGTCCGAAGACACGTATAAACGCCTCTGTCGCAGTAGAGGAGGTGAAGTAGCTTGTTCGACCGTCCAGAACTGAGAGAGCCTTCTTGTCCGGAGACGAGAGACTACCTGGTTCAACACAGTCGGCAAGCTCCGATCGCGGCCGACCCACCGTCGATTTGGGTTCCCTCTCGGGCCCCAAAACGACTCGAGCCGAGACGTGGCTCTGCTGGTGGGAGCGGCGATCCTTCCCCGAGGTCATTGTGCTGACGAATCAGCGCCGTAACCTCGGCAAAGTTCCTCTGGATCTCGGAAGTCAGCAGATCTTGCAGAGTGGGACCGTTAAGACCTTCGAACAAGAGCATATTCCGAGAACCTTCCTCCTAAGAAGGGGAACAGACGACAGCCCTCTCGGTCTTCCCCATCCACTTGCGCATACGCCCTGGCCGGTCCAAGAACCGTGCCTGGCACGTAGGGCGTTGTGGTGGATCATGAGGGGGCGCACCCCTCACGATCACTCCTCAAATACCTCGCTCCTCCCGGTGTAACCCGAGGTGGTTGAGGTACGGGAGAGGCAGACCTGACGCTCGTGCTCGCTGGCAGAACCAGCAGGCTTGGAGGGCTGCAGGCGATCGTCAACCCGCGGTATGGCGATCGAGCTGCAGGCCTGGTCGAACCGTCTCGCTGTGGAGAACGGCTGGACTGAGCACAGCGGCCCCGATCTCGAGTGTCCAGAGAGCTGGTGCTGGTTGCCGTACCCGATCGCTCTCTGTGAGAGCGACGGTCAGGCGACCTGCAGGCTCCACTGTCACAGTGAGACCGGTGCTTGTCCTCACGGCACGTCACGTCGCTGGTTCCAGCCGTGGCTGGCACCGGCGAACGGGAGACCTCTTCCCAGCCTCAGCCCGTGGCCGGTCGTGGACCAGTCACGTCCCCGTGGTAGCCAGCTGTTCGCCGCGAGAGCGAGAGCTGGTCTGTGAGTCGCGTGTAGCGGCTGTCACCAGTCTTCCGCCCCGTGCCGTGAACCTGACGCTGAGCGGACTCAGAGGTCTGGTTCCTGGCTGCACGGTCGCTGGTAGGCGACCGTACACTCGGTACCTCCCTGCGAACGAGAGGCCGAGAACGGACCCTGATGCAGTGGCAGCACCACTGACACCAGGCGAGGAAGTACCGGTGTTAGCCGGTACCCCTCTGGTCCCCGTAGTCTTCTTCCTTGCGGAAGAAGAAGAGACCCCGGGCCCGCTCCCGAAGGAGCAGGAGGACCAGCGGAAGGAACCCTCCCGTCTCACCGAGGTGAGACGGGTCCCGAGAAGCTCCCGAGGAAGCTTCTTAGGAGGGAGGAGGCGACCTTCTTCTTCCTCGGCTGTAAAGCCTTAGAAGTCGAAGGGGAAGAGGCGGCGCCGACGACGATGAAGAAGATGAAGACGACGACCACGACACCTTCCTCCTCTTCTTCGTCAGCTTCCTCAGGACAGACGTAAGATCTGCTATCCAGGGCGGAGCCGGGGCTGCTGTAGCCGAAGCCACAGGGCCCGGACGCACCTGTTACAGACAGACCAAAGTCTGGGGTAGTACCACCACGAACAGGGACGACATCAGCAGGTATGGGCATCTCAGGAAACAGCAGGCACGGCCAGCACATCATCGGTAGGGACAGCCAGCGCAGCAAACGGCAGGAACAGCCAGTTGCAGCAACGGCAGGGACAGCCAGCGCAGCAACTGCATCCCAGAATCGGCAGGTACGGCAGGCACCGGCAACACAGGAAGTGGAGCAGCAGCCAGCAACATCCTGGTACCGGCGGCAGGTCCAGGGGCGAGTTCTAGGGCAGCGGAAGTGTGGTCGCTGCAGCGCGGCAACCACGAGCGGCGGCGGTACGCCCCCCTCGGTACGGCGCAACGGCACTTTCACAGGCGGCTGTAGGCAAGACTGATACCACGTGAGGCGAGTACACCAGGTGAGGAGGGACGTCGTCACCTGGTTGCGTGGTCACCACTCCATGGGTGACCGCAGTAGGTGGCCCAGACTAGAAACCGCAGCCCCTGGACACCAGCACGCTCTGCAATTGGAAGGAACGCCCCATACCTCACCAAGGTCCCACGCTCGTGGCAGTAGCACCTGCGGAAATAATAGTAGTAGCGATTAATTGTGGGGAAATCCCCTCGTGCGGGGGTTTGATCCCTCCCTCCCGAACGAGTGGAAGACCCCTAATACAATTGTACATCGGGCACCGAGCGCCCTCCCCCGCGTCGACGGACGGTCGGCGGAGGAGAAGAACGCCGATAACCTCCCCCCCCCCAAGGGAAGAGCCATCTGTGGGAACTAGCGGGGGGGGGTCTCGTTTCCCCACCCCCGCACAGTACCCATGTACGCAACAACAAAATAAGAGCCCTAGAGCAATCGTGCCATCGGCACGAATACAAGGCATAAGGATCAATTCCCTGACTGAGCGGAAACTTGAACCAAATAATTGATGCAATCAATATAAGGAACAAAATGAAAATGCATCTTGCAAAACGTTCACTTCACAATGAATAAGGGCTCGGATCGAGCGCATTTGCGCCCTCGGTTACCGAGCGCAAGGGTGAAAGGTTCCATTCCTTACCTGTTTATGGATCAAGGTTTCTGGAAACCTTGATCCATAATGAATTGATGCAATCAACAAATATATGAAAATGAAAAGACTACTGCGCTTGCGATTTCACTTCATACAAATAAAAAGGGGAAGGATCAATTCCGTGAATAGCGGAACATTGATCCCAGTCAACAATGCAATCTCAATAAAAAAATGAAAATGAAAAAGAACTGCACTTGCGATTTCACTTCATTCAAAATAAAAAGGGAAGGATCAATCTCCGGGTAAGCTCGGAAACTGATCCAAAATGAGTATTGCTACAATAAAAAAATAATATATGAAAATGAAAATGAATACTGTACTTGCGATTCCACTTTCATACTGAATAAGTTTCCGTGCCGAGCGCATTCGTTCGGCAACGGGCATACAGGTCAAAAAATATAAATGAAAAGAGCACTTACTTACGATTTTCATCTACACATTTCCAACCCAATATACGCTCGGAGCGAGCGCTCCCGCCCTCGGCACCGAGCATACACAATACGAGGATCATTCTGGGAAAATGAATTCCCGCAATTACGCCCTTCAGTCCCGGCACTCGGGTAATCGGAGGGCGTTGTGAAGCCAAGATCCTTTAATTCACAATTGAATTCAATGAAATGATTGTACTTACAATTCAGTTTCACTAGATACATAGAAAAAGAAAAACACAATCATGCGAAAGCAAACGACGATGAAGCGGGCAGAGAGCGATGATACACGTCCACACGCCAGCAGGCCGAAAGCAAAAGTGATTTGTTTACCTACCAGTCGCGCGCGCGCGCCTGTCGGACAAGCAGTTAACTACCGAACCCCTTGTTCGAAAGCTTACGACCTATCCAGCTGCCGCTAGTACCTTCCTATTGTAAAAGGACCGAAGGTTTGTATGCCGTGTCGGAACAAACTTAATCTAACGGCTAATTTAAAATGGTGCAAACATTATGACAATCGGACGAAAAAATGTAAGATTTTTTCGGAAGTTACCGCGCGGACGTAAGGAAAAAGTTTTTTTATCCGCGCGGACGTAAGGAAAAAGTTTTTTCATAAATTGACCATAAATCGAAATATTGTGCTGGAGACTTCCAATTTGTTGCAAAATGAAGGTAAATGATTGAATATTACTAGAATGTAAGAGTTTTAGCTTACAATTGCGTTTTTCGACCATTTCGGTAGTCAAAGTTGACCAAAGGTTGAAATTTTGGCACTTATCATTATTTATATGAAAATATTGAAAAACTGATAAAAGCTACAATCACAACGTTCAACGTTTTTTTGTTTGTATTCTGCATGAAATTGCACACATTTTCATATATAATACTTTATGTAATGGCTAATATAAAATGGTGCAAAAATTATGTCAAAGTGACGAAATCATTTCTGAGATGTGTCGCTGATGCTTCTTAGTGCGAGAAGCAAGAAATTCGCGGGTTGCGCGCCTGGGTAACGATTGTAAACAAAACAACAGCTTGATCTGTGAGCTCCCAGCATCCCCCAGGGCAAGTGATTCAACAGTTTTTGCCTAGTAGGCCTTAACTATTTTTCTGTGAATTTTTTAAAAAAACCTTTTTTCATTGACGTACCATACGTCAGTTCGGCACCCGACAGACAATTTTCGTCGACGTTTAAAACGTCCAATAGGCATGAAAGGGTTAACATGCACATTATTTTTTACACTGTTATTCTAATAAATAAATCATAAATATCCTATCCTAAAATTCCTGTATCTTTAAATCATTGTGAAAAAGTTTTTTTCTGATCTTTTTAGGTCTTCCATAAGGCTCTCCTACCCCTCCCCTCCAAGAGGAAGAACAACAACAAATTAGTTTGTATGCTTACTCCCCAAGTAAGCGAAAATACCAAGAAAATTTGCCCACCTGCTTCAGGTACATGTCAAAACTCTGTGAAAATGGTCTTTTAGAGGCCAAGTATCTTGTGATCAACTCCGCATTGCCATAGCCAATGTGTGTTTGAAGAGTCTGAGTTTTAGCCCCCGGTGATGCTGGTGGGAAAGGTGCAATCTGCAACAGATGTGAAAATTACTTGAATTAATAACAGAAGAGCATATTTTGCTAACTTACTATCACACATGGAAAACTAGAAATCATCCATTCAACCTCCCATTTACAATTAAAACACTATTAATTTTTAGAAATATCTTGTACTAATTACAACTGACATGAAATCTGCTGAAAGCATAATAATTCCAACGTTATTAGTCATCTTTCAAATTTCTCTGTAAGTAAGATGAAACATTTTCAATACCTACCAACAAAGATATACACAAATCCTTTCATATTACCTTAGTTAGAAGAAACAACTTTCTTTGCTCAGCCAACTGAGTTACTTCCGCTGCCAAAGCTTCATCTACATGGCCCTTTTTTTTCTCATCATCATCCTCATCCTCTTCTGATTCCTCACTACTTTCTTCCTCACTTCCATTACCTATAGTACAAAAGAAATAATAACATTTAATAAATAATAAATCTATTTACACCAATACACGGAAAATGTAGACAACTAAACAGTGCATATTTAAGGAAAGACCTATACAATAAAGAGGCCATAATCCGGCTCTTCTACAAAAATATATTATGTGTATTACATTAACCCTTACTGGATGGGTAAATATATCGATATGCAGCTCCTCAGGCTAGGTAAACTTTGAGGTCAGCATTATAAGTGCCGGTGAGCATCAAGTTAACGTTTTTTCAGTGCCGTTAACGGCGTTGTGATTGCTGCTGAGTAATAAGTTCCGGCTGCTAAAACGCCGTTAACAGTGAAAATCAACTTACAGCACGGTGTTGGAATGGATCCCCCACCATAAGTAGAGGATGCACTGTATATATAAAACTTAATTTTATTATAAAAATGTAATTTTTATACAAGTAACTTACCAAGTACTAATTACATTGCTGAATCCCACAATATATGCTTAATCTTAAAACAATTATCTACTTGAATAATCAAGCTCAAGCTACCATTGTGATAGGACAGTATGGAGAGTAAGTGTCAACACCTACCATGTAAAACCAACTGGCTCAAAAGTAATAAACAACAATGTAAACCACAATTACTTTTATCTGGCTGGTATCTACTTTCTGGGTTGTGAAAGATGAAGTTTATGTGCAATGTTGTAGGCTCTACCATTGAAGGAACATTACTAGAAAAAGCCTTTACTTGATGAGTAACGTAAAGACTTATTAACAAAAAACATATTACATCAAAGACAGTCCACAAATAGAATAGTCATGAAGGTATTTCAAAGGATTAGTAACACCTTAATAAATTACGGCCAAAAGGTTAGTACAGTAAAAGAAATTACCTTTCAACATTTTATACATCACTTGAAATAATTACCACAGCAATGAAACCATGACTTCCAACTGATTACCAGAACACATTCAAGAGTTACACAGAAGCCTACATCATACAGAAAACAAGAACATGTTTCTTTCTATACCTTTTCTCTTTCTTTTTCTTTTGTTATGACTTCCAGATTTCCTTGTATTGGAAGGTGGTAGGGGACCCTGCTTCTGCCTCATGATTTCCGTAAAAGCTTCCCTGTACCATTGGCCAATATAAAAGTGTCTGGCATGTAGAAGAGCAGTTTCACTACCAGAATTCACAGCCAGCCAATCCAAAAGGACTCTTTGAAGAAATCTCGTTCTCTCCTCCTCCTCATCACTAGGTCCATCACTCTCCTTAGATTTTTCAAGGCCACCCTTCTGTAATATAATATGAATAAAAGTAAGACCTTAAAATTTAAAGATTTTATAAATATACACCACACATTCATACTAATGCACAAACCTAATGCTAAACAGAATCTTCAATTACATGTTTAACAATTAATAAGACCTCCCTATGTTTAACAATTAATAAGACCTCCCTTGTCACTCCTATTAGACACCAACACACTTAAGGCTGAGAAGACAAAAGCTTCCTTAAATCAAGTTCATGAAAATAAAAGTACCCATGCAAAAAACACACGTTACTTAGGCTTAAAATGAAGTTGTACTTGTAAAGGGAATGTGGTTATCCTATGTGCTATTCTAATATTACACCACTGCCTTGAAGATCTTTCTAAAGCTGTTAACAGATACCTGGAATTGTCTCTAATTCCTAGCATTCTCACTGGATATGTATAGTCTTTTACTTGATCTCCTATAGTACTTGAATAAATTTTTACTAAAAATTGAGATAAACTTAAAAAACTGGTCTACATTACAATGGAAGTATAAAAAGTTATAAACATAAAGGAGCAGTTAATCACCTGCTTAAATATATACGTATTGGCCTTACATCGATTTTAGACTTTCCTTAACCATATATAATTTTGTTTTTGTTGCACAAATGGACAGCACTGGGGTAGTGTATTTCTGCAACAATTGTATAGTAACTTCTTCATTTAGAAAGTTGTTGGCTTAAAGAGCACAAACTAAATTTAAATATAGACACTCTTCTTTAATGAAAAGCCAGTTTAATGAGCACTTGGATTTATGGCAACATGAGCAATCTTCTTCTACCCAGCTTTGCATATGTGTAAATTACAGGTTCAGAAAGCAATCGTAGGAAAGTCTGTCTGCTTATGCCCTCTCTCTTTGCGTTGTGTATGTTCACTTTATATAATTTTAAAATGCTAATCTGCCCTTTCACTACCAACAATAAAAGAACATGAAAACAGTGATGGTGCTAAACCCAAGTTTCAAAGTTTCACAGGGCTTTTTGTTTTGGCTAACAGTCTTTAATCCTTTAGGATTTCAGGATGAAAATTAAGATTTTTATAAGTTATATCTTTTCATCTCAATCATTACTATATATTACCATTTAGTATTTTTAGTTTTTCCTACACCCTTAAATCATTGAAATACCTTAACTTGCTTCTATTACACAAATAAGCAAAACATTAGAGTTTCCTTTCCCTTGATGTGCTAAAAGTTTTCACTGAATTATGGGTATACTGTATTTTTTTATGCACTTTAATTATAAGATGTCAATAAAGTTCAACTTTAGCTTACGTATTTGGATCTTGTGTTGCACAGTACTAATTTTTACTGAAACACAGATATTTGCCTAATTGTCTGTATTTACTGGAAATACAAGATTGTTCTTAATTTCCTCTTATTGCATTGCATTTGCTACTTTTTACTTGATTAAAATTCTGAAAGTTTACAAGTTTAGCTTTTTCTAGAAGAGAATAGAATAAATTGTTACGAGAGGATGGTAAATAAGATGGAAAAAAGAGAATATAAATGAAGGTACAGCAAAAGGAATGGAAAGGGTTGCAGCTAGGAGCCAAAGGGACACTTTGAAAAATCTTAAGCCATGCCTAAAGTGCAATGCATGACGTGCACTGATGGCACTACCCCCATACATGATTTAGCTTTTTCTACTTGAACTGCAGCTAAAGATATTTACCATACTGACTGTATATATTTGCTGAATTACTGGAATCATTCTTGCCCACATGAATGATACTTCATTCAAAATCTTTTGCATGCCATATACCAATGCTCAAACATTCTAAATTCCTTCTTGACTATTAAAAATATGACAAATCTTAAAAAGTAATTTGTACTTTTCCTAATATACAGACCTGGTCTTTACATAGGAATTTACCTTCAGTGCCAGCTAGAGCAGGTTATTCTATACAACAAGGTTGTGTGGTAATTGCACTACCGGTAGGAGAGGTGACCTTACCATCTCCCTCCACTGAGTCGCATAACCACTTGCATAGACCAGGTAACAGAATGAGAGATGGCTAGAGGTGGGCAGTTTACGCTAGAGTGAGAGATGGCTAGAGGTGGGCAGTTTATGCTAGAGTGAGAGATGGCTAGAGGTGGGCAGTTTACTATGTGAAGACCTCAGGTTTGTATGTTAGGAAAACAACAAATTACTTTTAAAATTTGTCACTTGCTCCTACATGAATACAAACCGTTGGTCTTTACGTAGGAAGAATTACTGATTGGTGGGGGGTTCTAAGTAGACTTCATGATCAACTGGAGGTTTTCCTCACGTATGACTTTTTCCTGGTCATGCAATGCCAAGCAAAGGAACCAGTGCCATGCCTCAGCTCAGAGGAACAAGGGTGTGCTCGACTGTCAGACTTCTGGGCTTTTCAGAGTAATGAGTTTGAAAGCAGCATTATTACAAAAAGGCTTTGAAAAACATTGTGTAAGTAACAAGTTACTTTTACTGTCTGTCCCTCTCTCTCTTTGCTAGAGAGAGGGTAAGATTTGCTTCTATTAGATTATAACATTGAAAAGCTAGAGAGGGTAAGATTTGCTTCTATTAGATTATAACATTGAAAAAATAGAAGGCTGAACACTCACCCACATTTGTGTCTGTCCAACAAATGACAGTCAGGGAAACTATCCACTGCCCATCACGAGAGAGAGAGAGAGAGAGAGAGAGAGAGAGAGAGAGAGAGAGAGAGAGAGAGAGAGAGAGAGAGAGAGGAGAGAGAGAGAGAGACGAGAGAGGAGAGAGAGAGAGAGGAGAGAGAGAGAGAGAGAGAGAGAGAGTCTCTCTCTATCTCTCTTCTACTACCATACATCTTAGACCAGATGCTACCTATCCTGCTAAGGGAACTGGATGAGCTACACAACTTGCTGAGCAGCCACCAGAGGAACCCAAGACAAAAGTGTCTAAGGACCTATGAGCAATGTTCCACAGGTAAAAGCAGGTGAATGTCATCTAACACAACCACATTCCTGCTCTCAGCACCTGATATAATTACTCATTCTTCTTGAATGCGAGAGAGGGTGCAATGCCCCTTACCTTTTGAACTCTTGGCCAGAATGTAATAGAGTCTACCTCGTTTGATGTTGTGTATAGCCGTTTGATGGTCTTACGAAGCCAGAAAGATACGGTGTTCTTGAACACCTCTCTTGGTCTTGCCAGTGCTAACAAAAATTTGTCGACATTCAGGCCGGAGTTGCCAAGTCCTTTTAAGACAAAGCTGCAGCACTTAATGGGACAAAGTAGCATCGTCTCTGGATCATTACCTATAGAGTCATCCACGAAGAGATTGAAAAGTACTCAAATCTGGCGTCAGGGACCAATGAATTAAGAGTCTTCACCATGGATTCTGGGATAAATTAGAATGAAACAGTTCCCTATCCCCTGAGTGTTTAACATTATAAGAAAGTCCATGAAGTTTGCCTACTCTCTTTGGTAATGCCAGAGTAGGCAGAAATACAGTCATGATGGTCTGATCCCTGTCTGACGACTCTCATAGAGGCTCTTAAGTTGCGCAAGTCAGGCTTCAAAAGACGAGTCAAATCCCACACAAGGGACCTGACTTCCCTGGGAGGTCAAGACTTTTCAAAGCTTCTTATCACTATGAAGGAAGAGAGTTCTTTGTCCTTAAGGCATAGGACCATGTTCAGGGCAGCTCTGTAGCCCTAATTGTTGAGACAGAAGATACTTCTCTCTGCGAAAGAAGACTAGAGAGTTTGCTACCTGCTGAATATTAGCTCCAACCGGAGGGAAACCTTTTCACAACACCAACCACAGAAGGTGGCCCATTTTCCTTGATACACATCCACAGAAGATTTCCGAAGATATCCAGACATCTCTGATGCTGTTTGGTGAGAAAAACTTCTTGTTTGTAGGAAATGCTGGACACTGAATTGAACTGAACATAGAATTTAGGGCAAAAGCCAAGCACTGGGACCTACGAGGTCATTCAGTGCCGAAACAAAAACGGACAGTAAAAGGTTTGAAAGGTGTAACTGGAGAAAAATCTGGCGGTTGCACTATGAATCAATTGTTTGAAGAGGGTGGAAAATAAGATGAAAGAAACAGAATATGAAAGGAGGTACAGTAAAAGGAACAAAAGGGGTTGCAGCTAAGGGCCAAAGATGCTGGATAGTCACCAGCCATGAAGGGATAGGGACTCTACTGATTGGTGGAAACCAGGATCCATACAGAGGGGTCAGTTAAGAGTGGGACGAAAATAAGGCCTATTCCGCGCACCTCGTCACATGAGCCCCCGTGAGGCGGGAGGCGCTCTCAGTAAATGATAGGCGCTAATTCCTTTCTCTTTTATCTTGACTTATCTACCCGTTCCTGATGCTTGTCTTTTTTCTTTTCTACATTCATGCTTTCATTAGAGAAACTCAACTCAAGTTAAGACTTTCATATTCGTTATTTTGGTTATAAGTAAATAATCGTACCGTTAAAGTACTGACCAGAGGAGCTAAAGGTAGCCTAGTCATCAAAAGGGATAAGATCTCAACCATTTTAATCTGCCGTTGATTTGTTTTTTCTTTAAACATGTTTCTTGTAAACTTGCGTTTATGGGTGCGGAGATAATGGTAGAAATATACTAACACGTCCGCCCATGTTAATAGTACTAAGCCATGATTTTTCTTTTTCGTTAGCCTCTGATGCTTTAACTCCCAAATGAGGATATTGTAATCCAAACTTCTTCACAATATATTTCTACAGATAGTTCTCTCTCGCTGTCTCGCATTGCACTTTCTGGAGTTTGCTTTTGCTGGTTAAGGATATCAAATTCTTCTATGCATTCGGTAGGTTTTTTTTCACTTAACAGCGCAATGCCTTTCCCTAGGAAGTACTTCCTTAAGCAGAATTTGATGTTTACTGAATTAGGATTTTCATATGGCCCATTCATTTGACGTACACATCCAAAAAAGTGTTCAAGTACATCCTGATTCAGTCTTCTTGTAGGAATGAATTTAACACCATATAATTTCTCTACAATCTCATATAGGCCTGTCAGAGACTTGCATGACAAAATCACTCCCTTTTGAAATTTATACATGCAATTAAACCCTGAGTTTGCCACCTCCATGGTTCTCATGGTGTCTATCATTTCATGCAAAACATTTTTCTGTTTTTCATAATCAATTCCAAAGGCGTTTCGGGATGCCTTGTCACCATAAACAGTACAAGAATTCATGATATCAAACCACTCGTCAACTAATGATACTTTGCAGTCTCCTCGCAATTAATGCTCTCTAACAGGCCTTTCTCACCCAAAAATGCTATTGCATTTGCAGCTGTGCTGTATAACAGTTGCACTGCCAGTTTCACACGTTGCTTTTCTTGTCCAATCAGGTTAAAATGACTTTCATTTAATTTGTAAGAAAGGCCATATTCTGTCTTTCTCTTACTGCACATTTCACGAGTGGCAGAATCCGACACAATATTGCCATCGTGCAATTTGAAACCCGACTTGATGAAATTGTTCCTTATGAATTTGATGAAATGAGGCGCATCTGCAAAAACGAGGATGTCCCTGTCTGCACTTGGATTTTTAAAAGAATTTTTCATGGATTCTGCAGATATTTCCAAATTTTTCCAGACACGGAGATTTGACGAACCCAAATCATGCAATAATGCAACAACATGATAGTTGGCTTTTTCAACGCTTTCTATTAGAGTTAAAAGAATTTTCTAAACGTTTGATTCATCAAATGCATAGTATACTGGTTGTCTCCAGTTACCTATAAGTCCCCTTAAAAGGACAACTTGCACTTTATCATGAGGTTTATACATATTGTCTACGGCTTTATCATAAGAATAAGCTTTTTCTAAACTCATTTCATCCATGGACATAACTGCAATTCTTTCCATTGATGATAAACTCTCCGTTTACACTTTCATAAAACACAACACAGACATTAATAACCCTGGCTCACAATTAAAATGTCCCCAGAGACAGGATAAACATAAAGTAGGGTCAAAACCATAAAAGAAATCCCCAGAGACTGGATAAATATAAAATAGAAGCAGAAGACATATTTTGTTTTGATATTTTCGTTCAAATGCGCCCCCGAAGATATACTTGACTGTGAGCAGTGGGGGCTCACGTGATCTCACTCGCCCAGCCCTGACCCAACCATATCTGCGCGTTAGTTGACCCCTCTCTGTATGGATCCTGGTGGAAACCTCTCTATGTGAGGTTGGCAGAGGAGGTTGTGCCATGGGGGATAGCAGAGCCAGCAGGTCCAGGTACCACTCAGCATGTGGCCATTTTGGTGCCTTCAGGGTCATTCTCAGATTCGTAGATGGATATGACAGAATGGACGAAAAGCGTACATGTCGAGATTGTCCCACATGTGCTGAAAGCCATCCTCCGCTGCAGCCCAGGGATCAAGGACGACTGAGCAACACACTGGCAACTTCCTGCTGTCCCATGTTGCAAAGAGATCTATTACTGGTTGTCCCCAAAGATTGAACAATCTTTCCATGATGTCTGTTGGGTGTAGGAACGATTCTGTTCCTATTATTTGATCCTGATGGCCGAGTTTGTTTGTAACTACATTCTTTTTGTTTGGTATGTATCTGGCTCATAACTCCACTGAGTGTGCTTTTGCCCATTCATGTACTTGCACCATCAACTGATGGAGCTGGTGAGACACTAGCCCCCCTGCTTATTGACGTATGCCACTAACGTGGAGTTACCGCTCATGAGTACCATGGAGTACCATATTATTCGCTCCTGGAAGTCCTGGAGAGACAGGAATACTGCCTTGAGCTCCAAGATGTTGACACGACAAGTCCTTGTCATTCTGATTCCACACAACTGAGATTAGTAACTTTCCCGGTGTACGTCCCATCCCTTCCTCAAGGCGTCCAAAAACAGGGGCATCTCAAGAGGGGAGTGTGAAGTTGGACTTCTATTACGCGGCTCCTGTTGTCTAGCCACCAAGCTAGGTCCTGTCTCATGTCTCTTGAAAGAGGAATGGGAAGGATGGCAGAACCTTTGCTTGAGACCACAGCTCCTTCATTCTCCAAAGGAGAGAGCGAAGGTGACATTTGAGCCGATTCTTCCTGTTGAGACAGGAATAACTGTGCAGCCTCCAAGGCTGCCACAAAATTCGGAGACGATCTCTGTTCTGGAGCAACTTTGAACGAGTCTGCTGGGACTAGACAATTGTTGAGATACCTCAGAAGACCTATCTCATGGGAATGGGCCCAAGTTGAGACAATGGTGAACACTCTCATGAAGACCTGTGGAGAGAGAGAGAGAGAGAGAGAGAGAGAGAGAGAGAGAGAGAGAGAGAGAGAGAGAGAGAGAGCACCCAAAAGGCATTCAATACAAAGGACTCCGTAAGTGTTGATGCTTGTAAAGGGGAACAGTCTTTGCCACTGTGTGATGTACGAAGCAGTCATCGTCATCTGCCCTTCGTCAATCCAATGCAGCGTCTACTAGCTCTCTGTCAAAAAGAGAAGTGGAACCCAGCAAAGGTCCAAAGGTCCATTCTCAGTTAACTGATTCGGGACTTCAGAATACGGCAGAGAGCTGCGTCTCGCCTCTTAAGCATCAAGTTTACCCATAGGTTAGCTGTCTGGTTGGCCAGGTAAGTAATGGTCTTGGCTCCAGACAGGAACAATCTGTTAACGTTACTCATTTCCTTGGGGACTGGTGAAGAGGAAATGATAACCTTAGCTACTGTTGTAAACCAATGGTCGATCAAAGAGTCTGCTTGAAACACTGCCATAGCAGTAGTTTCCAAGGTTGCTGACTCCTGATGTGAAAGGTAGATGTTTTCAACTCAAGAGTTGCTGTAACAACAGACCTAGACCAAGACGAACTATGTCCGGGTCGATCTGTGCAGTCAGGATTGACAGGTGTGAAGGTTTGTAAAACTTCTCCTGATGAGGGAGTGGTGGAGGAAGCAGCTTAAACAAGCAGCTGGCTCGAAGTGAGTTCTCCCCTCCAGAGACGAAAGAACTCGCCTGACCCAGGACTGATTCTGCAAGCTTTGATTATGGCAGCCCTATTGATGGTAAAGACCCCCACCCCCTGCGGGCCGCAACCATGCTTCGAGCCCAAAGGAACAATTTCATGGTCAGCCAAGGTTTTGTCCCCAAGTTTATTACACGTACTGACCGATCAGTTTAACAATCTCAATGTAGGAGCTCTGCAGCTTGGGGCTATCAGCATCCTTGGGAGAGGACTTTCCAGTCCTTCCATGTCAAGGCCCTCCAGAGTTGCCCTCTCTGCACAAGACCAACCGAAGGTGCAGGGCTGTGATGGGAGGCTAAGTCCCAATTTCCAACCTGAGTTCTGTCCATTCCACAGCCTCGGTACAAACCCAAAGGTCGAAGGAACAGGTGAGAGGGGCTTGGCACCCTTTGTTGACCTACCAGAGACTGAAGCCTCGGCAGGAGAGAGGAAGGCCATGATCAATTGTCAAACTGTGATGTTGATCAATGTACAAGTCTGAGAGAACTCCCATCATACGAAAGTGAACTGGGGTTGTCATTGGGAGAACAGACGCCTTCGTGAAAGCATGCCAGTGTTATCCCGAAGAAAAGAAACTCCCCCTAAGAGAGAGAAAGGTCGCACCCTGTAGGGTGAGAGCATGGTATGTTATCGGTCTATCTGACATGCCCACCCCAGGGTCAGTATCTCTTGCTCAGGACCAGATCCTATGAGCATCCAGGGCACAGCTCATCGGAGCAGTGTCCTGGGTCAGGGACTCACGGGTGGGGGCAACATTTTCGTGTTACATGGCCACTGTCTCTCTGTAAGCTGTGTCTTGGTCTAGACCTGTGAACAGTTATTGTAGCAGCACGTCTGTAGGAGCCAAGGGGTAACAACCTCCAGGGACATGGATTGAAGAGACCTGCAGGTGTGGACTAACTGGAAATGAGACTCCAGGTCGGAACCTTGGAGCTCTGTACGGAAGAAGGATCTTTACCAGGCATTAGGGATGGCTGGTGTCTGGTACCTGTGCCCTAGGTGCCAGTTGTGTCGTGGCTGGTGTCGGAGCACGCTGCTTCTGTGCCTGGGATACCCGGGATATCCCAGATGCAGATTCCCTGTCCTGAGATAGGGGAAAAGCCTTGGATGTCCAAACGTCCCATGACATGGGTCCCCCATTCTGGAGCAGGGGAGAGTTGTATTCTGCGTCTCAGATGTCCGGGAACAACCAAGGTGTGGGTTCCTTGTCCTGGGATGGGAGAGTTGTAGAGAGGTCTTAGTGCCTCTTCATTAGATCGTTAGCATCAGGAAGCATCAGAGAGCGTGTCAATGTTGATGGAATCAGATGAATAACCAAAGGTGTCACGACAGTTGTTATGGTGGCCTTAGATCCCGTAACTGAAACCGTAGTCCCAGTTACTGAGACGGGAGGCTGGTTGGAGGCACAAGATGTGCAATCAAGCCCCGCACTGATGGTTACCCTGGAAGACCTAGGGAAGGCCAGAGGTTCCTCGGACCTTGAAAGGTCTTCCCGATCTTCCCTAGACCTGAAAATGATGGAATATTAGTGACCACTCCCTTTGCCCAGGGGGAGAATGCTTTCCCAGGGTAAACAGGGGAAGGCCTCAAGAGATTGAGACCAACATCCCCTCCCCCAGCAAATCCCTCAATGCCGAAGCACCAGGGAATGTGAAGGAATGATTTCTCCCCTAGATGAAAAAGCAGCTGAAAGGAGTCGTACAGGAAGAGACATGGACCTACCTGGAGTCCTCATCTACTGCTCCAGGGACCACTCACAACACTCGGGGCAAGCATTATTCATTGAACACATGCTTGCGGCATTTGGCGCAAATGGTGACAGAAAGCAATTGCATTGTCACCCTCCCGCACCCGGGCAAAAGCGAGGTTTAGGCTTAAATGATTCTTGGATTTGCATGCTAGCAAAAAATAAGAACACATATACCACAATTGTTCAATCACAACAAAAAGGAGGAAAAAGCCAGGGTAGTGCAACTACCGGACAGCCTCCTCCAGCTTATGCTGAAGGTTAAAAATAAAGTTAAGTATATCTTAGTTTAACCAGACCACTGAGCTGATTAAACAGTTCTCCTAGGGCTGGCCCGAAGGATTAGATTTTTATTAATGTGGCTAGGAACCAATTGGTTACTTAGCAATGGGACCTAGAGCTTATCGTGGAATCCAAGCCACATTATCTTGAGAAATGAATTTCTCATCACCAGAAATACATTCCTCTGATTCGGCGCTGGTTGCAGCTGGGAGCTAACTCAGCCTACCAGATCGGTAGGAGTGTAATCAACAGACTCGTCCAGCAAGGAACTAATTTACATGTAAAGACTGGTGGTTTGTACTCATGTAGGTGCAAATTACATATGCAGTGATTCCCTCAAAGCAGCTTTAGAAAATTTCAAAATTTCCAATACAGTGTACAAGGAATTTCTAGTTATGTACTAACAGAATGTCCATATAAAATATGTGTTTTATACAGCTTCACTATTTATGAATATTAATGTAGAACAGTTCTTTACTTCTCTTGACTTTGGTTTGATTTGTACTTAACCTTTAATGGACAGATCCCCTCATATGAGTAGCATATGGAAAGATGCTTCATGATCCATGAAAATGGGTTATACCTAGAGGTCTAAAATTATCATTGCCTGAACTGGATTAGTAGTAACACTTACTGGAACTGCTATTAGCCATCCCATCCTCACTAAGTTAGTGTTCTTCAACCACCAACAAAATGCTGGATGGAAACCATATTCTATTACTATATAATGTTCAACATAAATTAAATATATCTTTTAATACAAAATAAATAAATCTTTAATAAAAATTGACAACAAATCAAGTTACCCCCATACTGTATACATAAGCCATTTTCCTCTAATAGCATTGAAGTATTAATCCTTCTAAATTATCAATAATTTGTTTTTTTTTATAACAATACTGTTTATTCACTAATTACTGTATTTTTTCAAATTGTGTATGTGACTAAAAAACTGACTTTTACGATAAAAATTATTTACAGCATACTCATAATGTAGTTATGTATCTATAAAGCTCACTCCAGGTTGGGCTCTGAACTGTGCATAATAACTGTACAATAAATAATCTCTCTCACTCTCTATCTGTGTAGAGTAATGTAAGATGTATTTGAAATGATACTGCTGTAAAGTTTTTTATGATAAAGCATGTTGTATATCTAAAATATTTGCTAATTATTTTCATTTTCATTTTCTCAGTCTGCTTTTACTGGAAAATAAAATGAAAATAATTAGTGAAAATATTCTAAATATTGTACAATATGCTCAATTTTAAATATTGTACAATATGCTCTTTCATAAAAAATCTTTACAGCAATATCATTTCAAATACATCTTACATTAGAGAGAGAGAGAGAGAGAGAGAGAGAGAGAGAGAGAGAGAGAGAGAGAGAGAGAGAGAGAGAGAGAGAGAGAGAGAGAGAGAGACCTATTATGCTCTCAGTATGGGGCCCAACCTGAAATGAGCTTAATAGCTACATTATAAGTATGCTACAAATAATTTTTATCATAAAAATCAGTATTTAATCACATACACAATATGAAAAAACAGTAATTAGTGAATAAATAGTGTTGCTCTACAAAAAAGATAAGGTCTCTGCGACAAAGTGGATTGCGGAAATGTGAAACGCGCAAAACCGGAGGCACTGTATTTAAAGTTAATGACAAAAACGTACAGTATTGCCAACATAATGTACATAGTTTATGGACTTGTAATTTTCATTATGCTTTAACATTTCCAAAGTCAAGTTTACTTAGAATGAATATATCCTTAATTTTACATAATCACTCATGTTTATAGTATTCTGACAAGACTAATGAAGCATAAAATTCCTCAGAAATTTCTACTGATAAAATGCCAACCAATGGAGAAAAGATATAGAATTAGGAATACTATCAGAAAAGTTTAGGAAGACTTCAGAACACACAACACACCCTGACCCTGGACCTTGTGTTAAATAAGTGGCAAAAATATGTTCACTACCTGACATTTTTGGAGAAAATTACTTCAGGAAGCTGATGAGTAACATAGTAAGATAATTTCATTTTTGACAACTTTACGTTGCTTCAAATATGTAGTTGTTATTAACATTGTCTTGAGATTTTTTTTTTTTTTTTTAAATTTCCAAGTAAAGAAACCAAATTCTTCCCCCGGTCTCAACAAATGCACAAGACATTCCAAAAATTATCAATTCAAGACCTTTAAACTACTAACCTTCTTTTTATTCTTTTTGTTGCCTGAGGGTGCCGTGGTCCCATTTTCCAATGGAGCTGAACCATCTTCTAACATGGGGGCATCACGATTTTCTTCCTCCCTGACTTCCTGAATGATTGTCTTAATTGACTCTAGTTCTGAATGAGAAGAGACTGCATCTCTTCTCAATTTTGCTGCCACCACTCCCAAACAGTCAAGAGAAGACACTCTTAAGGTCATGTCAGTTTTTGTGTTGCTAAATTTTTGTACTAAAAGTTTGCCCAAAAGAGACAATAAAAGTTCGGACGCAGGCCACTCAGGTTTATTTACAGTTACAAGGAGATCTTGCACAAAGTTTTCAAATAATGGGCGGTAATCTATTTCTTCACTTTTACTACCAGTTTTTTGAAGGAACACTGATAAAAAACTATATGCCGTACGCATGGCAGTTTCATAACGATCTTTTACCAACACATCTCTGTCCATATTTAACTCTGGTTTCTTTTCCTCCACAGCTTTGGTGTCTTTGGAATCTTTGGAATTTTGACTATTATCACCTTCAACTTTGCTACCACTCACTAAATGTGTTAGCTCCTCTGGGAGTTCAACAACACACTGTATCAACTGTAACACTAAGGCAGTTAACATTTGAATATTTTCATCAGAATTTAATCTATACGTTCTTAAACTTCTTTTGCTGTTAGGTAAACGGGCTATAGACGCAAGTATATCATCTAACAAGAGATTACGGTGCTTATTGTACTTGGAGAATACCTAAAATGAAAGAGAAGACAGGTGTGAGTTGTTTACAAACAATAATAACCATACATTTATTCATTCATACATAAAGAATATTACAGTGACATTGTAAAGCCAAATTAAACCTGTTCAGCAAGCATTATGTATTGACTGTAAAATATTAGAAGAACATTAAGTTTAAAGCTATTTAACCAGGTAGAGCACGACCCGAGGAGTGTTAAAAAAAACATGTTTTTTCCCCATAAATCTTCGTCTACCTTGAATCTGGGTGTGATCGACCTGCAAGAGGATAGCAGAACACACACTACAATCATGTCAAAACCTGCATTTGCCTTGCCTTTGTCCTTTCTCCTTTTCTGAGTAATAGTTTGTTTTGAACATGTGTGGGATACAAAGACAAAGTTATCAAGTAGTGATTTCCTGTCTAACCCTATTGACTCTGGGATAGTTTTATATTGTTGGAAACTGTAGGTAGATGGTGTGTGTAAATTATGCATGCCACTGATTGTGACGGAGATGCCTTATATTGCCATTTGGTCTAATTTCCTTTGAAATGACAAATTTTCTAAGACAATTTGTATTTTTCATAGCTACAAACCAGAGGTCTTAACAACAGAATAATTTCTAGCGCCTAGCTGGATCCGGTTAAAAAACAGATGAAAGCAAGGACTCTTGTGATATCTGGCAACGCAAGCATAGATCTGGTGTAGAGTGGTCAAGGACCACTCACCTACGCCACTGCGTCAGTCTTTCCTAACTCAGGATGTCTTAACACACAGACTGTCCAATAACAAACCAATACACCAGGGTTTGTACTACTCCCAACTCCTCCTTGCCAAGGAGTGGAGCATATGCTACCGAATAGAGGGTTTGATATTTGTATATTAAGCAACCACACTATCAGTATGACTACCTTACTCACCTGGATCAGACCAGTCCAGCAAATGACTTGTCTATTCCTTAACCCGCCCGAAGGAAGAAGGGAAGGTACAAGAGAAAAGAAGAGGCCAGCCAATTCACTCATTATCTCATCCACAAATCATCTTAAGTAAGATACAAAAAGGCCCTGTTAAGGGCAACTTTGAGTTACACAACCTGTTGGGCAGCCACCACAGGACCCAGGCAAAACCTGTCTGCAGATCTGTGGGCAACATCCTTCTTAAGATAGAAAGGTGAACGTGGACTAGCGTAACCAAGTAACATCATCGCTCAGCACTCTATGTGCAGCCGAGTTCTTTTTGAAAGCCAGAGAGGGACCAATACCCCTAATGTCATGCGCTCTAGCCTGCAAAGACGTGGTGGTGGAATCATCAAGAGTCAAGTATGCCTGTCTGATGGCTTCCTGTATCCAAAAAGAGATAGTATTCTTAGACACCTCTTTCTTGTATGGCCTGTGCTAACAAAAAGTCTGCGACAGCCTGGCCTAAGGTGCCAAGTACTTTTAAGATAGCAACGCAGGGCCCGGACAAGGCACAACAAAAGCTCTTGAGCATCACCACCCACAGTCATTCAGTGATGGAATGGAAACCGAAGCGAACCTGTCATCGTGCACAGAGGGATTTTGGGTCTTGGCCACGAATTCTGGGACAAATTCAAAGGACACCGACCCCCAACCCCAACTGTCTTGAGCGTCAAGTTCCTACCAGATGAACGACGCACAGGCTCATATGGACTCTTAGTGAAGCTCTTGAGAACCAAGGAAACATCCCACGTTAGAGGCTTGAGCTCTCTAGGAGAACTCGACTGCTCAAACCCCTTAACTAGCAAGGAAAGTTCCCAGGAAGAGATGTTGATATCTGTATGGCGTAACACCAAACTCAGGCAGCCCTGTAGCCTCTAATGGCAGAAACGGACCAACATTTCTCGTCTCTGAGGAAGGTTAAAAAGTCTGCTATTCGCTGAATAGAGGTTGCGAGTGGAGAAAACCCCCATTTACAACACCAATCACAGTAGATCGCCCATTTACCTTGGTAAACTGCGGAGGTCGACTTTCTGAGACTGCTGGATTTGCCCTGCTGTTCTCTGAGAAAAGCCTCTCGCTTGGAGGAGATACTTGATAGCCTCCAACCGTGAAGAGACAGGGATTCTACTGACTGGTGGAACATTTCCGCATGGGGCTGACACAGATGTCGCCAAGGGGGAATCTCCCGCGGAACCTCTGACAAAGACAGCATATTTGGGAACCATTATGCCTGAGGCCACAGAGGGGCTACCAAAGTCATCCTGAGACCCTGTGAATCATTAGCCTGTTCAGAACTTGATGGATCAAACAAAACGGAGGGAAGGCATACACCTGCAGGTTGTCCCAGGGATGTTGGAATGCATCCTCTGCCAATGCTAAAGGACCTGGGACCACTGAACAGAATATCTCCAGCTTCCTGTTGAACAAGTCACAAAAAGTTTCAGCATGGGTCTCCCCCAACCTGGAAAAGCTTGTCAGCTACCACTTGATGAAGGGACCACTCTGTGCCTAGGATCTGATCCCGAGGACTGAGTTTGTCTGCAACCACATTCCGTTTGCCTGGGATATACCTGGCTGAGAGCTCTTATAAATTGCTGACCACCGACTGGTGAACCTCGACAGTCAAGGCGTGAAGTTGACGAGAAACCTTCTACCTTCTCCTGAAACTCCTTCAGACCCAGGAAGGCTGCCTTCAACTCCAAGACGTTGATTTATTGCTGCTTGTCCTCCTAACTCCAAATCCCTGAAGCAATGAGGCAGCCTAAATGAGCCCCCACCCTGCGAGGGAGGGGTCTGAGAACAGAAGGAAGTCCAGTGGAAGAGAACGCAGAGGGACACCCTTCAAAAGATTCTGGTCATCCAACCACCAACGAAGGTCTTCTCTCACTTCCAGAGACAGGAATCTTTAACAGGGGTGAGTCCCCCGCTAGAGACCAGAATTCTCCCAGTCTCCATTGCAGAGACCAAAGATGAAGATGCCCATGAGGGACCAGCTTCTCCAGGGAAGACAACACTCCCAGAAGAACCTGCCACTGATGAGCCAACTTCTGCAATCTCTGATCCGACGGGAAAACTTTTGCCACCGTTGTATCGACGACCATGCCCAGATAAGAGAATCCTTTGACTGGGTACGAGGTTCGACTTTTTCTGGTTGACTAAGATGCCCAGTTCCAGAAAGAACCGAAGTATGCAATCCCTGTCCTGGAGCAGCTTTTCCCTGGAAACTGCCAAGACCAACCAATCATCGAGGTACCTCAGCAAACAGATCCCTTGAGCATGGGCCCAACTTGACATGAGAGAGAAGACCCTTGTGAACACTTGGGGGGCTGTGGCCACCCCGAAGCATAGGACTTTGAACTCGAAGACCTTGTCCCCAAGAGAGAAGCAAAGGAACTTCCTGGATGTCGGATGAACAGGGATTTGGAAGTATGCGTCCCTTATGTCTATCGGCAGCATGAAGTCACCTTCCCTCACGGATGCCAATACTGAACGCGGGGTCTCCATCTTGAACCGCGTCTTCCTGATGAAGTGATTCAAGATGGTTAAGTCGATCACAGGTCTCCATCCTCCCGATGCCTGGGGTACCAAGATGTGACTGTAAAACCCCGGAGACAGATGCACCACGTCCTCTATCGCATCCTTGTCCGGCATCTTCTGCACTTCCTCCTGAAGAGCCAAGAACTTCAGAGAATTTGGAGGATGTGCCTTCCTGAGCTGCGGCTTGTCCGAAAGAGGAGGAGAGAAGTCAAATGGCAGTAGGTACCCCACCCGAAGGACATCTACCATCCACTTCTTCATCCCATAACTCTGCCACTTGGCTTCAATGGCCTGCCAGGCATCCAACCCCCTGTGGCACAACGGGAAGGCCCTGCCGAACTCGAATTCCTCGACGGCCTACCAGGCAACGATCTTCTAGACTGCTGCTGGACCGGGGGAGGAGGAGGAGCCTGACGTCTCAGAGGACGAGACTCCAACTTAGACACAGCCTGGTGCACCAGTCTGTTTTTGGTGTCAGCCCGGCACTGGTCTATCGCATTCTCGAGCTCTGTCCGAGGATACAAATATTGGGACTCCAACAGATCTCCGTTCCTCAATGCCGGCAAGGACTTTGTCAACTGATCTCTCCATCCTAGGCAAAGCAGCGTCTCTTCTAATCAGAAGAAGGTTAGCCAATAAATTAACACTGAGGTGAGCCATATACAAAAAAGCCTTGCCTCCAGACTGCAACAGATTGGCAAGCGAGGATGCACTCATCAACCCTTCTGGGGACCTGTTGAGCTATCTTGGCAATGACCACAGACCAGAAGTCCAGCCAAGAAACCGTCTGCAACATGGAGGCTGCTGTAGATTCCAATGCTGAGGCATTTTGCGGAGACAAGGACGGAGCCACCGACCTCACCTGCTCCAAAGTCAACCCCGGCTTCACGCAAATGACGTCTAGGTTAAGATGGCGTGACATCAAAAATGCAGAGTTCGCAGCATAGTACTTCCTATGTCTTGTGAGAGGCGGGGGTAGTGGCTTGGCAGAGCCCCTACAGCGAAGTGACAGGCATTAACCTTATGCAAGACCGACTGGACATGCCCCAACAAGGGGAGCTGAAGAGATTTGGGATCCTGCGTAGCTCCTACCTAGGCTTCCAAGCAAGGAGTGTAAGACAACCGTGCCTGAGTCCTACTTTCCAAATTGTTGAACCCATGAATGAGATCAACAACTTCCAAAAAGGAAGACAAAACCTCTTGCGTGTCTCCCTCCTCTTGCTCCGGCAACGGAGACCGACGACGAGAAGGATGTGTAGGCTTCTCTAAGGCACCTTCCCCATTAAAATTAACGGAAGGATCAGCATCCAAACAGCCCGGAACACCAACTAACCTGTCTGGGCTGGGTCCATGCATCGGCTCCCGAGACGAACCCACTATAACACTAGGAACATCACTACGCACTCCTCCTACAGATGACTCATTAACATGTCCGTGAATGGTCATGGGCGTGGCAGATATATGAACGTGAGTAAAAGAGGAATCCTGAACACTTGAGATTGAAGGAGAATCCCCTAGAGTCAAACTCTTGGAAGCACCAGTGAGAGGGGCAGGCAAACACTCCTTCTGTACCAACTTCACGCTCACCACCTTCGATCTCTTGACAGGCGCCTTGAGATCCTTACGGCGACAAATAGGCCTTGGAGAAGGAGCACTTGCATCATGTGCACAGACAGGGGAGGTTGCATAATGCTAGCGATGTGCATGGACAGGGGAGGTTGCAACACCCTCACGATGTGCACGGACAGGGGAAGTTGCAACATACCCCCGATTTGATGCAGAGGACGAAGCAGCCACTGCAGATTGCACAAGGGAAGATACACTAACATTCTCTGAAACATCAACACTCTCGAGAACACGTCCGCATTGTTCCTTCCTCGTAGGCGAAGAAAGAGCAAAGTCCTTAGCCTTGCAACGCTTGACACGCCGACATGGCGTACAGAGGGAAGAGGGAGAGGAAGACAGCACTGGTTTCTTATGCGATCTCTTCGCAGAAGCTGGGGATGAAGCAACACATTTCCTTCCAGTCCTCCCAACCGACAAGACAGCCAACTTATCATCCAAAACAGAGTCCAACCTCTTAAGCACTGCCTGGCATATAACCTCAGACTGATCTGCAAGAGAAGGCTCTGATGACATGGAAGGGAGATGTAGCAAACTGGGCTGCAGGGAAGACGTCACGGCTGAGAGAGGCAGTGCAAAGGAGACGACTGGGAGTGAGGTCACAAGTGGTGATGACGTCACGGCTTCCCTCGGTGTGAAGGAGAATCAGAGGCCACTGGCAGAGGAATACACGATGGAAGATCCCGTGAAGTCATCAACGGGGCTGATGCCACGGCTTCCCTCCGACCCAAAGAAGCAGCAGCAGTCACTGGCGGAGCAATACAAGATGGTTGACCTCGGCTACCCACGAAGACGAGGCCGGGAGGAGGTGGGATGGCCAGCCTGAGGATGGGGGTGGAGAGCCTCCATAAAAAGTGCGCTAGCAACCCCTCCAAGGACGGGGAACCCCCTAGCCCGAGCATCTTTCAAACCGCCACCATCTTGGATGCTTCTGACTCTGGAATAAATGAGAATGATGAAAAAGCCTCCCCCTTCCCGGGAACCAAATTAACTCCTGAAGAAGAAGGGGCAACATTACAAACATCAGCCAGGTGGCCTCCCGATACTTCCAGCGAAGAATCAATGGAAGAAAAGGAAGGAGACACAGGAACAACATTACTATGGGGGGGTGAATACTGCAGGAGACGAAGCATCGGAAAGAGGCAAAAGACCTTCCCAAGAAGGAAGAGTCAAAACCCTCCATTGCTCTCTCTTGCTATAAAACGACTTCCACTGCTCTTTAGGCCATGCCCGGCATTCCGTGCAAGGATTTGTTGTGGTACAAAATTTAGAACAACACCTGCTACAACACATGATGTGGGGATCGGTTGCCGCCGAAGGCAAAAAACAAGAACATGGAAAACCTGGAATTCCAGGGCACACACATTGACGAGGCCGAGAAGGAGCAAAAGAAGCCATAATATCAGCGAAACACACACACACACTAAACACAAGCGAAGCGGGCAATGAACCGGGTAAAGGCCAGGAGCGGGGTTGACCACAACTCTCGCCCAGGCAGTTAAAGAACCGACTGACGCGGTGGCGAGGTGAGTGGTCCTTGACCAATCTTCAACCGATCTATGCATACATTGCCAGATATCACAAGATTCCTTGCTTTATCTGTTTTTTAACCGGATCCAGCTGGGCGCTAGAAATTATTCTATTGTTAAGACCGAAGGTTTGTTAGCATATGAACAATGCCAATTTCTCAATTTTTTTTTTTTTTTTTTTTTTTCATCAACAATGGCCAGCAGGCAGTATTCTCTAGGCATGGATGTCATCAACTTATTTCTAATGGAATTATAAAGTGATGTTGATATTTTAGAGGTTGCTGACACCTCTATGGCAAAAACCTCAAGTTTGTGTAACAAAGTGTTGGAGGCGAGGAGAAATGATTACGACAAGGGGGGGGGGGGGGGGGGAGTAGCGGGTCTGTACCTTTTCTGGCGACAGATTACATGAGCTTATGTCAATAAATCATGACACACTGTAGATAGGTAAATTACATCTTACTGCAGATCTTCTTACATGACTCCGTTCTAGGATAATATTCTTACATGACTCCGTTCTAGGATAATATGAGTTTATTCTATAAAAAAAAAAATTTAAAAATTAGCCTTTTCCTATTTCACTTAGGTATAAAAAAAATTCGTGAAATGTTGACTTTTTTGGCCAAAAAAAAAACACCTTTTTTTCCTTTTCTGATTTTGTAAATTATCTTTTTGCATATACTTATTTTTTTAATATATTTGTAATAAATATTCAATTTGTAGTTGGGTATGATTTATCTTCTCAGTAGTGTTCAGCAATGGTGAAATTGATTTTAGAAATTAAAATGTACAGCATATCTACAGTTTTCGAATTTTCACAAATTTATCTTGGCGCTCGGGTCGAGCTCAACCCCACAAACCTTTAAAGGGGTACCAAAACAGCAAAACCTATCCAGGGTTCAAAATTACTAGCTCTAATCAGGTGCCTTAACACCTTTCCATTAACTCTTTGGTTGGAGAACTGGCTGAAAAGAAAATACTTCAAGCTTCATCCAAAAATGAAATAATGTACTTAAATACTAAAAAGTAGCAGAGTGATCTTTTATTAGAACTACAGCTATATATGACTATTTTTAAAATATATTACAGCAAAAGGTTAGAAGTGACTACATAAATTTTCGTTTAAAAAAATAACACTAAACAAAATTATTACTATTGATATTCTTTTAATTCCATTTTCTGTAAACCTGTATACAGACAATGTGTTGAGTTGCAATGGCTCCCTATCATAGTTAGAATAGTCTTAAATGTGTGTATAACTTACTAAGCTGGGTTATCCAAAGTATTTGAAAAACCAACAGATAGAATCAACACAGAATTTGCTACATATGGCTTCATGTTATCTAATCCAAGATGCCTTTTGAATGCTGGTTTCAGAACCTTTTAAATACTCCAAGAGTTTACAATGAGCTCCCACTTGGGGAAGACTGAAATCACCGTGATCTTCAAGAAATAACTGAAGAATTCTTATTTAAGGAATGTTATGTATTGATTTGAAAATAAAGATGAAATGTGTTATAATCTCAGAATGTTCCAGCAATGTGCACAACATTTTCCTCAATTCTGAATTAAAAGCCACTATATTAGTATTTTTATATTCATCCTACCCTTATCGGTAAGTTAACTGGAAGACAACCAAATTGGAATATTGTGGCATTTTTCATTACATTACTGGCAAGTAAGCCACCTTTCAAAGATTGTGCAATGTCAGCCTTTTAGCTGGATCCTCAGTTTTAATGTACTTTTCATAATCCAGAAAAGGCTGACATGGAGAAAACCCAAAACTCAGCCAAAATAATAACAGTGCATTCACTAGTACATTGGAAAACTAAAGGTGAAAATGATGTGAAACAAATAAAAATTGAAAAATATCAGCACAGCTGTGGAGGGCAATATTGGGAAACCAAACAGATTGTATGAAATTACACACAATAAAAAGTTATTTTGATGCAAAACTAGTAAGTTACAGGACAATTTGCACAGTGAGAGATTTCTGGATCTTGACAATACAAGCATAGTATGAAGGGGTTCTGTATCCATATATAAATGTATATTTACTGGTCAAACATTTGGCTACCTTTATCATAAACACACTTTAAATGGCAAAAAGAAACCTTGACATGCAACAACCTAATTTTTCTTCAATGGTTCAATGAATATTTTTAAAATAAAAACTTACAGCAATTTTAAACAATTTAATTCTCATAAAAAAGAAAGTTAAAAAAAAATTATCCATAAGCAGCAAAAACAACAGCCATACAATGCTACTCCTAAACTCTGCTAAGATTTCATATATCAACCATAAAAACAAATAACTGCTTCACACACTATCAAAGATTTTTCATTGGCATTGAGAAGTGAACATAACAACTAGTCGTCTCCAACCAAGTACATAAATTTCCCTTTGGTATCTTGCACTTACTTACCTTGGTTACAAGCCTGAGGGCTGAAAGTTGTAGTTCAGACACATTTTCAACAAAAAACGGACCAACCCCAAGGGTGGATAGCTGCAATACAGTCGTATCTGTAAGGGTCTGTATACTTAACAGATCTGCGAGAAGGCCAACCACCTCATGGAGCTTATTATACAGTCCCAGTATACTGCGATTTCTGACATCCTTACACTGGGCTCGTTTTCTTTTCATGTTCCCAACATAGCCATCTGATATTGGGATTGAAAAATAGCATGTAATAAATTTAATTACTTTATATAGCACAAGGGATTTTCCTAGTTTGTATAATTTAACTATACAATTTCATATAAAATTCTCCTTTTTATGAGACTTCTTTTCTAATTAAAAAAAAAAAAAAAAAAAAAAAAAAAAAAAAAAAAAAAAAACACTTGCATTTAATGTTATGCTGCATAAGAAAATTTCACAAACTACAAAATCTTTTTTTTTTTTTTACAGAAAATACCAAACGTACCTTTTTTACTGTCCAGCCTATAAACAGGGTCAAAAGATGGATATATTGTGTTGGACAACTGAAATTTGGTAAACTGAACACATCTCTCGATAACATCTTCAAGGTAAACTCTCTTGTTCATGTTTAGAGATGTCATGATATACATGGCGGTGAGAGAGGCATCCATTCCACGCATTATACGTTCCATAACCAACTCCATCCACAGCTTATCATCATCGTCCTCCTCCTTAAATGAAAACAGAGAACATAACCATAATGATCCTCCAATTTAAGAGAATAATATGGAAAAATTATATAAAAAAAAACCCTATCAAACACAAAACCAGTCTTTGCATCTATTGTAATAAATGGAAAAAAAATTATGCAAGGCAAGACAATTTCATGAAGTATGTTCCTGTTAAGTGGAAACAACCTTTTTGAATAGAATCTATTCCTGAGTCGGACACTCCATGGTTTGAACTCCAATCTTGAGGTAAAGTTCAATTACCTTCAGCTGGGCATCTGTCATGACTGACCTAAAGCAGCTGCTGTGCGACATCCAAAGCTTGAGGACATTATTCTTGAGATGATCCTAAAAAGTTCCCAGTACAATTGGGGGTTCACAGCAGACCACTTTGTGGAACCTGCAAGGAGCAACATGATCCTCCCTGTCTGTTTGAGGTGTCACCTTGAAACAAGAGAAATGACTATTGGGAGCCAGCAGTTGATAAGACCATTAGTGTCCACACCAGTGATGGGGATTGCACCAGCACTCAACATGGAGTTGGGGAATTATACAGATTGGAACAGGAGTAATTCTGATTGCTTTTCTTCACATGAGAGTAACAGTAGCAGTTCCTTGTATCAGAAGGAATCCAAGGAGTGAAACTATTAAACACAGTATACAGACAGTCCCCAGTTATCGGCGGTCTCGGTTAATGGCGATCCAGTTTTATAGCACTTGCCTAGCGCCATAAAATCAGCAATTTATGGCGCCATAACGGGCCAAGTTGCGGTTATCAGTGCATGTGCTGATAATAGAGTTATGACTCCAGAACATAGCTAACTGAAGTGCGATTAACCGAAACTCAGTGCCATGTTTCGGTGCTATAAGTGCCATAATTTGCCTAGTTTCGGTTAATGGCGGTGTTAACTTATTACCACCCCGCTGAGAAACGGTGACTGCCTGTACTTCAATACCAGGGCTTGACAGGAGGCAAGAGGAGGAACACCTCTTATAGACAGGATATTACCCAAAGTAATATATCTGTAATTTGGACCAATCCTAACAAATTGCACATAAAAGAAGGAAAACACACTTGCCCTTACAAAGAAGGGCACTGCAAATGGGGGTCCTACAAAGTTGGAAAACTAGTGCTACAAAACTTTCTGTCCCTGACAGGATAAGTACACTGAGGTTTGCTTATGACACATTGAGGATTAAGAAAATCCAATACAACATTAATGCAAAAAAATTATAGAATGAGCTAAGAAAAAGAGAAAACCAAAAGCATTCATTACTGTGAAATGGGACAGACAGGAGAATGAGCTAAGCAATCATAAATTGCAATCAATGAATTTTGATCATAAAAATGATAGTTATGATACAATAAAGTTTGTTCATACTTACCTGGCAGATATATATATAGCTGTATTCTCCGAAGTCCGACAGAATTTCAAAACTTACGACACACGCAGTGGTTGGCCAGGTGGTTAGTACCCATTCCCGCCGCTGGGAGGCGGGTATCAGGAACCATTCCCATTTTCTATTCAGATTTTCTAGTGCCACTGTCCCCTGAGGGGAGGTGGGTGGGTACTTGATTATATATATCTGCCAGGTAAGTATGAACAAACTTTATTGTATCATAATATCATTTTGTTCATGAAACTTACCGGTCAGATATATATATAGCTGAATCCCACCTTTGGAGGTGGGAAGGGACAGAATAGAATGATTCAGGAAACAAATTGCATGCAGATGATTGACATCTTGGTTCCATACCTGTTAGCATAGCTGACTTCGTGATTACTGTCACCCAAGTCGGCTTTTGCTTTACTAGTCTCTCCAGCAAGGTATAGCTGGTGAGTTCTAGATGATCTGTCAACGGGAGCGTGACCACAATGTGACTAGACCATATTGACCATACTATGAGGGCTAAGAAGTAATATATATCACCACCTGACCAAACCTAGCCAAAATTAAGGATGTTTAACTAAAGCTAAGAATTGAGAAGTCCTCCATTGGGGGCCGACCCAACAACTATAATTAACAGCTCTTCCCAACCATTTTCTACAGGATTGGATGAGTGATACTTCTTGCCCCCAAGATTGTGTCAGCGGACACATATGGCCCTAGCGAGCAGCAGATTTCAAATGTCGTCTTCACATCCCGCAGGTAGTGTGAAGTGAGCACAGAGTTGCTTCACTAAAACGTGGCACTCAGGATGTTACTGAGTGCCATGCTCTTTTGAAATGCCTCCGAGGCCGCGCCCTCACCTCGTGAGCATTCACTTTAAAAGGTTTTAAAACCTTGTCCAAACATGATGAATGAGCCTCTTTGAAAGGAGAGGTTCGAAAGGCTTCGACATCAGGAACTTCCAGACTACGTCTAAGTTCCATGCCGGAAGCTTCGATTTAGACAGTTTCGAGATTTCAACAGACCTCAAAGATCGTGAAGGGCTTTGTTGTTCGACAGATCCAAATCTCTAAGTCTGAAGGCCGTCGACAACATACTTCTGTATTCTTTAATAGTCGGGACTGCCAGCTTATCCACATTCCTCAGACGGAAAGGGAAGATGGCAATCTAATTTACAGAGGTCGAGGTGGAGGAAAAGCCATTCTTCCTGCACCATCTTCAGAAAACGGCCCACTCCGATTGGTACACTGCAAGATAGGAAGCTCTTCTTTGCCTTGGCAATCGCACTTGCCACTAGTCTTGAAAAGCCTCTTGCTCTGGTCAACTTCTCGATAGTCTTAACGCAGTCAGACTCAGAGCGGAGAGGTTTTGTGGTACCTCTCGAAGTGAGCCCGTTAGAGTAGACCGACTCTCTCGGGAAGGGTCCTTGGAAAGTGTGCTAGGAGGGACACGACCTCTGTGAAACAGTCGCTCGAAGGCCAACATGGGGCGATCAGCGTCATCCTCGCTCCCTTTGAAGCCACAAATTATCTTATTACTTCTCCTAAGAGTTTGAATAGGGGAAAAGAGACTAAACATCCATCCCCTTCCAATTCCATAGGATGGTGTCTATTGCTACCGCTCCCGGATCGAGAACAAGGGAGCAGTCTAGAGGAAGCCTCTTCATCTTCAACATTGCGAAGAGATCTATCAAAGGACGTCCCTAAGGTCTCCACAACTCTCGACATACTTCTAAGTGAAGAGTCCACTCGGACGTCAGTAGTTGCTGCCGTCGATCGAGAAGATCCACACGGACGTTCTGTAATCCTTCAACGAACCTCGAGGATCGTTACGTTCCGTGCATGTGCTCATAACAGGCTCTCTCTCGTTAACTCGAACAGGGACCGAGAGAGTGTTTCTCAATACTTCTTGGGATATGCAAGAGCTGTGGAATTATCCAAGTTGATCTGGACCACTCGGCCAAAACTTGTTCTTCGAAGAACTGGAGAGCCAACTGAATTGCTTCCAATTCTTTTAGATTATGTGCCAGGACATCTGTTTCCCTCTCCAGATGCCTGGCACCTACTGTCTACCACCTTAGGTGATCGTTGACCGACTGAGAGATGTTCAAAATCACTTCCAGATCTTCGATGATATTTCAGTTTTCCAGCAGGAAAAACTGGAGAGGTCTGAATTGCAGTCTCTTCAGGGAAACAAACTTCTCCAGCGAGGAAATGGTCCCCAGCAGAATCATCCCTTCCCTCACCGAGCATGTTTCCTTCCCCAATAAGGCTGCGCTTTGCCTAAGCAGGTGTGCATTATTCTAGTGCTATGCTGCGGTACTCGTACCGAATTCTGTTACAGTGCGGTAAACAGAACCGAAAAGGTCTAAGAGATATGTCTGTTGAAAAAATTCTCACAAAGCGAAGGCGATGTTCATTCATGCATGCAAGAATTCCACTCAACCCGAGGCTAAAGTCTGTGATTGTAGAGCAGAGATACGGTTACTCAGTCAATCCCGCAGGAGAGAGAGACGTAACCGACCCCGCATGGCAGAGAACCAGCTGGTACTGAGCTGCTCTACAGTGACCACAGCCTACGTTTGCCGTCTCGCACTATTCCACCTGAGTTGCCAGCTATTCCATTCTACGAAGGAATAGGTTTGTTATCATCATCGAGCAGAAAGAAACTCTCAAGCAGGTATATTTAAGCGAAACAGATTTCGCTAAATACAGAAGCTGAGTTGGTGTTGTCGTAATAATACCTTAAATACCTAAAAAGGGAAACCTGAAACTCCCGGAAGCTTGCAGGGATTACCGATTAAATGCAATTAGAATAATAGTCCTCTCGGTTGCCATCCGTACGGATAACCACAGTATGCGTATATAACTTGAACCATACAATCGCTTAATAGTAATATGAAGTAATATGACGTGAAGGTAAAATACATAGAGTATTGTAGTCACTTGGACAGCTACCTCCCTACTACATTCTTTCCTCGACGAGGAAGAGAGGGGAATGGAGATCGACTGTCTTCGTACTCTTAGCCAAGAGAACGAATTAGCATTAGTCGAAGGAGAGCCTCAAGTTAGAACCGAGAACCGAAGAGGACAGCTCAGCTTCTTATGTTACCGGACAGAAGACTTCATGGACGTAGTCTACAAGTCTGTTTCCCCAAAGAGCCTCAGCGAGGTAGTGACCTATGAATGAGGGTTCTTCTGAATCTTGTCAATGAGAGCTTACCTGCTTACGTGATATGTTATTGGGATCTTTGTCAATGTGAACTAACCCATTTACGTGACAGAGTTTTATATTTCGTCAATGGGGGCTTACCCACTTACCTGACCAAACGTTCAGTATCTTGTCAATGGGGGGAACCCACTCATATAACAGAAAGTAATCGAGTAATTCGAGCATATATACTTTCCGATTCCCGTAGAATTCGAGGAAGGAGCCTTATTCCTGCTCGAAGACTCGGCTTACGGCAGGTAGGACCCGAAGGTTCCCCTTCAGCAGTGCAGTCCTGAACGCAGAAGAGGCGTTTTACGACCCCGAAAACTGCTTCAAGTTTACAAGTCTCCTTCTAGACGCCAGCTCATCAGAACCAACCTGACTACCTTATTCATGCTGGTTGGATAGTTTTTCGAGTGAGTCAGGGCTCCGAGACTGCTATCTAGGAGTTAAAAGTCTCCTTCGTCCTGAACAGCCCCTTCAGATGGTGATGCAGATCTGAAAGTGTCTAGGAAACCTTAGCAGAGGACAGGAGAGACCTCCTCGGTGCGTCAACCAGGCTGGCAAAGTCGCCTTGGGCAGAGGAGGGAGCTCTCAGTCCGACGTAGTCTCCTATCTCATACCAAATACCTGCCTTGTCGTTAAGTCTTGACGGAGGCAGGGCAAAAGAGGTCTTGCCTTGTGCTTTCCTCGATTCCATCCAGTCTTGGACCTTCTTGAACGCTCTCTTGGTCGAAAGAAAAGTCCTCATTTTCACAAATCCCGGTTCTTCGTTTGCTTCCTCCGACGAGCTGCTCACTTCTACCTCTTCTGCAGGAGCGGCAGACGAGACCACCGAAGGAAGAGGTATAAGGCCTTTAGGGCCAAGTTTCAATAAAGAGCATTGCTGAGAAGACGAGTTCAGAGTACAAGGTTGTGCGTCTTCCAAAACAGCCTCAGCAGGTTCAGGTGCAGATGCAAAAGCTTCATGAAGAGCGTCTAGACGGGAGTCACGACGAACGTCCTGTAGTCGGAGAGCGTCTTGAGATCGGCGAGTGTCCAGAAAAGCGTCATGCTGGGCGTCCTGACGAGCGTCCAGAAAAGCATCATGCTGGGCGTCCTGACGAGTGTCCAGAAAAGCGTCACGCTGGGCGTCCTGACGAGAGTCCAGAAAAGCGTCACGCTGGGCGTCCTGACGAGCGTTCAGAAAAGCGTCATGCTGGGCGTCCTGACGAGCAGCTTGTGACGAAGCCGAATGCAAAGTGTCCAGCTTAGCAGCTTGAGAAGTGTCCAGCTTAGCTGCCGAACTAGCATCATGCTTGGCAGCAGACGGAGCGTCCCTCAGGGATGAGCGAGAGGCGTCTTGGCGAACTGCTTGACTAAGCAAAGCAGCTTGCACGGCGTCAAGCCCGCATACGGAGTGTCACGAAGAGAGAAGAGGGGAGCGTCTTGGGGAGCAGGAAAACAATCCTTGCTACGAGAGCAACAACGTTCCTTCCTCTCGACAGAAGAACGTTTGGGGAGACGTTCCTCGCGCCCTCTAGACAACCGCTGGGGAGCCGCATGAAATCCAGAGGGCGACGAAACAGGAGAAAGAGACGAGTGAAGAGAAGGCAAGGGGGACTGTCTGGACCTCTTGATAGGCAGTCTATCATCCTTCCTCCGACAACGCGACTCTGCCTCTCTCTCGGCAAGCAACGAAGCAAGTTGTTGCTGCATGAAAGGATGATCTTTGTCGGAGAAGACTCCTTCTCAGAGGAAGGGCTGATCCTGTGAGAAGACGAGGGGCGAGGGGACGCCTTCTTCCTTCTCACAGGGACCGCAACAGTTCTATTCCTGGAGCGACTGGGGCGCTCAAAAGCGTCATCATCGGATGAGGTCCTGGTCTTCTTTTGCGGAGGAAAGGCAGCAAAACTCTCCGTAGACGACCGCAAAGCAGCAGAAGAGAAAGGACGTGAAGCGTCCTCCTCTCTGAGACCAAAGACGACGGCCGCCTGTGCGACATCTTGCGTCTTTGTTCTCTTCTGTGGTGGAAAGTCGTCAAAATGTTCAGGTGACGATTGCAACGCATGACGAGAGAGAGAGAGGACGTGAAGCGTCCTCTTCTATAAGCTTCTGTTTAGAGGGCGCGAGTCCTTCCAAGAGCTCCAACCCTTGCACGGGGAGGACGCCTCGGAGGACGAGAAGCAATCCTTTAGGATTCGTGCACGATCTTTGGCAGCCTGGGAAGCGTCTTCAGGTCCTGCCGAAGGGACGCCAGATCGGTGGGGAGTCCCCGTAACCCTCCTTCGGCTTTGACTTGCCCATTCCCTGATTCCTGGGAGTCCGGTAGAGGTCCAGGCCTTGAGGCATTATAGGGCCGATCTGACGCCCCCTCCACAACACTAGGGGCACTAACAACCTCACTACACTGATTGGAGAGAGAGCACTTTAGATTCCAAGATACAGATGGAATCCACAATAACAGAAAGGGCATTACCTCTCGCAGACACGACCTCAAGGCCCGTAGGCCATACCACAGAGTTAAGCAAAATAAAGTCTACAGGAGGTTGAGGAAGACCTCCTGATTCTATCACGCTCTAATTTGCGTACATACGAATCATATGTCTTCCCTTCGGAATCAGTCAAACATCACTCTTACATTGATCTTTCAATAAAGAAACATAAAAGTATACTATTACTATTCCTTTCTATATATATACTTATACTATTCCTTTCTATATATATACTTAATATAAATTTAATATATTAAGAAATTAAGAAAAATGTTGCATGCTTCACGTTAATCTTCCCATTTTAGTATATGTACTGCTGAAGCAAGTACTACATCTCATGCATACACAGTGAGGATCTACCGAAGGTTTCGGTAGCCTCACCTTACCCCTTGCAGACAACAAACTCTGAAACTAGCCAAACTAGATTCAGAGATCTTATGCAAAGAACAATCAAATTCAAATCCATTTATGATAGCGTATGCCTAGCCACAATCCAAGTCAATAAACCAAAAGACAATTAGGATACTTAAGCGGCAATGAAGTTTCAAAATCCTAAGACGGAGGTACTGAAAACAGGTTTTGACAGTACCGGCGACAGAGAAAATCTGAATAGAAAATGGGAATGGTTCCTGATACCCGCCTCCCAGCGGCGGGAATGGGTACTAACCACCTGGCTGACCACTGCGTGTGTCATAAGTTTTGAAATTCTGTCGGACTTCGGAGAATACAGCTATATATATATCTGACAGGTAAGTTTCATGAACAAAAGCTCCAGTAACTGTCTAATGCCCTAAAATGGAATTACAAACAACAAATGAGAAAAACTGAAGAAAACAATAACAGAAAATACACATATGAAACTCGCAGCAAAGACAGTGCAACAGGTTAGTTGCTAGCCAAAAGTTATGACACTGAAAAACAACTCCCAAAGCTTAAACTACGCCAAAAAAAAAAAAAAAAGAAAAAAAAGGCATGGGGGTGAACAGCAGCATGTCTAAACACCACTTATGTGCACACACAAAATATACTGAGTACTATCCATATTGATTCTGGAATTAGCTAATTCATTCACTTGTGCACCTGGATGTATTCTGCATGGTTTAAGGCTATTCCTTAATTATTGAGTCCTATTATTTTTCTAATCACTAGAAAACTCAAGAGATCATTATTATAAAAACCAATATTCAACTAATAGAATTATGAAAAACACTGGAAATATGACAGTATCATAGTTGAAAATTTTCATGTCGAATATGTTTGAAAGCTTTCCAGTCAATATTTTTTTTAACATTAAAACCGTGAGCAAAATTTAAACTTGTGACTCACCTCATCCATTACTGGTGTTACTTTTGTTCCATCTCTGATATTCTTCTCCAGGATATTAAGGAGCCTCACCAACCTTTCGGGAGGAACTATAGCCATTGCCCCTAAGCTTTTGAGTTTAGCTGTTTCTGAACACAGATCAGTTAACTCATACTTGGGGATGAGATACTCCTGAGGGACATCATCATCGTCTTCTGCAATCACAAGCAAATAACGATAGAAAATGTGTTACTCAATCACAAGCAAATAACAATAGAAAATGTGTCACTCAATCACAAGCAAATAACGATAGAAAATGTATTACTAAAACACAAGCAAATAACAATAAAAATCTATCATCATAAATGTTAAACGATCACAGTTGTTTCCAGGCTAATTTTAAAACTCAAGTACAATGGACCCCTTATTCATGTTCTTGGATTTGCAGAATTTTCTGTGGAACCTATCTAAAAATTAATCGCAGGTTCCCACTATTCGCGGATGTGAATTTTTTCGCACAGCAATATTCCGTATTTTCATATTATTTACTGTACAATATGTGACATTAAACATGACAAATTTTTAACCAATTTGTATTTTTCATAACTAACAAACCTGAGGTCTTAACATTAGGATAATAATAGTGCCAAGCTGGAAACCGGTAGAATTAATAAAAAAAACTTGTGAGATCCAGGGACTATTGGCATCTGTACCAGATCATGGGGTATTGTAGTTCCCAGAATGCCCTTGGCATCCTGTGACCTATCAGTTACTCTTCCAACCCAGTTTAGACTGTTAAGAGGGGTGGTTAAAGGTGGGCTTTATCTGTTAAGACCTCAGGTTAGTTAGTTATGGAAAATACAAATTGGTTAAAAATTTGACATTTGTTCATATACGACACATAACTTCGGTCTTAACATTAGGATAGACTTAATTATTGGTGGGAGGTAAGTCTCTATAACTGACTTGGAGTTTGCCACCTTTATCCATTTCCAAATAGATGTATTCTAAGACAATGGACTATTAACCTTTGAACCATAGATATATGAGAATCTATTGGTTTCCCTCTCTGGGTGTTTCATACAATGCCATGGCTTACTGCATTACAGAAGGTGGAGAGCTATCCATTCTCATAAACCACTCCTATCCCTTATATCGGGATCTATTATCAACCCCCCCTCCTCTCTTCCTATTATTGAGAGGAATGTTGCTACTGAAAAGTATCCTATACTCTAGATTATCTTTACAGTATGACTGTCCCCCTCACCTGCATCTAGTCCGTTCCAGCTCATGATGGTACTCTCCCTCATACTGCCCGCAGGTAAAGGAGTAGTTAGAAACGTAGCAAAGAAGGAAGACCAGTCATCTCATTCATTTTACTTTCATACCTTCATCTTAGACTATACACAAACTGACACGCCAGGAATACCGGATGAGTTATACCACTTGTTGGGCAGCAACCACTGGACCCAAGGAAAAAGTGTCCAAGGATCTATGGGCAACAACTTTTAAATAAAAGGAAGTGAAAGTTGTTTGGCGTCGCCAAATACCAGCTTTCAAAATCCTCTCCACAGACATATTTTTCTTGAATGCCAAAGAAGTGCTCAAGCCCCTGATGTCATGGGCTCTAGCTCTCTCTAGGCTATTTGACCCTCTGTCTCCTGTCATGTATGCATTCCTGATAGTTTCTCTCAGCCAAAACGATAGTGTGTTCCTGGACACTTCCTTCTTGTTCCATCCTGTACTTACAAAAAGCCTTCAGCATCCCGGCCTGAGATGCCGCGTTCTTCTTAAGTACGATCTTAGTACTCTGACAGGGCATAGCAGCACTTCTTCAGGGTCATTGTCTACAAATTCTCCCAGAGAAAGTATGGAAAAGGAGTCGAATCTGCCATCCACTTCTGATGGGTTTTGAGTTTTGGCAACGAATTCTGGGACAAACTCGAAAACCATAGACTTCCAACCTCTCGAATGCTTCACTACATATGACAGACCATGCAGCTCCCCCACCCTTTTGGATGAGGCTAAAGCCAATAGGGAGACTGCCTTCAGGGTCAAGCTTTTATCTGCGAACTGTCTCAATGGCTCGTAAGGGGGTTTTCTAAGACTACTCAGTACGTACCATGGTCAAATCCCAATCTGGGGCTTTTAGTTCCTTCGGCGAACAGGACTGCTCAAAACTCTTCATTGACATAGCCATCTCCCATGAAAAAAAAATGTCCACGCCTTCCATCTGCAGAACCAAAGCTAGAGCAGCCCTGTATCCCTTTACAGAAGATACAGACATATGCCCTTCTGTCCTGAGATATAGTACAGGCAGTCCTCGGGTTACAACGGGGGTTCCGTTCTTGAGACGCATTGTAACCTGAAAATCGTCGTAAGCCGGAACATCACCAAAAATACTAAGAAAACCTTACTTTTAATGCTTTGGGTGCATTCAAAACTATGTAAACTACATTCTTATTGCATTTTGCATCAAAAAACCTTCAAATATTGATTATTTTCCATTTTTGGTGTCATATTTCTTCTACCAGATGAATGTTGTAGGCGTCGTAACCCTGGAAATAATTTCTGATAAATATAATTGAAAAGCGTCTTAACCTTGGAACGTCGTAAGCCGAACCCGTCGTAGCCCGGGGACTGCCTGTATAAGAAAATCTGCTAACTATTGAATAGTGGTTCTGAGTGGAGACAAGTTCCCTCTACAACACCAATCACAGTACGCGGACCATTTTCCTTAGTAGACAGCTGCCGATGACCTGATATTTCCTGCCATCTGTGTTGCTGCTTTCTGAGAAAAGCCTCTCGCTCACAGGAGATACTTGACAGTCTCCACCCGTGAAGTGATAGGGACTGCACCGACTGATGGTACCTCTCCATGTGTGGTTGACATAGTAGGTTGTTCCATGGAAGTAACCCTCTCGGCACATCTATTAGGAGTTCCAACAGGTACGGAAACCGTTCTGCCTTCGGCCACAATGGGGCTACCAGAGTCATCTTGAGGTTCTGAGATCGCATTACCTTCCTCAGAAACTGATGGATTAGGCAAAATGGAGGAAATGTGTACACGTCCAGATTGTCCCATGGGTGTTGTAGCACATCTTCTGCTACTACCTCTGCGTCCGGGACTACTGAACAATACACTTCCAACTTTTTGTTGTACCTGGTTGAGAATAGGTCTATGATCGGCCTTTCCCACAACATGAACATTCTGTCCACCACTTCCTGATGTAAGGACCACTCCATTCGTAAAATCTAGTCCCTGCGGCTCAACTTGTTGGCCACTATGTTTCTTTTTCCTGGAATATATCTGGCTCTGAAGTCTACAAGTTCTCTACAGCCTACTGATGAAGTTGAACTGTCATCAAGTGTAACTGTAAAGACACTAGGCCTCCTTGCTTGTTTACGTAAGCTACTACTGTGGTGTTGTCTGACATCAATACCACTGATTGCCCCTTCATCCTCTCCCGGAATTCCTGTAGAGCCAAAAATGCTGCTTTCAACTCCAACACGTTTATATGGAGTTCTCTGTCCTTGCAATTCCACTTCTCTGAAATCATCAGCTCCTCCATGTGGGCACCCCAACCTTCGAGTGACGCATCCGAGAACAGCAAGAGGTCCGGAAAGGGTTGCTGAAGGGGAACTCCCACTGTCAGATTGTTGTCCTGCACCCACCACAGGAGGTCTTTCCTCACCTCTGTCGACCAAAACTCCTTCATCCTCCATTGCAATGATCGAAGGTGTAGTCTCCCGTGTGGTACCAGCTTCTCCAAGGAACTTAGAATTCCCAGGACTACTTGCCACTGTTTTGCTGGCTATGTTTGCTTTTCCAAAAAGGCATTCACCACTTGTCTGCATTTCTCTACCCTCTTGTCTGCTGTGAACATTTTGGCTTTTACTGTGTCTATAATCATACCTAGATACACCAGCCGTCGACTTGGATCCAACTTTTGACTTCTTCTGATTTATCACAATGCCTAGGCTGTGACAAAACTGCAGAAGGGTATCCTTGTCCTGAAGTAATTTTTCTCTGGACTTTGCTATCACCAGCCAGTTGTCTAGGTATCTTATTAGCCAGATACCCTGAGCATGCGCGCCCATGTCGACATGAGAAGTCAATACTCTAGTAAAAACTTAAGGAGACATTGTCAATCCAAAGCACAGGACTCTGAACTGGAAAACTTTCTCTGGTAGACTGAAGCGGAGAAATTTCCTGGAAGACTGATGGACTGGGAACTATAAGTATGCATCCTTCAAGTCTATTGTCAGGATAAAGTCTTTGTCCCTCACTGTTGCTAGAACTGTCTTTGGGGTCTCCATTCTGAATCTGGTTTTCCTTATAAACAGATTCAATGTTGAAAGATCCATCACTGTCCTCCAATCTCCATTGACTTTGGGGAGAAGGAAAATACGACTGTAAAACCCCCTTGACGGAAGCGATACTTGTTCTACAGCTCCCTTCTCCCTCATCATCTTCACTTCCTCTTGTAGAATAAGAGCTTTCTGAGATTCCTGAGCATAGGAGAGGTGTGGTAATGGTTGTTCTCAGGGGTGGGGTCACTTCGAATGGAATCAAATATCCGACTCTGAGAACATCCACCACCCACTTCTCCGCTCCAAATTCCTGCCACACCCACCAATGATTTGCCAGGCAACCCCCCACTGGTGTGGCTGAGTGATGAGAGGTGCCCATCCTATCGACCATACCACGTTGAAAGCACTGCTTCTCGTTCACCCTTTCGTCTCAAACCTCTCCCCCTGCCCTAATACCCTTCCTCTGTTGGGTTTATTGTGAAAGGGCTAATGAGCTAACTTCTTTGGGGAAGAGGGTCTTGTTGATCTATTAGAGATGTTATGTCTCACTGGTCTCTTTTGAGGTAACTGCTGATGTCTTACCTCATTAGAATTAGCCTGGCTTCCAGACGTTTTCCTAACTGCCTGCTGGACTAATCTGTCTTTAGAATCCATCCTTCTTCTATCTATAGCATCTTCCAGTATGCCCTCTGGTAACAGCAAATGTGACTAGGATATCCCCATTCCGCACTGCTAACAGGGAATCCTAGTCAATAGTGCGGCTTAATCTAACCAATGCTGCATCTCTCCTCATCAACAGGATATTAGCCCATACATTGGCACTCGAATTCGTCAAGTACGCAATCGCTTTGGAACCTGATTGGAGCAATCTGAAAAACATTGTCTCATCCACTAATTTTCTTGTTACTTCTCATCCATTAATTTTCTTGTTACTTCTGACAACGCAATTTTTGCTACTGCTGTCAACCAAAGGTCTAACCAAGATGCAATCTGAAAGATAGAAGAAGCCACTACTTCCAATGTAGCAGCCTCCTGACAAGTCTTCGACGGCCATTCCATCATAACTTGATCTAAGGTTAACCCAGGCTTTAGCCTTACCACATCTGGGTTAATTTGTCTTGACAGTAAAGGAACCATAGCAGTCGCACAATATTTCCTATGTTTCATCAATGGCGAGGGAATAATCTTGAAAGATCTATTTGATCTTAACGAATTATCCCTTTCAGCAATCTGTGCATTGGTATGCTGTAAAACTGACTCCGCATGACTTGAGCAAGGTAATTCATACGACACCTTTGTATCTTTTTTCAGTCAAAATACCATATTGATTCCCAGAGGAAGTATACTGGCAGGTGTCTCTGGACTCCTCGAAAGGTTATTGAATTGACAAATCAAATCAACCACCTCCACATACGAAGCCAGAAACACCTGGTTTTCCCCTTCCTCCAGTTCCAATGTATCGTGTTAGGCTGCAAAAGCTAGTTCACTTTTATCCTCTGCCAAACGTTGGGGTGCGTCATGGCTGTCCGACCCTACAACCGCGTCATCTTTGATCTCTGATGGCCGATGTTGGCTCAATCTTGAATAGTCAGTAGGAGAACTAATTTCCTCTCTATCTCTATTAATATCATTCGTCATTGGACTATCATCTCCGATGGCCGTCGGGGAAGTTGACCTTGATCTCTCGTTGAGGCGAACAACGCCTTCCATCAGTGTATCAGGAGAGGTTACCAACTCTTTATTATTTGACCTTTTAATGGGAGCTTTCTCATTCTTCCTTCTTATTTTAAAATGTCTTACAGAAGAAACTGGTATACGTTCTCCGTTCTTCGTTGAATGCTGCCCACTCACCGTTGATTTCACCAATGGCAGTGGAGTCTCTGCTAAACGCTTTGTCCTCACCTCTGGCATCTCCGCAGTGGGTGCCATTCCAGCGACCGTCAATGCTTTTGCCCGTTCGGACGCCTGTAAATGACTTCGTCCGTTAGCATTAAGTTTACCAGCCACTACCTTCTTCACTTTGTTGCTGACAGGGATGTGACAGTGAAGAAGAAGAATTTACTCTTCTCTTGGCACAAGGATCAATCACAAAGCCCGTATCCTCCAACGCTTGAACTAAGAGGAGAAGATGAAGACAATTCACGTCTTTCCTTTTTGTCTTTCTTATCTATTTTGCCTCTAGAGCTTGTAATTTCCTCATGACTGTGTGTACCAAAGAGTCAGAAAGCGTATTCGTCTCCGGAGGCAACAAAGTAGTGATAGAAGCAGTAGGCTGTGACGTCAAGGCGTCAGCCATGCCCGTGTGGGACGTTGAGTGTGACGTCACCATGCTTGTAGGGGGAGAGATTGAGCGGCTGCTGCTGGAATCCCTACGTGCTGCAAAACTGTTTCCAAAGTCCAGCATTGCCAGAAACATTGATGTTGTTGTCGGTGCCGTAGCATTTGCTCCCATAAATTGCAGGCCAGGGGGATGAGGAACAATCATTGTTGGCGGGCTTGGGTGGAAACGTGACGCCATATAGTGAGAAAGCAACCCCTCCAAGGTTGATACGCCTGGTAGGCTTAACGCTGACCACGTTCCTTCCACTCTCTGCACATCGGGGGGCTGAAATCTGGGACAAAGATGGCGATGCTCACCCTCTCCTTGCTGGGAATGACGGAGCGTAATTATGCATAAAATTACCCAAAACCCCTCCTGGAGTCTCCAATAACGAATCGCTAAACGAAACTGAAGGGGTATGGGAAACATCAAAAGCAGGTGACAAAACTTATGGAGCACTCTGATGTAATGCCAATACAAAAGAAGCCGACGACGCTTGGTTATCCAAAAATGGCGTCGTCTCCTTTCTTTTGTACTGGCCTTTCCCGTAAAACTTCATCCATTGTTCCACTGACCAATCACGACAAACTGAACAAGGATTAGTAATAGTACATATGTTTTCTCCGCACCGGTGCTACTACGTTAGATGTGGATCCGTAGATACCGATGATAAAAATCTTGAACAAGGAAAACCCACTCACTCCAGGGCATTTCCTTTGTCTCTTGCAAGAACCTGAAGAAATTTCCCTTGGTGAAGCAAAATTCTCTATATCTTACAACGTACACACACACACAGCAGATAACACCCACACTGACATCACCCAGAGAGAGAGAGAGAGAGAGAGAAAAAAGGGAAAATATGAATAAAAACGGCCAAACTAAACCGGCTTTAAACAGATAGAAAGTAATCACGTCCTATCTTAAAGGCAGTAGGAAAGTAACTGATAGGTCACAGGACACCAAGGGCATTCTGGGAATTACAGTACCACGTTACCTGGTACAGATGATTTTTTTTTTTTTTTTTTTAAATTAATTCTACCGGTTTCCAGCTTGGTACTAGTATTATCCTAATGTTAAGACCGAAGGTTTGTTTCATATATGAAAAAATTATAATAATGATATTAAATCACATGGGTACTTGCTGGTGATGAATGTTGATTATAGATGATGATATTACGAGTTGTGCAGTCTGATAAACGACGATGAAGGTATAGACTGCACAGCAAAGTAGAGGAGTTACATCTCTGAGGGTGCCTCTTCACCTTCTTCAGGAGGCGCCTTTTCAGGGATTTCAGGAGGCTGCATCATATGGAGGTAGTACTTGCACATTCTCACAGTACTGATAAAATCTGAAGCTCTATCTTCATTCTTATCCCATGCCTTGACCATTGTCTGTATCTGCTTGACTTCCCTGATCAAATTATACAGACCATGAAATTCTTCAAAGTCCTGGTCCGTTAGTTGGATAGTAAAGAGGGCTGCAGTTCTTCTCCAAGAATGACCTCCCCAAGTATTTTACCCAGTTCATGCTCGTTCTCGATGCAGGCAACTATACTTTCAGTCATGTGGTAATGGCCTGCTACTTCTCCATGACTTTTGCCATCTCTCAACATAACAATCTGTCAATAACTGTAAGGGTCTTTGAGACTTAGGCTCTTTGCCAGAGGCCTTAGAAGAATTTAAGAGGCCAGCTTAAAGAACATTCTTATTCTGTAGTAATATACTGTACCGTACACGCATAACGCACACAAACAATAAAACATTGAACTGCGTTGGGTCAATTGGGCATAAATTGTGCACTGATGTTCTGCGCAAAATACACATTTTATGAAATGTTTTAAGATTACTTCTAAATATTATAGTACATACAACATAAAGTGTTTTAGGATGATACTTTAAGTGTTTTAGGATGATACTTTAAGTACACAGAGCATATCTAAAATATGTATGACAATGGGAATAGCAGGGTATATATGTTTTCATCTGCGATATTCAGTATTTTCATGCACATGTACTAAGTATATTTTTGTGACTAAATTCAGGCGAGCAAGGGATGGTTTCACCAGTTCTAGAAGCGGTTTCACCAGTTCTAGAGGCGGTTCCCCCTACAGTCTGTTTCCCTAAATGGGGAAGCAGCATCAGCTGACAAAGGCAGCCGCAAAATATCCCGAGACCTTCAAGAAGATTCTGCAGGAGAAAAGATACTGCCCAAAACAGGTGTTCAAAATGGACGAGACAGGACTATTCTGGAAAAAGACGCCTTCCTGGACATAATTAATGAAGGACGAAAGGACGAAGCTAAAGCCTTCTAATTCAAGGCACAGAAAGACACGGTTACCCTCCTAATGTGTGGGAATGCTCAAAATAAGGCCTCATTACAAGGCTGCAAACCCCAGGGCACTCAAGTATAAGAACAAGGTGTTGCAGCCTGTCTACAGGGTGCATAATCCCAAGGCCGGGATCACCAAAGTCCTTACAGAGTACTGGTTCCACGAGAGCTTCATTCCTCAAGTATGCAATACCTGGGTGACTTTTGACATAGCTCAATATGGACAATGCTGGTGGGCACCCTCTTGAGCTTTATTATAAGTGAGTTCTGCTCGAGTGCCTCCCTTCCAACACCGCCTCTCTCCTCCAGCCCATGGACAAGGGCGTAATCCGTGCCTTCAAGGCACTCTACACCAGGAACTCCCTCCAGCACCTTGTTGATGCAATGGACCGTGCCAGTGAATTTCATGAAATTGGAGCAAATTCAAGATTGCCTCATGTCTGTACGTCATCAACCAGTCACTGAAGGACATGAAGTAGACTTGAATGAATGCTGGAGTAAGTTGTGGCCAGATTGTGTTCATAATTATACAGGCTTCTCTCCTGAGGAAATCCAGCACTCGGCCATTCATAAGGCAGTCCAGTTGGCAAGAATTCTTGGTGGTGAAGGCTTTGACGATACAACAGAGAATGAAGTCAGCACCCGTATTGATGCCAACTCTGACCCCCTGACAGACCAAGATCTGGAAGACGAGACAAAGTCTGCCAGCGAGGAAGAAAACACTCGAGGCTCTGACGAGGAACAGGAGCAAGAGGAGGGGGGCCTAACTTTGGAACATCTGTCCCAAATTAGGAGAATGATACACAACCTACACAATTTTGTTGCGACATGGGATCCTTACATGGAACACTCCTTAAAGTTTTCAAACATCCTTCATACAGCATTGGAGCCCTACAATCATGCCCTCACCACCATCATGAAGACGCAGCAACACCAACTGTCAATCATCATGTTCATCGCGCGTACGAAGAAAGACCCTCCAAAGTAGTACCTCCAAAATCGCCTGAGTCAATTACTCCCGAAGTGCTTCCTGAAGGTGAAGAGACACCCTCAGAGATGTAACTCCTCTACTTAGCTCTGCAGTCTATTTTCATTGTCATTCATTGGACTACACAGGTCATCATCATATTTAATTAACATTCATCACTGGTGGGTACCCTATTAACGTTGTAGTAGTGTATAAAATTTTTTTAATGTTCACATATGTTGTACTAGTGTATAATTTTTTTTTTTAATGTTTACAAATGCTGTGCTAAAATAAACTTTTTTTTACTATTCATATACTTTTGTAGTTTCTCTATCTCTACTGGTTTTTACTTTATTTATCATATTGCATGCATTATCATCATATTACAAAATATGAACATAATTATGTAAATAAGCCAAATGGAGCCATAACAGGTCTTACTTATCTAAACAAACAATACCCGTAAAGTTTAACAGGTCTTACTTAAATAAACAAACAATACCCGTAAAGTTTAGATAAAAGCCTTACTGTACTATAAACTGCAGGACAGTAAAAGCTTTTAGCATATTTTTTAAGAGTTGAAAGCTATTTAAATTAATAATAATAATAATAATAATAATAATAATAATAATAATAATAATAATAATCGGTGCTCGATCTGGAGGTGAAAACCCTCAAATCAGTATTTCTATTTTGCACCAATATATCCAAACGTACATTATACTGAAGTCTATTACATTGGTGAACTACTGTACTGACGAAGGGAGATGGACTAGTCAAGTCTGCACCACCCGGAATAGTAAGGTGCTAAAATTATCAGCTGGACTCCTTGAGGCACCAAATGTAGAAAAAAACCCAAAATTACATAAACCTGTTACAGTATCATATTTTCTTGAAATAACAAATTAAACTTACCTATCTCTGCAGTGAGATCCAAATCTTCAGTATTATCAAATATCTTTTCAATAGCTCTGTTAAACCTCTGATAAACCCCAGTTTCCATCAATTCTTCAGGAGAGAGTTTTTCTGTTTGAGGCACTAATTTTCTTTCTAATCTCTTATTGGTATAAGCCGGCTTTTTTGTGACTGGTGTTGGTAAAGGTGCTCCGGCTCCCTTTTTATTACCCTGCAATAAATTTAGAAATATTAACTTTCAGAAAATATTCTAGTATCCATAAAAATACATGTAGCTTCCCTTCACGTACAAGAAAAAATGGATAAGTTGCTCTAATTAAGAAGAAAGTTTAGGGAAAAAGACGACACATAAATTTATAACTTGTTCCTGGTTTATAAGTCAAGTACATTACAACCTTACAGTAAAGTAAAGTTTATTACAAACTTGCAATAACATAAGCATATATTTAATACAAAAATAATGTTATGTATAGTCAAACATTCTTTGACTAGTTTAAAAATGACAAATTTTTAAGTCAATTTGTATTTTTCATAGCTAACAAATCTGAAGTCTTAACGATAGGATTACTTTCCAAGCGCCAGCTGGTAAATGGTTAAAACAATAGAAGATTGTAAAGCAAGGAATCTGTGAGATCTGGGGTTAAAACAGAAGACTGTAAAGCAAGGAATCTGTGAGATCTGGCAACACCTGCACATACGAGGTGATAGCTGGTCAGAGACCACGCACTGGGCCTCATGACGCTTCAGTTTTTCCCCAAGCCAGGAGAAAATAAAGAGACAGAGAGGGGTGGCTACAGGTGGGCAGTAAACGTTGAGACCTCCGGTTTGTTAGGTATGAAAAATATATGATTAAAAAATTTGTCATTTGTTCATATGCGGAACAAACCTTCGGTCTTAACAATAAGATAGACTTATACAAGATTGGAGGTACAAGCATCCTAAACTGGCTGGGAGTTAATCCACCTGACCACCTCTCTAGGAGTTCTAAAGAAGGTGGATCAATGCCCGTAAGAAGATAGATAAACTGATATCTAACAACTCAGCCATCTGGGTTGCAATACAATGATATATGAGCAGATTCATTGCATCCAGGAAACCAAAGAAAATTCTGACTCTTCATATAACAAACCATATAATCACAGGGGTCTGTTATTACTCCTCACATCCCCTTGCTAGAGAGCAGAGTATTTGCTACTGAATAGAGGGTTTGAGTATTTCAAAAACCATAAAGCAAAACAACTATCAGTATGACTACCTTACTCACCTGTATCAGACCAGTCCAGCATATAACTTGTCTATTCCTCAACCTGCCTGTAGGAAGAAAGGAACAAAGAGAAAGAGACCAGCCAACTCACTCATTCTCTCTTCCACACAATCATCCTAGGTATGATACAAAGTTGCCTGGTAAAGGGCAATGGGTGAATTACACAACTTGTTGGGCAGCCACCACAGGGCCCAAGGAAAATGCGTCCAAAGACCTGTGGGCAACATCTCCCAGGTCAAATGACATGAACGTGGATTGACACAACCAGGTAACAGCATTCAAAATTCTATGAACAGCAAAATTTTTCTTATATGCCAGAGAGGAAATTATACCTCTGAAATCATGTGCTCTAGCCTGCACAGACTCGGCAACAGAACCATCAAGAGACGAATGAGCCTCATAGAACACCTAATGTATCCAGAAAGAAATGGTGTTCCTAGAAAATTCTTTCCTGGACCGACCAGTGCCAACAAAAAGCCTACAACACCTAGGTCTTAGATGTAGAGTCCTTTTAACAAAGTAACATAGGACTCTTGACAGGACATAGCAAGAACTATTGTGGGCCATTGTCTACAGTCATTCAAAGATGGCAAATCTGTCGTCATGCACCAAGGGATTCTGGGTCAAGGCCACAAATTCTGGGATAAAATCGAAGGTCACAGACACCAACCCCTGTTATATTTCACATCATAACTTTCGCCATGAAGCACCCTAACTCTTTTCGAAGTCCCTGAACAACATTTCCCTGGATGAAGAGATATCCACACCTCTAAGATGTAACGCCAAACTCAACGACACTCTGTAGCCCCTGATAGAAAGAGGAAGGCTTTTCCCATCCCTGAGGAAGAAAAAAAAATCTGCCATACGCTGAACAGAGGTTTTGAGTGGAGAGAAACAATTGTAAGCTAAAACTCTTACAGTCTAGTAATATTGTCATTTATCTTCATCTTGAAACAAATTCGAAGTCTCTAGCAAAATATTTAGATTTATGGTGAATTTTAAAAAAAATCTTTCCTTCCCTCCGCACGCGGATTCTCCGCCACAAATCTCCGAAATGCGTACGTACCATTCTCAGAATATTTGCTCTGTTTCATATTAGGCATTTCATAGAGTTTTATATATGAAAATGTGCGCAATTTCATGTAGAATAAAACAAAAAATATTTGAAGGTTGTAGCTTTTCTTATTTCCAAAATAATTGCATATAAAAAATATATATATAAAAAAATTCGACATTTGGTCAACTTTAACTCGTCAGATATGGTCGAAAACTGCAACTGTAAGCTAATACTCTTACAGTATAGTAATATTCAATCATTTGTCTTCATTTTGAAAGAAATTGGAAGTCTCTAGGACAATATTTAGATTTATGGTGAATTTTTGAAAAAAATATTTGTTTACGTCCGCGCGTTACGAATTCATGCATTATTTTGTGATAATATTTTCTCTGTGTTGCTTTTATCGTTTTACAATGTGTTATATACCAAAATGATCGCAATTTAGTTTACATTACAACGAAAAAAAAAAGTAACTTGTTACCTTTAACCGTTTTGTGCACAGCGCGATTTGAATACAATTATATATGAAATTTTGTTTTTGCGCTATCATATATCGCATTATTTATACATATGATAATGATAATTTTTTTCATTTCTGATGGTTGCATACTAAACTTCAGCCGACGACTAAAAAGGAGCCAAAAATAAACTCAATCTTGAAAACTAAGCGCGCAGTGATTTTTTGAAAAAAATATTTTTTCCGCTTCCGTGCTCACTCTGAAACACCTCCGGCACACGGGAGACAATTTTTTTTTTACCGCTTCGGCGTTAGAGGGTTAATCAGGGACCTAAGTCCGTGATTATTTGGCAGAGATACGGTTCAGCAGTACATCATTGCAGGAGAGAGAGAGGTAACAGACAGCGTATCGCTGAGGGTCAGCTGGTACTGAGCTGCTATGGCAAAGACAATAGTCTCATACAACGTTAGCTCTCGCCGCCTCTTCATCCTGAGTTGCCAACTATTCCATTCTACGAAGGAATGGGTTCTGCTAGAACCATCAAGCAGAAAAATACGCTCGGGCAATTATATTTAAGAGAAACGGATTTCGGTAAATACAAAAGCTGAGTTGGTGTTGTCGTGACAACACCATCAGTATCAAAAATCGAAACTGGAAACTCCTGAGAGGTTTGCAGTTCAATTAGGATACTCGTCGTCTGAGTCGGCATCGATAGAGCTAACTATATATGCGTCTGCACCTCGGACAAATCAACTGCTTAACAGAACATGTCGTGAGGGTAATATACATAGTATATTAGCAGGTTTTTGTACAACGACTTCCATCCTACATTCTTTTCCCTATGAAGAGAGAGAGTAAGGATTGGAGATCTACCGTCTTCGTTCTCTAGTCAAGATAAAGAAGTTTTCCCGAAGGAAAAAACTTCAATGTGAACCGAGACCCGAAGGTGGCAGTTCAAGCTTCTTATCTTATTAGGCAGACGACTTCATGAATACTGTCCATGAGTCTGCTTTGCCTCAAGAGCCTCAGCGAGGTAGTGACCTATGACTGAGAGTTCTTGTGGATCTGTCAATGGGGGCTTATCCGCTTACGCGACAGAACCTTATTAGGATCTTTGTCAATGGGGACTAATCCACCTACTTGACAATGCTTTTTTTGGATCTTGTCAATGGGGGCTTATCCACTTACATGACAGAACCTCCATGATTATCGTGACTCGAGATAGAATCACGATAGTGTATAAAGACCAGTAAACAATCATTTATCTTTAGTTTGTAAGAGAAATATTGTAAACATTATGCAGTGAAAGATGCGTAGATTATTATTATATATATTGTGTGGAATTGTTAGTTATAGTATAATATTTCTTTATATTAAGTGTTTTGAAGGGTTAAATACGTTAAGTGGTGGTTTAACCCTAAGTAATCTTTAACAAGTAGTTAAGTATTGTCGTTGGTGAATGCGGGTCGCGCATGCGTGGATCGTCAGTCGTCTCCGACTGATTTGAGTCAAGAGTCCGGCAGTACCGGTTTAGTTGTTTAAGTGTGAAGGTCATCGTCGCCTTACGGTAGCTCAACATGCGAAGGGGGTAAAGGAATCAGCACAACTTCAGAGAAATAATATCATCATGTATTACAGCTAAGTCTAAGAATTTATAAGTGTTTTAGGTGATAATATTGAAGGGCATGCATGCACGATAGATATTGTTACTGACAGGCATTTGTAAATGAATCAGGCTATCCTTCGGATCGTGGTATAGGAAATTACACAATGGTTTAAAGGTTAGTAATAAGTATATCTATTCCTGGTTAAATAATGGGTTGATACGATTATAAGATATGGTAATTTAGGACGTATTTTTAAACACAACGCAATTTCTCGATCTATTGAACAGAAAAGAATCCTTGAAAAATCTGTTCGTGAACCTGGTAATATGCGAACCAAATTAGGGTAAGTTTGAGTTTTCATATTTATTGAATATTTTATATATTTACTATTTTGGATTCTTTTGAGTAAAGATATAAATGGTGCCGTGACCAGGATTGATTATTTTTGTGGGTGATGATTGATAATTGGTAACTGATTGATAACGCATATATTTTAACTTTGATATTGGTGTTTATAGGCTAATAGGTGTTTTACCAGTATAGCGCTTCGTGAGAAAGTGTTCGTTGCGTCGGGTTGTTATGGCTAGGATGGTATTGGCAATTTAGAAAACGTTGACGCCGTAACTTTATGCCGTAAATCATATGGGGAAAATTGTTGAGTAAGATATTATCGTTCCCTTTTGTAATTGCACTCTATTTGATTAATTGTATTATCGATCGTAGTAGGAAATCGCGAGTGTGAATTTTAAATTAGTAATTTCGTTCTCTTTAGATTCATAAATGTTTAACGGCTATTAAACCATTTACAACGACGAAGGTTGAAACTTGTGGAAAAAAAAAATGAACTTTTAAGTGATTGAAAATCATATATGCGTTGTACATTTTGAATTGATCAGTGTTAATCGTTGCCACTAATTGAGAACATTTAAATATGAAATTTGATTTTCATTAGTTGTGATTTTTATTGAAATAATAATTTTGGAAAGTTGTTGAATTTTGGTAATTCGTTAATAGTTGAAAGTGAAATTTTCGAGTTGTGTATTAGTGAGTTTGCGTCGACATTGATAATATTGTCGCACTGGCGACCATTTTGTTAATGATCGGGCATTCATTGTTGGGTTAAGCTGGTCTCGGCATTAATTAAGAATAACGTAGTCGCACTGGCGGCCATCTTGTTAATGACCGAGCAGCTAAGTTGAAGTTTATTTAAACGAAAATTTTGAGGGAATTTAATCTAGTTGTGTTGTTGAAAATAATGAACATAATGCATTAAGTAATTATAAGGTAGTTCCTTCCTACACCCTTGCTTGGTCTATTTTTCTCCATTAGTGAACAGTTTGATGAATTATTAACAATGTTGGACATAGAAACATCAGACGTAGGAATGTCTGACATATCAGATAATGAAAGTGAAGAAACAAAAAAACGCATAGTGCTGATCCTAGGACATTCTCAGGTAAGAAAAATGGAAAATGCCTTTGATGAAATAAATGAAGAAGAGGAAAACCTTCATTTTATAACACGCTCAAAAGGTGGTGCTACTTGTTATGATATCTCATCTGAAGAAGTAAAGGGGAGTGAAGCAGAGGCAGTTGTACTTTTTATAGGAAGTAATGATCTAGATAGTGAAGATGCTGAATCAACAAGTGATATTCGAAATAATATCATAGGACTAGTAAATGATATCTCCAATGTGGATGGAGTCAAGATAGTCTATATCGTCACTGTAGAACCCCGCACAACCCTGAGATATGTAACCTATGATGAATATCGAAAAGGTCGAAATAGGTTGAACCAAAGGTTACGTAAGTCAATCAGTTATTATGTCATTGGTAATGGTCTTACTGAAGAGGATCTAGGCAATGATGGAGTTCATTTGACTCAAGAAGCCTCTGAAACACTAGCAAAAAAGATATATGAAAGAGTCAGCAGTGATGCTGATTCAGGAGAATGGTAATAACACAAGTGGACCAAGTGGGGTGGGGATGAGGGACTACGCATCTTGCATTGCATTAATTATAAGCTGTATATAATTATTGTGATAAGTTCTGAAGTGAATTTCTCTTGAAGTGTGTTGATTAATTGCATTTAATGGGGTGGTTATATATATATATTAAATTAAAATTTGCTGAAATTGTTGAATATTTGTATTTTGTATAAACAGTTGTTGGATGAAATTGTTGAAAGTCTGGAAAGGTTTGTTGGTTTTAGCTGGTTTGATAATTATCATTGGAAAAATGGCAGAAAGAGAAGCTTTGGCGAGGTCACGAGGAGGTTACAAGGGTGTGATCACCAAATGGATAAATAAGATAGACTCTGCTATTGCCGCAGGTAATGTCAATACATTGTCTTCAATCAAGGATTTATTCATAAAACAAATGAAGATTGTGCAAGACCTGAATGAAAAGATATTGGCTTTAACCACTGAAGAAGATCGAATGAATGAGGTGGAAGAACAAGCAGAATATGAAGTAGTAATTGGAGAACATTGGTATAAGTTGATCAATGCCATCACAGCGATGTCAGGAAGCGGTTCTCCTGGAAATCCTCCGACCACACCGAAGACTAATGTTAGATTGCCAAAATTGGATCTCCCACATTACAATGGAGATGTGTTGGAGTGGAATTCCTTCTGAATTGTACAATGTGTCGGTACACCAACGAGTGGACTTAGAGCCGATTCAGAAATTTTCATATCTGCAAAGTTTACTTACAGGAGATGCTCTAAAATTGATTTCAGGATTTAAGTTGGAAGCTGCGAACTATTCACAAGCTATATCTCTTCTCCAAGCCACTTATGGGAAGAAGGATGAAATTAAAAGAGTTCTGGTAAGAAGATTATTAGAAATTGAGCCTCCATCTGCTAATTCAGAATCATTACAAACATTCAGAGCAAATTTTGAATGCTCTATAAGATCTTTGGAGAGTGAAAACTTGGAGTTGAACGAGCTTTACACCATTTTGCTATATGGTAAGTTGCCTAAGAGTGTAAGTGAAACTGTGAAACGCAGATGTGGAGATGATTGGCTGGTGTTTGACACATTTAAAAAATATCTAGAGGAAGAAATTCATAATCTAAGCTCTTTCGTCTCAACAGATGTAAATAAACCTGGAACTTTATCAACAGTATCTACATTCACAGTGAATCAATCACAATCGGTTAGACCTAAGAGTAAAGGAACTGTTAATAAATTTAGTTCTCAACAAACAAGAAAATGTGCATTGTGTGAAGGTGAACACTGGTGGACACAGTGTAAAACCTATGCCAGTAGGGATAAGAAATTGAGTCGTCTCGGGTTTTTACGATTGTGCTTTGTGTGTGCGTCAAATAAGCACTTTAGTGTAGATTGTGAAAGACAAATTTGTGGAAACGGATGTAGATTAAAACATCATCGTGTATTGTGTGATAAACAACAAACCAGCGAACCAAATAAACCAGCAAGTAAATCAACAATTAAATCAGCAAATAAATCTAATAATGGTGTGCAAATTGGAACACTTTCCGTAAGTGATCAGGGTCAAAAATCCAAACTGAAGTCTATTTTACCAACAGCCACAATTGTGTTAAAGGGCAAAGGAAGACACTTGGTACGTCTTCGGGGATTGTTAGACACATGTGCAGAACGAACCTTTATTAGAAGGTCAGCACTTCAGGATCTACAGTATAGATCTAAAGGCACGGAGAAAATTGCCTTAAGGGGTTATTTGACAAGCAAACCTGTGAACGAATATGAAACGGTGAGTGTTTCTATTCCTTATAAGGGTAGATTGATTATTATGGATTGTATTGTGGTAGATGAATTACCAGAGTATGCTAAGAAATTCAATGTTAAACGAAATTTGAAAACGTTGTGTAAAACCAAGATTGGTCTAGCGGACAAAGATTTCGATCTACCTGTGGACAAGCAAGCACCCATTGATATTTTGGTAGGTGTTGATAATGTCTATAACATTTTACACCCCGGATTTAGAAAGGTTGGAAAATTGATATTGTTACCTACCATATTTGGATATGTTGTAACAGGGTCCTGTAATGCTCCCCCAGCACAGGAAACCCAAGTAACTGTGTTAAAGCTAGCAACTAAAGAGGAAGTAATTGAAGCTACTCATAAATTTGATGATGTAAAGAATGATTTGGATATTTTGTGGAATTTAGATAAAGTAGGTATTGACTGCAATGAATTGAAAGAACATGACAGAAAGGTTCTAGAAGACTTTGAAAATACCATTGTATATTCTGAAATGGAGAAGCAATATGTTGTGGCCTTACCATGGAAGTCTAATAAGCCGAGGCTCCCATCCAACTTTGGCATGGCGTTGGGCCGGGTTAAACAACAATGTGCAAAATTTCAGAAAGATGAAGCCTACCTGAACCACTATCAAAAAATCCTGAAGGATCAGGAGGATAGGGGTTCATTGAAAGGGTAGATAAAAACAATTCGGTTGAAAATTGTCACTATCTAGCACATCATGGTGTAAGGAAAGATAGTGTCACCACTCCAATTAGAATAGTGTTCGATTGTTCTTGGAGACAAGGCAAAAATGGATTGAGCCTTAACGACTGTCTGTGGACTGGACCACATATTACGACAGATTTGCTCAAAGTCTTATTGCAGTTCAGGACCAACAACTACGCTTGTATTAGTGATATAGAAAAAGCATTTCTTATGGTGCAATTGAGAGAAGAAGACCGCGATTACACACGGTTTTTATGGTTAAAAGACCCAATGGATCCAAATAGCGAATTAATCATATATAGGTTTAGGGTGGTGTTGTTCGGTGCTACGTGTTCTCCGTTTCTTTTGAATGCCACTATTAAATCACATCTGGCAGCTGTTTAGAGAAAGATTCAAGCTGTACTAAGATAGTGGATATGATGAAGAGGGGATTATATGTGGACAACCTTCAATTTACCTCCAACAGTGAAGATGAATTGATAAGTTTATTTTTTGGTGCAAACAAAATCTTTGCTCAGGCGCACTTGTATTTAAGGGAATGGACTAGTAATAGTGATCTTTTGAATACTGTCGCGGATGCTTATCGTATAAGATCAAAGGAGAAACAAACCTATAAAGTTTTAGGCCTAAACTGGAACATCTCTAGTGATAAATTAACAATAACACCTAATCATCTTAAGACCGGTCAAACAAAACGTGAAATTCTAAGTGCAATTGCCCAAATTTATGATCCTTTAGGAGTGCTTATCCCTATTACGATACGAGCTAGAGTATTCTTACAGGATTTGTGGAAACAACAGTTGAAATGGGATGAATATTGTCAGTTTCCTTTATTAGAACAGTGGAATGAGTTGTCCAAAGACTTAGAGAAAAGTCTCAGTATTTCCTTCCCCAGAAGCACTAATCTGGAGAAAGCGGATTATCTCCACATTTTCTGTGATGCTAGCATAACAGCTTATGGTTGTGTGGCCTATCGAGCAAGTGGTAAAACTTCGTCTCTGATTATGGCAAAGGGTAGAGTAGCACCCATTAAAGAGTTGACTGTACCTAAATTGGAATTAATGGCTTTGTTGTTAGGTGCAAGATTGTGTAAATTTATAGTTGAAACTTTTGAAGAAAATAAATTTGAGAAAATAATAATTTGGTCTGATAGTAAAGTTGCCCTGGGATGGTTAGTGACAAAGAATAATTTGCCAGTATTTGTGAAAAATAGGGTAGTGGAAATTAACTCTATAACTACAGGGATTGTCTTTTCTTACGTTCCATCTTCAGAAAACCCTAGTGATTGGATTACTAGAGGAAAAAGGACAGAGGAAGTAAGAAATTAACTCCTTTGGTGGGAGGACCTCCCTGGTTAAAATCAGAAAACCACACCTATCCTATTGACAGGACATGGGTGAAAGAAACACAATCACAGGATGAAGTTATTCAGGTCCATCTTGTAGGGAACAGTGAAAAAATCCATCTGCTGAACTGGGAAAGATTTAGTAGTGGATAAATTTTGTAGAACTATAGCTTGGATAATACGATTTATTGACAATTGTAAATCAACTGGCTGTAGAAAAACTGGAAGTTTAACGCTGGAAGAACTTCAAAAGGCTAAAAATAAAATGATTATCCTCTTACAAAAGGAATACTTTCCGAAAGAATATAAAGCTTTGGAAAAGGGGGATAAAGTTTCAAAATTGACCTTATTAGTACAATTGAATCTCTTCTTGGAAGAAGGTATTATGAGATGCAGAGGAAGATTGGAACATGTCGCACAGGCGGCAGAAATAAAATTCCCAATCTTACTGCCAAAAGGTTGTTTTCTCACAAAACAAAATTATAGTAAGGGAGCATCACTGTTTACAAGCTCACATGGGAGTAAATGCAACTGTAGCAAGTGTGAGACAGGAATACTGGGTCCCACAGCTTCGCCAATTAGCCAAAAGTGTAATACATCATTGTATAATTTGTAAGAAAACACAGGGGAGACCCTACCGTGTGAATATTGCTCCACCATTGCCAGAATTTCGGGTGCAGAGAAAACAACCCTTTAGCGTTACAGGGGTAGATTATACAGGAGCGTTGTTAACCAAGGAGAAACATCAAAATCCTGAAAAAGCTTATATTGTGTTGTTTACTTGTCCAGTCACTAGAGGAATTCATATCGAATTAGTAAAAGATCTGTCCTGCGATTCGTTTCTTATGGTGTTCCGAAAAGTTTTGTAGCCGTCGGGGATTTCCTTCTTTAATGCTAAGTGACAATGCTACTACCTTTGTATCGGCTTCAGATTATTTGAAAAGCATGGCAGAAAGTTCCTTAGTGCAAGAACACCTAAATGCTATAGAATGTAAATGGAAGTTCATACCAGCCAGAGCACCTTGGTTTGGCGCTATATGGGAAAGATTGATTGGTCTTCTGAAAACATGTCTGAAAAAGGTAATAGGTCAGGCCTTTCTCAGTTTTGGTGAACTTTCCTGTGTTGTGACTGAACTTGAAGCAATTATTAATGACAGACCCTTAAGTTATACACCGGGAGAATTAGATCAGTTGGATATTCTGACGCCCAATCATTTGATTTTAGGACGTAGATTGAGATCTTTCCCTAGGGAAGTCATAGATTGGAAAGATGAAGCTAAGGACTCTCTGTATAGAGAAAATAAGGATGTTGGAAAGCGATTTGTGTACATTACAAAAAAATGTGATGACCTGTGGAAAAGGTGGGAGAGAGAATATTTAACTTCTCTCAGAGAAACTCATCGGGTGGGAATCAGACACGAATCTTGGCCCAAAATGGGAGATGTTGTGTTGATACACGATGAAGGACCAAGAAGTCGTTGGAAACTCGGTCAAATTGTCAAATTACATGTGGGACCGGATGATGTCTTGCGCGTGGTTACTTTAAAAACACACAAGGTCAAGTGATGAGACCTGTTGTCAAGCTATATCCTTTAGAATTATGGCAAGAGACTGATGTTGTCATATCTGAGAAAACTGATGATAAAAGCACCCGACCGAACAGGAAAACGGCACAGGCGGCTACTGAGGCCAGAAGAGCCCTCATTCAAGCAGGACAATTATAACTGTAAATATTGCTTTTGTTTGCTGGGAGTGTATCGTGACTCGAGATAGAATCACGATAGTGTATAAAGACCAGTAAACAATCATTTATCTTTAGTTTGTAAGAGAAATATTGTAAACATTATGCAGTGAAAGATGCGTAGATTATTATTATATATATTGTGTGGAATTGTTAGTTATAGTATAATATTTCTTTATATTAAGTGTTTTGAAGGGTTAAATACGTTAAGTGGTGGTTTAACCCTAAGTAATCTTTAACAAGTAGTTAACTATTGTCGTTGGTGAATGCGGGTCGCGCATGCGTGGATCGTCAGTCGTCTCCGACTGATTTGAGTCAAGAGTCCGGCAGTACCGGTTTAGTTGTTTAAGTGTGAAGGTCATCGTCGCCTTACGGTAGCTCAACATGCGAAGGGGGTAAAGGAATCAGCACAACTTCAGAGAAATAATATCATCATGTATTACAGCTAAGTCTAAGAATTTATAAGTGTTTTAGGTGATAATATTGAAGGGCATGCATGCACGATAGATATTGTTACTGACAGGCATTTGTAAATGAATCAGGCTATCCTTCGGATCGTGGTATAGGAAATACACAATGGTTTAAAGGTTAGTAATAAGTATATCTATTCCTGGTTTTTAAATAATGGGTTGATACGATTATAAGATATGGTAATTTAGGACGTATTTTTAAACACAACGCAATTTCTCGATCTATTGAACAGAAAAGAATCCTTGAAAAATCTGTTCGTGAACCTGGTAATATGCGAACCAAATTAGGGTAAGTTTGAGTTTTCATATTTATTGAATATTTTATATATTTACTATTTTGGATTCTTTTGAGTAAAGATAATGATCTTGTCAATGGGGGCCAGCCCACTTACATGACAGAACATATTTCAAAAATTCGAGCATTAGTGAGGTTCCTGAACATCATAAAAACATAGAGATTTCTCGTTTTAGCTCACTGAGGACCATGGTTTCGCTTAAGTGTTAAGAGATTGTAAGAAACTCGAACACTGCGAATGCCAGAAATTCCTCAGAATCTAAAGCATTCGGCGAAACCCTACCGAATTCGTCAAACGATCAGCAGTGGAGGTCATCTAGATTTCCGTAGAACTAGAGGAAGGGGCAGGATCCTTCCTCAATGACTGGGCTTACGCCAGGTTCCGAATAAGGGCGCCTACGAGGAAGTAAGGCAACTGCTGAGAAGAGCGCTTGGTAGGCGTACAAGATCATGCAAGGAGAGGAGAGCCGATTGTAGAGGCAGGTTCTCGCCATGAGGAGTGGGGCTTCTGTCCGAGGAAGAGCGGTCAAAAGACGACGATCTTCGGTCTGGCGCCGCGCCTCGCCTCTGGGAGTTTCTTCAAGGCTGGGAGGCACCTCGCGCCTGTAAGAAGCCTCGCGGACAGAAGGAGCAATGCTGCTGGCGTCTCGTGTCTGATCGGAACATCGAGGAAGGAAAACGCCTGTTTGTCGACTCGCGCCTGGCTGGTGCTTTGCGTCTGGCAAGCGGTCGCGCCTGGATGGAGCCTCGAGCCTGGTTGGCGCTTCGCGGCTGGAAAGCGGCTCACGCCTGGCTGGAGGCTCGCGCCTAGTTGGCGTTTAGCGGCTGGAAAGCGGCTCGCGACTCGCACTTGGCTGGAGACTGGCGCTTGGTTAGCGACTTGCGCCTCGCTTGAGCTTCGTCCTGGCTGGCGCTTCGTGATCGGAAGGAGACGAGGGCTCGGTTGCTAAGTGTTCACGAGCCTCGTGTTTCCGAGGAGGCGAGCGAGAAGCGGGAGGATCGAAGGAACTCCTCTGAGAATGAGGAGCTGTGGAGAGGAGCTTGGAGCATGGAACGTCCAGGGGACGAGAGGATCTCTTAACTGGAAGAAAAGTGTCCTTCCTGTGAGGAGGATCCTTCGTAAATACTCCTACCAGAGACGAGATATGCTCCTGCATGTTACGGAGAATCTTCGTCGTAGAATCTTCCCGCTCCTTGTCAGACGAAGGGGAAGGAGGTCTGGAGGACGAAGGGGACTCCCAGCCAAAAGCTGGCAAAAACAGGGCTCTCTGGCTCTCTTCCTATCCACAGGCGAACCTTCTGGGAAGCGCTCAGGGCTAGAATCCAAGGAGGGCGCTTTCCAACTCTTCATAGGCCGCGACTGCTCGGCCGAGCTCCAGCCGAGCTTGGGCGAAGCGGAATCGGATGACGAGAAGCACTCTCTCAGGATGCCTTTGCAACAGCGATCACTGAGTCTGGGACGACACAGATCCTGCCGAAGGGACGCCTGATCGGTGGGGGTTCTCCCTAACCTTCCTGCGGCTGTCGACTTTCCTCCTCCACTGGGTCTGGGAGTTTGGAAGAGGTCTAGGCCTGGAAGCGCTACGGAGCCGGTCAGACGCCCCCTCCACAACACTGGGGACACTGAAATCACTATCCACTGTACTGCACTTACCTTCAAAAGCTCGCATTTTGAGCTCCATCTTTTGAGAACATCCTTCAAACCCGCGAATTCCATTTAGACGAATCTGCAGGTTCTGTGTCCTGGAAAGGTGCTATAGTCTCACTAACTGGCTCGTTAAAACGAGACCTACTCAAGCTTTTCTAATGAAACTTCAGCAATGAAGGTTCTCTAATGAATTAAATCAAAACGAAAGTTTCATAATAATGACTGACATTCAGTAAATGTATACAGTCATTATTACAGTAAATATATACCGAAAATGTATACATCCACTGTAATACAGCAAATTTACTGTAATACAGCAAATCACTGCATACAGCAAACGTATACAGTCATTATTACGAAAGTTTCGTAATAATGACTGTCAATCAGTAAATGTAAACAGAACGATAATTGACTGATACAAAAGAGCTGTAGTTTCATGAAAAACAAAAATCAAATCTACAGTGTGAGGATCTACTAAACCGCTCGTTCGGTAGTCTAACGATATACATTCAATCACATAAACTAACGACAGTACTAGCGACTGACGCAAAAAAAGAAAAAACAAAAAGATAATAAAGCGTATGCCAAGCCAAAGATCCAATACGTCACCAAAAGACGGCGAAAAGATCCACAGCAAGTGAAAAACGAAAACCATCAGGAGGAACCGACAACAGTAGTTGTCAGAACCGGCGACAGAGAAAATCTGATTAGAAAACGGGAATGGTTCAAAGTCCTGCCACCCAGCGGCAGGGCGGTAGATCACCTGACCTACCTGTAGTGTGTGCCGCCAAATTTGAATTTCTGTCGGGAACGACGGAGTCTAAAGCTAAGTATATATCTGACAGGAAAGTTCATGTACAACATTTTTTTTTCATAATTTTGTAAGAGAAAATAATTTTTTTTCCTTTGTTGATGTGTGATAAATCTAGAACTATAAAAATATTTTTATTTCAGTTTATGAATCATTTGCAAAGTGCAGTGGTGTGAATAAAAAATAACGGCATGTACTAATGTTAATGTTATTCTGTTAGTAGTCACCATACTAGCTTTCATATGTATTGTCAGTGTTAGTGATTAACAAGCTCAACACTATTAAGACTTTGATTAATAATTTGCCTTCAGGTAACTGATGTTCTAACATTTGTTATACATATTGCCATTTGTGATTACTTTAAACTTTGTATGTTTTATATGTACAAGTACTTTGTGATAAACTTGGCTAAGTTTTGGCATTGAGGCTAATGCCGGTAGTTGGCCGAGTAAATGTAAAGCATGTAAAGGCAGAAGATTAGTTATGAAGAAAATATATTAGCTAGGAAAATCTACTAGTTGAGTTATGGTAGATGAAGTAGAGAGAGGTAGAAACAGAATGCAAACCAGGATGTTTGAATTGTGACACTCATAAAACACAGAAAAGGAATCGAGTGAGACAAAACAAAAATCGATGAGGCAAGCTGTTAGTATTGAACTGTGACCCAACAAGTGGGTGGTAACGACTGCTAACAGCATACACCCTGATTCGTTGATTGTGGGCTGCGGAAGTAGTAGGCGTGAGAGATTAACCAATTATGAAGAATTAGGGTGTATCCCAGTAGAAAATAAGGTGGAGCCAGAATTGTAAGAATAGGTTCAGACCTCATTTGAATCAAAAGAAAAGTTTAGTTAGGAACTCACCTCTGGATGCATAACATGTGTTGGCTTATACTCCGTTTACTCTGTGTCATTTGTGTGTAATAGAACAGTGAAATTTTGTGTTACAATAATAATTAAGAAATAGAATCGTGGTGTTTAACTTGCCCAGAATTCTAAGGAAACCGAATTCTTGCTAAGCCTCCTGAGAAGTGAATTTAAGGAAAAGGAATTAAATGAGATAAATCAGCGAGACTTCCAGAAAGAAAAGTATTATATAAAATTAACATAAGTTCCTTCAAGAGAAGAAACTACAATACAGTGTAGATGAAGGTTACCCCCATATAACAAAACTAAAAGAGAAACAAATACAAACCAAAGCTACCAAAGAAAAGGACTTCATAACAACAATAAAAACTAACCTAACAGAGGAGATACTTAATAGTCTCCATCCGTGAAGAGACAGGGATTCTACCGACTGATGAAACCTTTCAACATGAGGCTGGCAAAGCTGCTGCCACAGGGGAATCTTTCTTGGAACCTCTGACTGAAGGAACGGAAGGTCCAGGAACCATTCTGCTTGCGGCCACAGAAGAATTACCAAAGTCATCCTGAGAATTCAAGAACTCATTACCCTGTTCAGAACTTGATGGATCAGGCAAAATGGAGGGAAGGCGTACACCTCGAGGTTGTCCCAAGGGTATTGGAAGGCGTCCTCTGCCAGAGCAAGAGGATCAAGGGCCACCGAACAGTAAACTTCCAGTTTTCTGCTGAAGTGAGTTGAAAAGGTCTAGCATAGGCCTCCCCCAAACCTGAAAAAGCCTGTCTGCTGCGACCTGATGCAGAGACCACTCCATGCCCAAGATTTGGCTCCAACAACTCAGCCTGTCGGCAACCACATTCCTCTTGCCTGGAATGTATCTGTCCAAGAGCTCTACCGACTTCTCGACTGCCCACTGGTGCAACTCAACTGTCAATGAAAGAAGGTGACGAGACATCAGACCCCCTTCTATTCACATAGGCGACCTCTGTGGTGTTGTCGGACATCAGAACCACCAAATCACCCTCTACCTTCACCCAAAACACTCTCAGACCCAGAAAAGCTGCCTTCAGCTCCAAACCGTTGATGTGTAGCAGCTTGCCTTCCGTACCCCAAATGCCTGACACAATGTCCCCAAAATGAGCACCCCACCCTGTGAGAGAGGCATCTGAAAACAGAAGTAAGTCTGGAGGGGGAGAACGCAGATGGATACCCATTAAGAGATTCCAGTTGTCCATCCACCAACGAAGATCTTGCCTCACCTCTTCAGACAGAAAAACTTTCTGATGAAGGAATCTTCTACTGGGGACCAGAAGTCTTTCATTCTCCACTGCAGAGACCAAAGATGAAGACGACCATGAGGGACCAGCTTCTCCTGAGAAGACGAAATCCCCAGAAGGACCTGCCACTGGTGAGCCGGCTAACCTGGTTGTGATAGGAACTTGCGTGACACTAACCGCAACTTCTCCAACCTCTAGTCCGACAGAAAAACTCTCAACACTGCTGTAGCTATAACCATACCTAGATAAATAGCTTTTTGGTTGGGAACGAGATTCAACTTCTCTATGTTTACTACAATGCCTAGCTCCCGAAAACCTGAAGACGAAGATCTCTGTCCTGCAGCAGTTTCTCCCTGGAGCTTGCTAGGACCAGACAGTCATCAAGGTATCTTAACAGGTAAATCCCCCAAGCATGAGCCCATGTCGAGACAAGGGCAATCTTGACCAATAAGTGACTGAATTTCCTAGTTCAAAAATGTAAGGCATTATATAATTAATGGGGCTGCGACAGAACAAATCTTTATTACTAGAAAACTGAGATTAATAGATTTATATCATTGATATGATAAAAGAAAATGGCATTTGTGCACAAACCTTAGATTCAGATTCTCCATAGTCAGAATCTTCCTCCTCTTCATCACTCTCTTTACCACCTTTTCTTCGGCGCTTCTTCTCCTGATCTGGATCATAATCATCATCATCTGAGTATGTTCGATTTCTCTTCCTATCAGCTTTATCTGAAATTGGTATAGAAGTCAGAAACACTTAACGTTACAAATCATTCAAACTAAATCAAAACCAAAGTGGGTGACAAACAGTTTTAATCACGATTTCAACCTGGTAAGAAGTTAAATATTATAAGTGAGGTCTGTTAAAAGCAGTAAAATATTATAAGTGAGGTCTGTTAAAATCCTAGTGAATTTCAACGTAACCGTAATTAAAATATAGGGGGAGATGTTATTTTCTTGGTTTAATATGAATATTAGTGCATTACATCAGAAATACAAACATAAGTTTTAAGAATAAAATCCTTCGTAAATTGTATTAATTTATGCCACTAATATTTTTCTAATGTCTATGACGAATACAAACTCCCTGTCAAACTATGCAAAAATCTTACAAAGTACAGACACTACCCTAATATGAATATTCAACTTACAAACACTCAGATACTAATAAACAGGAACGGAAATTAAAGTTCACCTTTGCCAGCCTAAGTTCAAGCTGTTTGGTGTGCCTATTCTGTCTGTTTGTACCGTGTATTGTGTTTTAGCATGAAAAAACTTATAGCACTGTACTGATTTTTTTATCGTACTGCACTTAAATAGGCATGAAGAGTACAGTAACCAACTTTTTTAAAAATTTCACACACAAAAGGATGTCCGGCATGTAACTCATTTTTAAGTATGGTGGTCTTAACAAATTTGGACTTCTCTATATGTGAATGAAAATTCTAGCAAAGACCTGACATACCCTTCTTCTTTTTCTCCTCACGCTCCCTATCCCGATTCTTGAAGTACTTGGTTGGCTTCTTCTTGTCCTCATCTTCGGATTCAGACTCAGAACTGACTTCTCGGTACTTTTTCGAGTCTCGGGAACGACCACCTCTTGAACTGATGCATAAGAAAGACAATATATGTAATTGGAGACCTGTTCTAAACCCTTCAAATAAAACATTGAATGGCCTTTCCCTCTTACTACTGAATCTGTTTATATGACTTTGATAAAGCTACAGTACATATAATCTATCAAGATACAGCACACATAATCCATAATATAAAAATTTATATGTGCATTCATTTGTCTTACAGATACTTCATTATGACAACAGTTATGATCTACTCTACAAAAATCCAAACTACAATACTGAACATCTTTATCCTACACCCTAACAAACTGGAAAAATTATTATGAACCAACTGTACCTGTTTTTTGATGGAGTTTCTGAATGCTTATTGGATTTGCAGTTGCTCTCCACCCCATCCAGTTTGTGTAAGCGACTCATAGACTTAAGCTCCTGGAAATTTCGTAAACATTCATCATGACTATTAGGAATTGAAAGTTGCAATTACAAAATAAAAAATTATTGCAGCTCGTAGTAGGGCATCACAGAATTTTACAACCTTATCCATTTTTATACACAAAATATGTATTACAAAACTAGCATTGTTAGTTTCTTAAATGAGCAAGTAATCCATCCACTTATTCAATTTAGAATGGCAAGGCTCAAGTCATGAAGTTTAAAACATACATTAAAAACCAATTACTTTTTTCATAATAACCCCCAAAAACCAGTTAGAATAATTTACTTAGTTCCTATCAAAAGATTTTCCAACCCTAATCATTAACATTTACAGTATAATATCGAGTTCAGAGTATTTAAACATTTGAGTAGGGTATGTGTTCCTCAATTTCCTAAGAAAGGACCTAAAAGACTACGGTACAGTTCTCTACCTAGTACATCTTGTCAATCAACTGATATTCTAAAAGTGGTGGCACTATCTGTTGACTAGTATCATCCTTATCTTAACATGGTGTTAACCTGGCCCCCAAATATGACAAATTTTTATTTATTTGGATTTTTCATAACTAATAAATCTGAGGTCTTAACATTAGGATAAATCTTTTGGGACCAGCTGGAAACCTGGTTAAAGACAATAAAAAATTATAGTACATATGCAAGGGATCTCTGACATTTGGCATCTGATACATAGCTGAGGTAGAAGCAGGTTCAAAGACACTTGAACCTCGTGATGTCTTCAGTCTTTCTTCCAAACCAGGATAAGACATGAGAGGGGTGGCTAGAGGTGTGCAGTTTATGTTAAGACCTCCAGTTGTTTGCTATGAAAAATACAAATTAATAAAAAAATTTGTCATTTGTTCGTATGCAGAACCACCCTTATTCTTTGGCAGCTTGACTTTCAAGTAAATGGCCCCTGTGGGCTTTTTCTGTATGAATAAGGTTCATTTTCTCAATTATTAATAATAATAAAAAAAATAAATGGTTAAACCTCAGTTTGTGATGACTTTCAAGAACCTAACTTTCATGAATAAAAAGAAAAGAACTTACCTCAGAGGAGAGCTTATTGAGTACCACAACTGGCTCCTTCATGGTCCTGGCCACGGCATTGGCATTGTCCTTAGATTCTGAAAGTGTAATTATGGATGACATATAGTCTAAAAACTTCACCTACTACTTTTACATATTTATTATTAATGTTGTAATCTTTAACAGCCTGAATAACATTATTTGTTCTATATTCTTGAATTAAGTAATATCAAGGTGTAGAGAGAGAGAGAGAGAGAGAGAGAGAGAGAGAGAGAGAGAGAGAGAGAGAGAGAGAGAGAGAGAGAGAGAGAGAAACAAATGGTAACTGGAGGCATCAAGAATTATGTGTCAATAAATTGTCAACATATCAGCTCACATTCCTGTGGAATCATTACCTACTAAGGGAATAATGCCAAATTGTAGGCGTAACACAACAGGGTCATAACCTTTAAATAGTCCTTGATTTTGTCCTATGCATATCCAAGAATATGCCCATTACTGTATATACTATTGAAAAATGCATGGACTGAATATAAAGTACAGTACTGAATTAATGTTATTAAATCTGCTAACTTAACTGAACTCAGACTTTTGACATTTTTCATTTTATTTAATTTCAATTTTTTTCAAATGGTCAGTGATTTCATTGTGATCATCAATGAGTTACATGGATGATTCACATGCAAGTTCTGCTTTCCTTTGGAACATTCGGAACGGAGATTTCATCTTGGTAATCTTGTGTTCCTTTTACTGATAATGAGTCATTCTGAGATGACAGCATGAAGGGAAACAAAGGAATATAGAACAGAAACAGAATTTAGGTCAAAGGCCAAGCACTGGGACCTATGAGGTCATTCAATGCTGAAACTGAAATTAACAGTTAAAGGCTTGAAAGGTGTAACAGGAGATAAACCTTGCTGTTGCGCTATGAATCAAATGTTAGGAGAGGGGGTTAGGAAGTACAATGGAAAGTAATACTGTATAGAGAATTAATTGAGACACAAGTCAGGATGTTCAGACCTATTACAGCATTGTCAGAAGAAAAAAAAAAAAAAAAAAAAGCAAATTATCCCACTATCATCACTAAGTTCTTATTTCATCATATATGGCCCCATCACATGCAGCAAAGGGGTGGGTCATTCAGGTGTTATAAACAGAGTCCAGCCTACAGCAAGAATTGAAAACTGTCCAAATGATACATGTGCAGTATTTGGAAATATAGAAATCAAAGAGAAAGGCATATGAGAAGGGATGAATCACAAAATAGAAGGGATAAATCACAAAATAGGTAAAGTGAAAAGAGCACTATGAATTCTACTCAAGCCTAATATAAATCACCATACAAAATAATTTCAAATTTTCCAGACAAATCTTTAACTCATAACATACTATAAGCTACTTTCAAAATACTTGCTACTAGTCTACCATGGTATTATTTACTCCCCTTCCCAAGCCAATTTACAACTTAAATTTATTTCCCTTAAAAATTAGCAACATCTATACAAATCTCTCAGCTGCCACATCAATTATCTAGCCGATAGTATTTACTAGTGATACGAAACACTGCAGCACTTACTATGGTCAGTATGATTAAAGGGAACCTTCTCTATTTCTCTTGACGACTCCTGACAACTGTTACCCTCATTTGTAACATCAATCTGCTTCTCTTTTTCACTGTTTTGTTCCCTTAATGTTCTAGAGGTCAGAGGAACTTCATTTATTTGTGGTGCCTCTGCAGGGCTTTGAGAAAGACTAGCAGGTAAGGTGGAAGGTGGGATTAGTCTTGGCTGACCAGCAGGCTGGTGCCCAGACTTCGATGTTTCTGGAGGCTGACCTCCCGGCTCAGTTTTGATGCGAACTTGATTTGCATTCACTAAAGCTGGACCACACTGAATTACAGACACATTGTTTATGTGCTGCTTAAATCTGGACGTTGCACTATGATTGGGAGTACTTTCTGACTTGTTTGCTTCTGTCTTCACTATCAAGCCAGAGTCACCACCTGAAACAGGAATACTATTAATATATTAATAAAATTACATAAATAAAACATGGAAAACAAAAATAAAATAAGGTACATATTTCATAAAAAGTAAATCAGCATAAATATAAAACGCCTTGCATTACCAAAAACTCTTTTTTGGTTGTCCATCATCACATCAAAAGGTTACATGAGAATCTTAAAACAATTCAAATAGGAAAAACAGAAAAGTTAAATGCTCAATTAAACAAAATACATAAAAAATCTGACAACTTCATACACACACTAAAATAAAAAGCAATTTGTCCAGGCAGGTAGTTTTCCTTACATATTTAATTTCTTACTTTTTAGATAATTCAATTCCTTCATAGACTACTAATGTATATATGAAATGAAAAATGCATCGCTTGTAACCCTCCCAGGATACTACAGTCACTCTGTAGTTTTGTTCATACTGGATACACTTCCCATTCAGTCAACATTTCCTTAGTCATAATTCACTCAAGTATGTAACATTTATGATAAATGAGCTCAGTATCCCATACAGATGCTCAAATAAACAATTCCTTAATGAATGTTTTCATTATTTTTCTACAGATGACATAATTCGACATCAATAACTTGTGAGCGACGTTACACCGCCAATTTTCGGTTACTGCCACGCCATCAGGAATGGAACCCCTGGTGATAGCTGGGGACTGCCTGTATTTCCCTTTACCACCTCTTACTTCTTCCTAATGAGCACCATATTCTTTGGAAGTTTGAATTCCAAGACAATGGCCCCAGTGGGCTTCTTCCATAAGAATAGGTTTCATCTACTCAATAATAACAACTCAATCCATTATATGCAATCCTCCAAAGTTATATTCATGTTTTCAGTTTTTTTTTATTTTTTTAGAAGGAAGATAAGATATGGTTTGCATCTTTTCAATAGCATAAGACATGTACAGGCAGTCCCTACCTATCAGTGGTGTTCGCTATCAGTGATCCAGTTTTATGGGCTCGTTAGTGCTGAAAATCAGCGATTTTTGGAGCGGAATTGCTTCAATTTCTGGTATTCAGTGCCAATAATCAGGTATTGGCACCAATACATAGCTAACAGAGGTCCCCCCCGCCCCCCCGGGGGTAAACAGGGGACTGCTGTCCATCATTTAACATTGTCTTCCAATTGATATATATATATCCCATTACATTGTATCAAAGTTAAACTTGCAGTAGCCAACTGCATTGTCTAAGGTGTCAGACTTGCATAAGAAAATAGCAACAAATATGGGGGCTTCCACATCATCCTACTTAAATGTATCACATTGATAAAAGAGAATAACAATAAATAAGAGGACCTTGATATTATACCGCTGAAAAGCATCACGATATTAAAAATAACCACTGGACCACTTTCAATCACTAAATAAAAGATGAAAGAGTCACACTTTTCACTTAGAATGTTAACTAAAGTTTAAAAGGGTATAGGAACTGAACTAACTTGTCAAGTACGTATATTAAATCCTCTGAAAATTCTATTACCATAGTCATTGAAATGAAACTTTCTCATATGTAACCTTACTGAAATCTCCATCACTAATTCTAATTAGCACATGTTATAATGTAATTATTGTTTCCAATAATTCATTTAATCATAAATAAAGAAAATATAATTGTGACTTTCATCTAGAAGAATCATGTTTTCTGCCGAGTGACAAGTACTATAAAAGTAATTTGAATGGATACAGTTTATAGTGGGGTGCAATAATAAATCTTCCTTGTTTTGAAGAGTTCACCTTCCTCACTAAAGAATGTTTGATATTTATTTAAAATATTTTCACACTGGCCATAATGTCTGAGAAGAGAGCAATGTCCACCATAATTTTCTGTGACTCACTAAGTGCTATCAATGCCATAAACAAATACAAATCTCCAAACCATCTTGTAAAAGATATCCCAATAAAATCCATCAACTTATTCAATCAAGTATTAATAAAATGGAGTTGGATTCCAGCACATTTGGGAATTGAAGGAAATGAAAAAGCAGATACAGCTACCAAATTAGCTTGCACTATTCCATCGACAATTACACGTACCGCAGTATCAGACTGGGTAACATCTATTAAGGCTTTATTATATCAAGACTGACAATACAGACTGGACATCAGTGCCAGCTACAAACAAACTGAGAAATATAAAAACTGAAGATCAATCATGGATGTCACCATATCAAAAAGAAAGAGCTAAAGAAGTTGTATTAACAAGACTACGTATAGGCCACACTTGATTTTCACATGGTCATTTAATGTCAAATCCACATTTAGACCCAATGAAAAGTAATACATTCCAAATACCAATGACTCTCCAACACTTAGTAGTGAATGTCCAATTTGGAACCAACAAAGATGCATTCACTTTGGAAACCCAACATTAAAATATATTCTTGCTGAAGGCAAAGATTTCTTATTTAATAAGATCATCATGTTCCTAAATAAAATTGGATCTCTAATCTAATTTTTTTTCACGATAAATTCCTGAAAACCACCCCAAGAGGAGCCTTTATTAGGCTCCGAGGTCTGGATAAACAAACCCTTTATTATTAATAATATAATATTCTTATGTCAAAGCAGACATGTAAGGCGTGGAATAAACTGCCACCAGAAGTTGTAAACAGCAACAATGTGGAAGAGTTTCAAAGAAAGCTAGACAAAATCATTAGGACACTGTAAATGCACAGTAAAACCTGCTCCTACAGATAAGTGAGCACACAATGTCTCCTTATATGGACTAACAAGTCTTAGAGACATCCTAATCCTTGTAACTCCTTAGTCTATTTGGGCTACTTATATTTTTAATGCGAATTGACACTCGACACATTGATGATACTGTTTGGCACCTAATCTACAAGGTATGCAAATAAACTGGAAATTTCTTAATTAAAAATTTGCTAAAAACCATTTTTGGAACATGCTGAGGTTAGGCTGTTAATTCCATACAATAAGAAATATGAAAATTTGTATCTCAAAAATAAGTCAAAATCCCAGAAAATGATGATGGAAGGGACTTGTTTGTCCCATTCATTGTCAAATGAACAAAATTCCTACGTAAATTCACCAGTTTGTTGCTTAACTAAAGCTGTAATGTTATTTATCATTTTTTTACTCTTATCTACATATTATTTTTTGTCATCTAATTAACATTTCTTTATAAACTATAATACTACTACTACTTATGGTCTTCCTTTTTTATTACTCTAATTCCTAGAATATTTCGTTACTTGGTACTGACTATTAATGCTGTCTTGTCATTCAATATGCTAGCTATTTCTACCCTAACACTACTCTCCTTTCATTTTAACACATTTTTATCCATTTGCTAATTTATTTATTTTTCTAATATGTAAGTGGGGTCTCTTCTTGCTGTATTTCCCTTTTATCTTGTCTTACTTCTTCCTAATGAACACCATATTCTTTGGAAGCTTGAACTTCAAGTCAATAGACCCTGTGGGCTTGTTCCATATGAATATCTTTCATCTGAATAACAACAATAATAATTTCAATACTTATTCTGTGTTTACTGCTACTTAGTTTTAATTATTTCAGTTTCTAGTTTCTTTTTAGTTTTTTTGTTACATTCTATTAACTTCTCTATATCAAAATATATTTATTTCTATACATCCATGATTTCTTTTGCCTCCATCTCACTACTTACCAGAAACAATTAAGAGAAGTGTCATCAATAATAAAAACCACATCCTGCTATATGATACTGGGTAATTAAATACCTAATTGTATAAGGAGGAGGATTGTTTATTAGAAATTATGTAATAGAAATGACTATGTAAAGACTAGTTATCACAACGAACATGAGTTTAATCAATTTAAAATAAATCCCTTCAAACTTTTCATTGCGTAAAAATAATTTCATAAGATTTGTTAAGGGGAAAATTTTGGTTGTGAAACAAAGCAACAGGAACTAAAAAATTACCTGATTATGCTAAAGCAGTGAAATCTGACTACAGGATAGTGTATGGTAGGATTCAGAACTGTTCTGCTAAAATGTAAAATTAACCAAAGCTAGACATTACAAGTGCAATATATGTAGTAATTAGTACGTTTTTCATTATAATTTGATCATAATTTCATTGTTCTCTCAATAACTAAATTAATTAATATCCAAGATTAAATGTTCATTTTCATTTTAAAAACTACATAGACTAAAATTTCACTTTAATACTATCCATAAACCATGGGTAAAACTGCTTTTCATTATAGTAAAAATGCTAAGAACTTTATAAGAAGTAGAGGATATGCTGTCCTTATGTGAAAATAATACATTTAAAGATAATTTGTTTAAATAAGTAATAACAAGCAAAATTAGCTTTGCTAATAAATTTTGTTAGGTCATGGGTGACTTATAGGCCTACTGATAGGCTTTTGATTTTTATGTAAATCAGCTGACAGTCACAGCACAACTGTCCTGTGCACTCCAATTACAAAAGCATAGGTTCATACTGCCGTTGGAACAAACTACATACATTAAACTTGATAAAAGAATTTTTAAACATAAAAAGGTAGTTCTGTATTAGCAATAACTGCAATAAATTTGATAACAGATTTTCTAGAGAAAATATAGTTATCCAACATGTAAAAATTACAGCCACACATTGCCAATTTGTTATTAAATATCTATGAAGTTAAAATCTTAGAAGACAGACAAAATCAAAAATACAAATACACATACATATCTATATCGATAACAGTTAATAACAATAATTTTCAATCTAAAGTTTACAATAACTTTTATCCTTCATATTTCCTGAGTTATACTTTTAAACCTACCCCAAATATTTATATCAAGCTTATGTCAGAGATTATAGATACTGTAGATACATATATATTTATAATCTTTATTCTATTGTTTGATTCCCCCCTCTGCCAACATGAGATCAGAAGAATTTATTTCTGGTAAAACCAAGATATACTAAAGTAAACATTCTATTGTTACATTAGTAATAATTTTATCTATACCAAACTGGTATGGATTAATTTTAAGATTACTAAGATTATCATCAAGAACATCTAAAATACCTTGTTATAAGTGTCTATGACAATCTTCTTCAAAGCTTTCATCTTCACATGAACAAGGCATATGCTCTGCAGTGACAGTTTGCTGAGCATTGCAATATTTGCATTTTTTTTTTTCTTCATTACTATTCAATAACAATTAAGTCTTCATTTCCAGGTTGACTGTGGCAAAATACCAATCATTCTGAGTTGGTAGTAAGACCTTTCTTATTTTTATTATTAAGTTTTTATTTAATCAGATCATTCACTAAATCATATAGAGATGATAGTCAAATTTCCTAGTTTTATCATATTCAACTAAATTGTTTAGCTTATTTCATTTCAATTACAGAATTTTACCTTTAATGAATCCTATGGAATTTTCTTGATTTACATAAGTGGTATTCACTTCATAACAAGTTCCTGAAAATCACTTAGACACACATATAGTATACAGTAGCTTTCAGATAATTTTGCCTCTTTGGGAAAAACTCCAGTCCATATAATCAGGTTACCTAACCTCTTTAGTTCCAAACATGTTTTAGGGGTCAACTATGCAGCTATGCTACCTGCCAATTTTCTTGGTAAATATCACTACCAATAGTATTGAGATTATATAACCACCAAGGTGTCTTGCCTAAAATATAATTCTTTAAAAATTTGGAAACTTTAAAATCATAAGAAAACTGAATGGAAAGTGGCAATTTTACATATATATAAAAAACTCTTCATATAATAAATTTTCCCGCAAAGTAAAGGTGCAAACCAATTGGAATTTTACTCTGTGTTTGTAATATTACTATTCATTATTAGAAAAACCAGAAAATCAATCATAATATTCTGGTGTAAACATTAACTACTACAGTTTCCCCTGCTCCCCAGACTGATCTAAATGCTAGTAGTAGTACACTGTCATAAGCCTTCAGCTATCAAGAGGCAAGTTAATTTCTTCCGTGTCAATTACTGCTTTTGAGTTTTGGGGATAATCCTCAATCTTTTTCGTTCTCCTATAGGTTACACAAAAAGGGTAAACAAACTTCCTCTGATGAGGAAAAAACAAAACCAAGGAAACACAACCGTGCACAATTTTAAATGCATACCTTTCTTTCCTGAAAAAACTGCCGGATTGAGGCGCAATATTCCTTCCAAAAGAGGGGGAGAACCCTTGCAACTCAAGACTGGATCCTGCCCAGCATAAGGCTCCTTCAGCTCTCTGTAAGAAGAGTTCTAAATTATGATCTAAATTTTGTTACTTTTGGTAAGGTGCAACCTAATTACTCATTTATTTATTTATTTATATAATAATGTTCATAAACCACAAAGTACAAGTATCAATCTATATGTTTAAAACACATGTATACAATGAATAAGTTGAGAATGCAATGAACATGCTGAGAGAGAGAGAGAGAGAGAGAGAGAGAGAGAATGCTGTGCTGAAACATTGGTTTTGCAGTAATGTGTGCTCTGAAAGAGAGAGAGAGAAGAGAGAGAGAAGAGAGAGAGAGAGAGAGAGAGAGAGAGAGAGAGAGAATGTATCTTGCACAAAATTGTTGGCCCCAATGAGTACAACAAAAACATACCCCACATCAACAAAACCACTTACATGTGGTCAGCATGTGTGAGAGCAAGCGAACTGGCTAACTGTTCGACAAGAGCTGGGTCTTGGCACGAGAGAAGACGCTGGGCTTCTTCAGCGACACGGGGATGGAAGAGGAGTGACCTGGAGTCTCCAACACCCACAGAAGATGACGGCAACGGTAACTCAGGCAATACTGGAACAAAATGACATTGAATATGAAAATACTACAAACATTAAACACTGTAAACATGTATCAGTAATAAAAGGAGCCCATAAAAACACCAAAACAGAGAGAACAATATTATATTTCAGAGACTGCTGTCTCCCTCTTCAGATAGATGAAGAGGGAGACAGCAGTCTCTGAAATAATAGTATATTGTTCTCTCTATTTTGGTGTTTTTATGGGCTCCTTTTATTAGATGGAATACTAATGTAACAGAACATTTTTTACCAGTCATTTATCAGTAAAACTAACACCTAATTACAGGCAGTCCCAGCTTATCGGCAAACTCGGCCATCGGCGATCAGGTTTTATGATGATTAATGGTTAGAGTTCCAGTTATTGGCACTATAACAAACCAAACAGAGGAGCCATAATGGTGCTTATGGTGCTGTTAACTGGTAATCGTTGCCATACCTCGCTAAGTTTCAATTAACAGCAATTTTCGCTTACCGGCAACCCCTCGGAAACGGAACCCACGGCTATAACTGGGGACTGCCTGTACTTCATAGACAACTGTTCGTATAATTCTTATATACACACACACACATAAATACTAGGAACACTGAATCCTGTGTAAACTTTTCAATTACTGCAAAACCTAATGCTTCATAGCCCAGTGGTTTCAGTGGTTTCCAAACTTGACCAAAGCAAGGACCCCATGATATGATGAGTCCCAGTCGAGGACCCAAGCCAAACTGAAGTTATCATTACAAAACAGGGATACCCGTTAAAATGTAGTCCATTTAATATGTGCATACCTATTCCTGCACAAAGTAAGTAGAAGTAAATATATGAAATATTTTCAATATTTCATATTGTTTTAAATTCAATAAAAAGTAAAATTGGTGATGTAGTCAAAATTTTTTTCTGAAGGGGTCAGCAGACTACAGTATGGGAACCACTGCCATAGTCGACTGTCTGCATAATTCTAACATAGCACACATATGCACACTCACAGAAACATGCACAACAATATTACAATGTCAATCAAAGTACCGCACCTATTCATTACTATCCGCATAATTCTAACACGCACTCACACATACACATATGCATTACTATATTACAACAGCAATCCAAGTACCACACATACTCGAAGTCAAAACTTCATTATACATCTAACAATATCCACCTCAAAAAGACAAAATGCATCAACAATGAATAATGACACAATGAAATGCACATCTAAACTGAATGACAATTAGTTTCATGAGAACAAAATTAGTACTGTATACAAGAGTATACGTATGCCAAATTCCAAGTAAATATTAAGTAATGCCAGTTTGCAGGAATACAATTGACAAAATATTTCTGAAACTTCCATTAAGCTATTGCATTAAAAAAAAACAAAAAATGGTTCTAATGTTAAAAATATGGTTCCTACTAAAAAGTCAAGGACAAAACAAGCTTTCGTGACTACTATGTTGCTTAAATCATAAAGAAAAATTCTGAGAGTATAACTACATGATTATTTTTACATTTGGACCCATGGAAAAATAATAATTGCAAAAATATTTGCTAAAATGCATCTGCCAATAAGCATTCGGTTGGCACAGCTGTGAAAAGTGACAGGCTGACATGGGAGCTGTGCAGAACCAGCTGACCTTCAAAACAGTTATTCCATTTGTTGTATAGGCCTAATTTTGTAGTATTCTCTACAGTAAAAACATTGGATTACATTTCTTCTTTTAACACCTATGCATATAGAAAAATAGTTATTGCACATTATCCAAATTGTCACTCTTCATGCTATCTTACCAACTGATAATATATGTAGTACTACATACCAAAAAAGGGCATTCTTAGTTAGCAGTTCAGGTGTTGGTTAGACCTACTCTTTTAATTTCACAACTACCTTCTTCTAATCTCTACATTTCAGATATAAGATTCACAATAAATGTTATTCTTCACAGATTTAGTCTCTCAAATTACATCTTGTAATTAATGTGCACCTCAGTACCCAAGATTTTTTTTATGCTATATCAATATCATGATATAAAAGCAATTTGAACACAGCTTAAAAATTAAAGTCAAAATAGACACTTTTAATTACTAAGCCTTCCTTTATTGCTACTGTGTTGTTTTCCTTCACCTATTCTGTAATTCGACTACTTCCTGATCCTAAAATCAACTATTAACAAATTTACAGAGAGATAATCTAATTCGACCTAACACATACACACGTGTGTGTATACGTATGTGTGTGTTAAATACGTATTTACAGCATGATTTCATGTTAGATTATTTGTGTATTTAGAGGTTCAGTAATTTAATAATAATGAATGTACAATTACTAATTAAAATCGTTTTCTTTCAATAAATCAACTACTGTGTGTGTGCACACAAATATTGATATATGTACTGTTACATGTTATATATATCATTATATACTATAAAGATAATCCTAAATGGCCCCCAATGAAAGATTTGTAGATCTGCCACTGCTATGCATATATAACATCCAAAAAATGTAGCGTTATATAAACCAATACTGTATCTATCTGGAAATTCGGCGTTAATGAAGTTAAAGAGCGCGCCAGACGTGGTGAAGTTTTCCCGCCAAAACGGTTCTGCAGTAGGCAGCGTCATCTGTTGGGAGAACATTCAAACGCGGGTTCAGCGACTTCCCGCTAGATGGCACCATGTGAAATGTCCGTCCACCAAGGCCACGGAACGTCAGAGCGCTGCTATTGATGTTCGCTAAAGCTACGTTTTAAGGGATTTATCCTGGTCTGATACGCATATGCAGCGTAATTAACTTCATTCAATGATAATTGAAGGGCGGGGGGGTTAACAAACGACAGCCATCGGTAAATGCCAGCGAGTACAAGAAACTTCAGGGTTCGACCTTGGCGGAGGAATAAGACAAACGTTGGCTGGGAACGTTCGTCCTCGCAGTCATGCAGCGATAGCTTTTAGTAGGTTGAAAGGACAGGCGTTGCTACAGTACACTAAATTCTTATACGCTTCCCAAACTACACTCAGTCGTATCTACTAGATAACCGAGTAAAATAAGTCTCATATTCCTACGAAATATACTGAACATACAAAACACTTCTACATCACGAATCACGCATCCAGGATTATCGTTCACCTTACTTTTAAATCTACGGCATGTCGAGTAAAAACAGCATATGGTGGTTACGCTACTCGACATAAATGTACGCGTCATCATAATTTGTACGTCAAATAAAATCTATTCAAAAGTTAGTTATTAGGGGATTAATTAACAAACGTTAGGAACTGCAATTTCATACCGACTACGTAAACCTGTAGCTATACCTTGTAACGTTAATGTCGAATACGATTTCGCTGAAGCTTTCCAATATTGCGAGTCATTTAATTTGTACAAAATTAAGGTGGACAATAAACGGCAAATCTACTACGGCTATGTCTTGCAAGTTGGATACTACGGCTATGTCTTGTAAGTTGGATATAAAGTTTATTTTTTTATTATTGTGTACGTTCTGTTAACTAAGACGATATTATACATTAGTTTGATAATAAATATTGGTTTGCTCGATTGTTTTCGTGGCTAAGGCGAATTAATCAACGGGAATAATTCAAGTACATATATCAGAAAGACCAATGTAGCGTCTTGCGACAGACAGCAGATAACGGCACAGTGATAAATGCATAGTAAAGCATTGATCGCACAACAAAAATTATTTATTATTGTCTTTTTGGGAGGGACAGGGTGACCCACAGTGTATTTTCTCTCTGACGGGAGGGAACCTTTGCATATAAAAGTGACCACGGACCCATCTTAGTTGTAGAACGTACCACGGTCCGTGGAATGTACTGCAATTGGGTTCGTGTGTGTCAGCTGTGAGAAAGGTGTGGGTGGGTGGGTGGGTGGGTGGGTGGGGGGGGGGTGCTGATCTCTGCATTGTGCGATGCATGATAAACATTCATGGTACTGAGAAGTTTTCATGGGAAGGAAGGTTGACTTATCTCTGTCTCTTTACCTTGGGGACAAGCTGGAAAATGACGCAGGTAATGTGGGGACAGTGAGATAAATAGCAACAGTAACCAGAGAGAGAGAGAGAGAGAGAGAGATAACTATACGGCTACTAGAAAAAAATACATAATGAAAAAAACCTGTACCGCTTCCATGAGCAGTGGTTAATTTGGTTTGAGGAGCCAGTAAGATTTCAAAACAGTATGTATATTAGTTTCCAACTAGAACCACATTTAAATATTTGGCTTAACATTGCTTATCTGGATAGTATCTGTAAACAAATAACCATTTTTTTTATTTATGCACACTTCATAATTTGTTATCTGTCCAGTCCAGTCAAGCAGACATCCTCAGATTATATCTATATATATTATATTATATATAATATATATATATATATATATATATAGATATATATATATATAGGTATATAATATATAATATAAGCCACGAAGGAAAGATAAACAACGGAGTTTCTGCAAGATCTTTCGACTCAATGTATTTTACTTAGCAGACAAACTGACTGATATGAGAAATTGAGAGTACAGGAAATGTCGTATTAAGTGACAGATAGGGATTATAAGGAGATTAGTACCTAGAATCCAACACACCTGGAGGAGTATCCTTTCCAAACAAGCATAAACATGGGTACAATTTAAGAACGAAGAGATTAAGTCCAACTGCTCAGACACAGGGACAAGACAATTAAAGGATTATAAAGGGCCGGCAGCTGACCACATTCAGATCTTTGGTAAACAAAAATGTATTCACAAAGCATATTAAACATACATAACAAAGAAAATATCTCTTAAGGCAAATAATTTGTATTTAAGTCTGTAATTATAACTTTGAGGTCATTCTTACACATGTTATAAATACAAGGGTCTAAATGAAACAGGCCACGACTAATATTAAAATTACAATGGTAAGTTGTATTATGGCAGATTCTAAAAGATTTCTGATAGGACATCTTTTGATCTTGCAATTACTGAACTATCAATCCAATTTATCCGGTGGTTGTTTTCACTTAAATGAATGAATATTGCATTGATGTCTGCCCAGTTTTTACAGAATTTTTATGCTGGCTTAGCCTTACTTCTAAGCCCTTGCTCAACTGTCCGAGATAAAAGGAGGGGCAGTCCATACATGGAATTTTATATATTATGTTGTTGCTTTTCCCCTGGGGCCATTTTTTATTAACATTTCTTTTAGTGTGTTACCATAGTAAAAAAACAAGGTTGACCTTAAAGGCTTTTAACAATGATTTAATGGTTTCAAATCCATTAAAATAAGGCAAACTGAGAATGTTCTTAGAATTTTCTTTCTCCGTGTTACTTAACTATAAAACATTTTGTGAGCTTTATTATAACAAATATCTAACATATGTGAAGGATAACATAAATCTTTCCCTATTTTTCTTATTTATTCAATTTTTTTATCCAAATATTGGGGACTGACAATGCGCAATGCTCGTACAAACATAGAAGAAAAAATTGATATTTTGATGTTAGAAGAAAAAATTGATATTTTGATGTTAAGATGGTGGCCTGTATAGAAATGAACACAAGTTAAGTTGTTGGTAAGTTTCTTATAAATACTTTCGTGGTTCAGTTCACACACACACACACACACACAGATATATAATATATATATATATATATATATATATATATATATATATATATATATATATAATTATATATATATAATATATATATTTACATAAATGAACCTAGACATTTAAATGGAGTACTGAGCAGAAACTGTTTACCGAGATACAAGATTCTGCATACTTTTCTTCGAATTTATAAAATACCGGGGGCAATACAGGTTTATACCATTAACCCCCCCCCCCCACAAAAAAAAAAAAAAAAAAAAAAAAAAAAAAAAAAAAAAAAAAAAAAACAACAACAACACAACAACAACACGGTCCTGAACACTTAACAACAGAATACTAAGACTCATGGCCAGAATGATGTGGAAAAAGTCACTTTTATGAGTTCATGTCTAGGGCAAGGACAGAGGGTCGTCCACCAGCAGGGGAAATGAACGGATAGCTCACGTTCACGGGGCCAGAAAAGGACTAGAGCAGCTATACTAGATTCACATCAACCGTGCATTTGATGTCTAGGTCAGTACGACTCTCCTGATTGGCTGTTGATAAGCCAATCATAGGGCTGGAAACTCAGTTTCTCGAGTTTAGATAGGTAGGATCTACGTTCCACCTCTCCCGAGATACTTCTTTCAGAAGTGGAACAAACATCCTGCGTATGTGAACTCTCGAGAGACAGAGTTTCCAGCCTATGAATGGCTTATCAACAGCCAATCAGGAGCGTTGCAAGGGACTGGTCTAGACATCAAATGCACAGTTGATGTGAATCCACTATATCTCTTTTATTCTTCAGGTTGACAGTAAAATTATTTGGAAGGTGTAATAAGAGGATAACCTCGCTTGCAGTTGCCCTTTGAAACTATTGTTAGCAGAGAAATGGAATATATAATATATATAATATATATATATATCATATAAATATGGTATATTATTATATATCTATATATATATATATATTATATATATATATATATATATATATATATATCACTGGTAAAACTATTCTGTTACAACAGAACTCCATCTAATAAAAGGAGCCCATAAAAACACCAAAATACTATATTTCAAGAGACTGCTGTCTCCCTCTTCAGGTAGAGGAATGAAAAAAGTTACAGAAAAGGTGGTATTTATACCAAGAGGTCCATCCACAGGTAAGCCAATTTAGGTCACTCCCGATGATAATCTTCCTTTAATCTTCTTAAGCGTTGGTTGAATGAAAACCCTGCTGATGACATCGGAATCCCACGCTCCATTTGAGATGTTCATTACCTGCCTTTATTTTATTAAGGCCGATTCCATCATTTGACTCTTGTACGGCAGTTGCTGCTATAAATTGTACGTGACAAATTCCAGTTTATTCTATGGTTATGTTCATTTATATGGTTGTAAATAGCAGAGTTCTGTTGTCCATACCTAACTGACCGTTTATGTTGTATTAATCTCTGGGGAAGTGATTTTCCAGTAAATCCGAAGTAAGATTGGTCACAGTCCAGGCATGGGACTTCGTAAACGCCTGTGTCCTTGGGGGATGTCTTTTGTTGGACGTTACTCAGGGATATGGCTAAAGTGTTTGGGTAAGTAAATGCAAAAGGGTTAGATTTTCCGAGGGTCTGGGTCACCGTCTAAATCCTGTCCAGGTGTAGAATTTTCATTTTATTGTTGGGTGTGTCTCTGGTGTCTTGAGGGGGTCGGTAGAAAATTACGTTTTCTATCGACCCCCTCAAGACAAGACCTTGATTAAACAGAGGCAGGTAATGAACATCTCAAAAGGAGCATGGGATTCAGATGTCATTGACAGGGTTTTCATTCAACCAACGCTTAAGAAGATTAAAGGAAGGTTATCAGCGGGAGTGACCTAAATATAGTATTTTTCTCTCTATATTTTGGTGTTTTTATGGGCAACTTTATATATATATATATATATATATATATATATATATATATATATATATATATATATATATATACACACATACATATACAGACATACATACATATATATATATATATATATATATATATATAGATATATATAATATATAATTATAATTTAGGCCAAAGGCAAAGCACTGGGACCTATGAGGACATTCAGGAAAAATGAGAGTAGAAAGGTTTGAAAGGGGTACAGGAGGAAAACCTCGCAATTGCACTATGAAACAATTGTTAGAAGAGGGTGAAGTGTAAGAAAGATCCGTAAGTCCTTAACTGCTCCACGTCAGGTGCACTGTAGGAACTACCCGTTCTTAACCCCCTACGGGGTATTGATAGGAGAGGATGGAAAGAAAGGGGGGGTCAAATGGGGGGGGGGAAGGGCTGGGGGCAAGAGAATATGAACGGTGGTCGAGTAAAAGACTGAAGTAATGTCTATATTGCACCTACTAGGTGCAATCGCTCGCAGCACTAACTCCCTCTGGGATAAAGAACGAAGGTTGCACTACACAGGAAGGTGGAGAAAACTTGTTTCACGACGAACCTAAACAATAGCAAACCGTTAACGATGATGTTGCTGACGTGTTTGTGGCTATCGGTTAGGTTACTATTACACGAATAATGCATCACGATACAGAATCCATAAAGGGTGTCCACAGTCATGGTCCTATTTAAAATGCTTCTAGCTTCGTAAATGTACCTGATATCATTCATTTGAAAAAAGGGTAAGAAAGCTTGTTGAAGTGTCTAGTGTCTCTGTTCTTCTGAATTATTCATCATTTGGTCCGAGAATGAAACAAAAAAATTAAGTGAACATCCTAAGAGAAATCATATATACTGAACACAGTACATTCTCTCTCTCTCTCTCTCTCTCTCTCTCTCTCTCTCTCTCTCTCTCTCTCTCTCTCTCTCTTAATTCGTTACCGAGAGAACGGATGATTTCTGACTTAAATTCTCAGTCTTGTTTGTTTGTTTGTATGGTGTTTTACGTTGCATAGAACCAGTGATTATTCAGCAACGGGACCGACGGCTTTACGTGACTTCCGAACCACGTCGAGAGTGAACTTCTATCGCCAGAAATACACATCTCTAACCCCTCAGTGGAATGCCCGAGAATCGAACTCGTGGCCACCGAGGTGGCAGGTCAAGGCCATACCGATTAAAATCCTGTCTTTCGGGAAAGGAAAAAAAATAGAGAAAAATATCTGTCATTCAAAGTCAAAGATCTCTGTATAAAGACATTTTTATTTCAAATCAATTGCATACAACAGTCAACTTGATGTTTTTAAACGAATATTTCATGTTATTTCATTACTTTAATCCGAAACTGAGGAGACTCTTGAAGATGCTGAATGCAGGAATCTCCAGTTTATTAAATAAATGCAAATTTTGTTGTTGACACCTGTAGGTGTGTCTTGCTTTCTGTATTGCCTTCTTTGGAAGATTGAATGTCGAGTCAGTGGCCCTTTTGGTGGGCTTGTTCCGTGAGAATGGGGTTGCTAATATCATAATAATAATAATAATTAAAAAGCTGAGAGAGAGAGAGAAAAAAAATCTATATTCACCTTCCCATACCTCAAGCATCTGTGAGAAAGCACTATACTATATACCACGTGGGTTTTGTTCTGGGCGCAGGAAAACCATTCTCTGGTCCTTGAGGAAGGGAAAAAATCTAGCTCAAGGATTCATCCTTAATTTATCAGCAAAATAAGTCTTCATTTTCCTCTATATATATAATAATCACATCGCCGTGATTAATATACATGCTTTAAGGTTGCAAATGTCCTATAATATGCAATTCGCTTTACCTCGGAATTAATAATTTCATGTAATGTATGGTAACCGAAGGGGAATTTTTTTAATAATAATAATTTCGTCCTCATGTGGATTCGACCCAGCGCACTATCTCTTTCCCTGTCACCTCCTACTTATCTATTCTAACCACCTGGTGCTGCGATGCGTGGGACTATACATAGTGGAGAGAAGTAACTGGAGTAGTGCGATATAAAAATGCCAATCAAGCTAAGAGTCACGATCTAAAGCACATTGATAAAACCAGTGTTAATTTATGGATCGGAAACATGGGCTCTAAGAGGAAAAGGGGAAGTACAATTGAGAGCCCAGAGATGAGAATGCTGAAGTGGATTATGGGAATATCGCTGCTTGAGAGATTGGAAAAGGATGAAATAAGAAGGACAGGCAGGCTTAGTCAAGATTACTGAGGTGATGGGAGAGTCACGATTGAGATGGTATGGGCCAGGACATGTGTTGAGGATGGATGACGAGGAGGGACTGAACAGGGCTTGGGAGGAACGTGTAAGAGAGAAAAGATCGAGAGGGAGACGATGAATCAGATGGCGAGATAAAAGTGGAGAAGGATAAGGAGAGATGAGGTTTGGTGGAGGATGATACATTTGACAGAAGAAAGGCAGAGGAGAAGGCGCATCAGGCAACCGACCCATTAATGTAGGAGGTACTACGATCTTTTTTGTCATTCACCATTTTGTTCACTTTGGTTTTATTGTACAGCCCTCCAACAGGGATGATTCCCTCTCCGGCGGGCGCTTGTACGTTTTCAAAATAAGGTGCTTCTTATATTTTATAATTGTCTTTTAGTGTCGATACTGACGACACTTCTCGTCAGTATCGTAGCTCCGGCAGACTAGGAGAAGAATCTTTATTTTTTTTTTAAATTTTTCTTTCTTCTTGTACGATCATCACTTCACGCGGTATTATGTTGTATAACAGTCTCAGTGCACAATGTACAAACGCTCTCTCGCCCCACTTACAACTGGTTCTAGGTTCAAATAGCCAATATGCTTCACTTGCATGTCAGATTACGATATTCATTTCAGGTCTGCAGAAGCTTTTCAGCAGTGTCTCAGATATGTTGGTTCGTCATATTTCAACGCTTTAA
>NC_087206.1:79073241-79194758 GCF_015104395.2 Macrobrachium nipponense
ATTCCGACATATTGCACCCAACACCAACAGTATTCGCGACGCAGGAATTGCTGAACCCAGAATTGAACCAAAATTGCCAGCACTCAACATATACATTACTGAACCAGACGAAAGAAAGTTAACATACACAAAACCTCCAACGACAGGAAGAACAACTTCCCAAGTAATTATTCGACAACCTTTGAAAACACGTAGTGGAAAAACACGAATGCTGCTATCCCACTACAATTAAGGCTGGGTTCACGACAGAGTGCAATAGTTTACAGGAGAGAGAGAGAGAGAGAGAGAGAGAGAGAGAGAGAGAGAGAGAGAGAGAGAGAGAGGTTTCCTGGCTATGCGTGAGTCTCCATAAAGAAACTTGTTGAATAGAATACAGATTTCAGGCCCAAGCCCAAGGGCTGGGACCAATGGTGTCACTCAAAGCTGAAAGCGAAATTGTCAGCAAAGTGGTTTGAAAAGTGTAACGGGAGCAATACTTCCCAGCAGCAATATGAAACGATCATTCTTAGGAGAGGGTTGGAGAAAGGAAGATGGACGAGAATATGAACGGAATTGTAGTAAAAGGATGAGGAAAGTTATTCCTTGTTAATTAATCAATCAGTAAGTTGCTAAGCTTAGTAGACCTTATAGTCCACAGGTAAAAACTGCTCAAGAAAATAGTAAAGAAAGTAACGTATAAATATATTATTAGTATAATAATCGTGGAATGACCTGACGCATAATAGGGACCAGTCAAAACCACACAAAAGCAGACAAAAGCTCGCTCTCTCTCTCTCTCTCTCTCTCTCTCTCTCTCTTCTCTCTCTCTCTCTCTCTCTCTCTCTCTATATATATATATATATATATATAAAAAAATATTAATATATATATATATATATATATATTATATAAATGTTATATATATATATAAAATGTATATACATATATATATATATATATATATATATATATATATATATATATATATATATATAGAGAGAGAGAGAGAGAGAGAGAGAGAGAGAGAGAGAGAGAGAGAGAGAGAGAGAGAGAGAGAGCTTGTTAAATGAATAAGAACGCTATGAAACCCTTCTACGACACAATACAGGGGTAAAACTTATGACGCCACCGATGGACATATATTATGGTATACAACTGGTGGGATGTGTTGATGCCAAAACTTCACACCAATCCTTTCAATCGACTAAACAAATTACAGTGAAAACAGAATACAAGGGAGAGAAGTTCAATTAATGGAAGACCATTTATAAACTTGCCATATCAGGGAGTGGGCCAATTAAGAAGAGTTGCAACCTAGAAGTTGTCATTAGTATTATATTTATCAGTGGATGAATGCTATTCATATGATACAAGCCCACCACAGGGGCCAATGAGTTATCAAATTCAAGCTTCCAAAGAATATTATGGGGCTCACTTGGAATAAGTAAGAAAGAAATAAACGGAAAAAAATAATAAAAATACTTAAGGCAGTCATGCGTTTTACAGAACAATAGTGTCTGTTAGTGATGCAAACCCATAAAAATAAAAATAAAAATAAAATAAACACTCTTTCATAAGTTCTGAATGTATATGTGAAAAAAAAAAGTTACAGAAAATGTCTTACATCATTACTACGTTTTTGAAACAGAGGTGAAAGGAAAGGGTCGGTGGAAATTGGACAATGATTTTTCAATTGTGGCAGGCACGTTGGCTATTTTTTTTTTTTTTTTTTTCAAGAGTAAAATTGAGAGGATAACTAAGTGAAGGAAATGACGACCTTCCGCTGGTCGCTTTTGAGACTGAAGTACTACTAGGTAACTTGAACGAATGACGGTATAACTTCGTAGTGAATTGGACTACAATAGAATACATAGAATTTGGGCTAAATGCCAAGTACTGGGGACCTATTAGTCTTTCAAAGCTGAAACGGAAACTGGCAGTAAAAAGGTCTGAAAGGTATAACAGGAGAAAAACATCGCAGTTGCACTACGAAGCAATTGTTCCTTAAGCAATGCCTACGGTGCACCACAAGAGGTTAGCTGATGCCAAAGACACCACGTTAGCTGAACACTGCGACCCGTTGATAATTGCATCGATCACTTCAAATTTGAAAATTAATTCCAGCAAGAGACAAGCTTTGTGTTTTTGGAAAACTTTTTTTCGCCATCAATGACATTCAGCTCAAAGCTTTGTCTATTTGGAGCTTTTGCGCGGCATAAACAATAACTGATAACATCACGAATCGTGACAAACTTCCTGGTGTCAATCACTTTTGATTTCGGGTCAGAGACCAAATATCACTGTGCAGTAAATTAACACGTGTGTGTGTGTGTGTGCGATTGATTGATTGATCATGGAATTTAGGGCATAGCCCAAGCGCTGGGACCTGCAAAGGTAGGTGTGTGTGTGTGTGTGTGTGTGTGTGTGTGTGTGTGTGTGTGTGTGTGTGTGTGTGTGTGTGTGACCTAGAATATTACGTTGTAGGAAGCCCACTAAAATTTCAATTTTTTCTAAATTTTAGCGGGCTTCCTACAATATATATATATATATATATATATATATATATATATATATATATATATATATATAATATATATAAACTTGACAATCGCTTGTTCTGACTCCTGAATCAGATACGTGTTGTTTTTAAGCTTAACAAATTACGATGTTAGTGTGGGGCCACTTGCAGACCCTATAATATGTCCGAACTGAAGAATATTCAAGAAAAAATAAACCTTAAATCTCTTACCAAGAATATGATTTTTTTTTTTTTTAACTTCTGGGATGGAGACATTTTTTGACATCGTTTCATACCTGGCTGCCATCTAACTTTGTGGTTCATTTACTTTTACTGAAAAAAAAAAAAAAAAAAAAAAAAAATTTTTAAGCTCCGTAAGCCTTCACTGGATTACAATGAAGATACTAGGAGCCCTTGACTTCCAAGCAAGGAGACTTCACCATTGAATGCCTCTCAAGGCCAGACAGAGACAGACAGACACTTTCCCAACATTTTGTGATCTTTTAATTCACTTCTCCTGTCTACTGGTATAGAACAATACTGCCTCACTGACAATAAACAACACCTGTTTCCTTATTCAAGAGTTTCCTCATTCCTCTCACGATTACCACCTCATCAGCTGACTCGCACTTGCCAATAATTCTCTAGTGATTTCTTACACTCTTTTATCTTTGGGCAATAAACAGCTGGAAAAGTTCACGTCTGTTTTGGTCTTCGTTGGTGTTCCCAAATCTAAAAGGATTTCTTTTTAAACAGCACTACAAACTTCACTTTTTAATCCGAAACCTTGTTTGAGTCACTAAACACGCAATTACTTTTACGATCTGGTATTGATTTCTAAACAGCTTTACACATTCAACCTTCCTCACTAAGAGAATAATAGACGACGGATTTACTTCAAACCGAATTTACCGAATCTTGACTACATTGGCTAGACCTGTCTTGATATCAAGGGTTTGAGTAACTTAAGAAAAGAAAAATCCCCAAACCTTTTGTTATATACTTCAGGTTCACACAGCAACGAACTTGCATTACTGTCTGGATGGTGGTATTTTTTCTTTCAAAATATTATTATTAACTATAATCGTATTAAACAACAAAATTTCAATTTGTGTGTACTGCGAATACAGAATGAGGGACAGAGAAAAACATCACATCACCACCGTCTTAAACATTCTTTTTTCTTCCTCTCCCGTAGGAGAGTCATTTCAGAGACCCTCATGCGGTGCACTGTAGACACTTGTACTCTACCTTCATTCTTAATCTCTTTCTTCCGTCTTAATAATTTCCACCCTTTCTTAACAATTGTTTCATAGTGCAACTGCTTTGAGGTTTTCCTCCTGTCACACCTTTCACACCTTCTTACTTTCAATTTTCGTTTTAGCGCTGAATGACTTCATAGGTCCCAGCGCTTGGGCCTAAATCCTATATTATGCTTCCCCCTCCCCCGGCTGCAATACACTTGCATTCGACAGACAACCAGAGCCATTGCATCTTCATTTGTTTAGGTCAACAAAGCGACGGGGGTGAGTTCAGTGCACCTTAGCCTGTGACTGCAAGGAGAGAGAGAGAGAGAGAGAGAGAGAGAGAGAGAGAGAGAGAGAGAGAGAGAGAGAGAGAGAGAGAGAGAGAGAGAGGCATGCACCATTGTTATATAGTTACGATAACACGAAGCGAGTAACTGCTGAAAGTATGAACAACAAATCTTGGTACTTTTTCAGAATATAAGTAACAATTGTTATTATTATTATTATTATTATTATTATTATTATTATTATTATTATTCAGAAGAACCCTATTCATACAGAACAAGCCCCCAGGGGTCAATGACTTGCAATTCAAGTTTCCACAGAATATTATGGTGTCCAATAGGAAGCAGGGAGTGGAGGTAAAGGATAAATATATGAAAATGTAGTAAAATAAAGGAGAATAGCATTACAGTAAAGCACTGCATCTCGCTTGAACTTCTGAAGGAGTTCCAAATGCACGACATCCTCTGGGGAAGGGAGCTCCACAGTCCAACAGTATGAGGAATCTGAATCTTAGGGAGGGAAATCAGATACCTTATCAGCTGAGAAGGGAACAAATTTCAATGACTCGCACCTGAGACGCAGCTGGTTGCCTAGTGGCTAGTTTATAAGGGACTCTATAAACATGATTCACATCAACCAAGCATTTCATGTCTAGGCCCGTCCCTTACGACGCTCCTGATTGGCTGTTGATTAAGCCAATCACAGGGCTGGAAACTCTCAGTCTCTCGAGAGAGTTCACATGGGCAGGATGCGAGTTCCACCTCTCCTGAGGTGTATACGTTTGAACTTTCGAGAGAGACTGGGAGTTTCCAGCCCTGCGATTGGCTTATCAACAGCCAATCCGGAGCGTCGTAAGGGACAGGCCTAGACATTAAATGCACGGTTGATGTGAATCTACTATAGGTGTTTTGGTGGGTAAATTTCTTAATAAAAGTTGTACTATCGTCAACCTTGAGAGCCAGCTGCACTGAGTGCTCCCAGTGCAGAGGCAAATTATTTACTTTCACATGACGAAATTGCATCCAGTACATGAAGTTTATCCCTACACAATTTATACGCAAAATATTTTATTAATATATCTCAAGGAAAATCGATAGCATAGATAACTTTCAAGACCTTACAGTACTGCGGCCGTGTCAATATTTATCTATTATTATATATAATCTATATTATTATATATCAGCGAGCAGAGAAAAGAAACACAAATACCATTATAGAAATATATTTTCTACATCACCAACAGAATTAATTAAACATAAAATTACATCACCAACAGAATTAATTAAACATAAAATTACCAACTCCAAACTTGTTCAAAATTCTTGTTCATTATATATATAACATTTAGACAATTTGTCGTGTGAAATTGATGTCAATTTTTTAACAATGAAGATTATAGTTTATTTCCATTCACACGGAATTTTTAAGTATCGACTTGTCAGCTTGATGATCCAGAATTGACGACTTACATTTCTAAACAAATGAAGTGGCAAAACTACACATTTTGAATTAAATTGAACATAGAATTTAAGCCAAACTCCAAGCACTGGAACCTATGAGGTCATTCAGCGCTGATACGAAAGTTGACAGTAAAAGGCTTGAAAGGCGTACAGGAGGAAAACATCGCAGTTGCACTATGATTCAATTGTTATGAGAGGGTAGAAAACAGGATGGAAGAAAGAGAATATGAAGGGAGGTACAGTAAAAGGAACGAAAAGGGTTGCAGCTAGGGCCGCAGGCACGCTGCAAAGAACGTTAAGTAATGCCTACAGTGCACTGCAAAAGGGGCACTGACGGCACTACCCCCGACGGGGTCCCTTAGACATTTTCCCTCATCAAAACTTTCAGTATCCTAAACCTCCGGTCTTGTCTGTGATCACAATATTATTCCCTGTGAAAAGTGACAGTAAACGTCAAGATATACTATAACTGATAAACTTTCCTCCATAATTGATCGATTTTCTTTTTAGATTACGAAGTAGATTTTTCCTTTGGATTTCGCTCTCTCTCTCTTCCCTCTTATCTTACTATCGCTTTTCTCTAATCTCAAAAGGCTTCTTTACTAGAGTGCTGGAGAAGTAGTACTTTTCGTTAGAATCTCGTACAATGTCTGCAAGAATCATTTGTTAACCAACTCATCCAACTTCTAAGAGCTTTTCAACTGATGAAATATTAAAGACTCAAGTGTTCTTTTGAAGGCCGACAACACCCCCAAAACATCTCTGAACTACAAGGGTTTCTCAAGAAAGAATTCCCCAATCGGTAGCTATGTTTCAGCAAACACATCATGGTCACGGGTCACTGATAATTGTTGCTTGTTTGTATGGTGTTTTTACGTTGCATGGAACCAGTGGTTATTCAGCAACGGGACCAACGGCTTTACTTGACTTCCGAACCACGTCGAAAGTGAACTTCTATCACCTGAAATGCACATCTCTCACCCCTCCTCAGTGGAATGCTCGAGAATCGAACTCGCGGCCACCAAGGTGGCAGGCCAAGACCATACTGATCCCTCCACTGAGGCGCTAAATCAAGGACCAAATTGTATACAGAATCTACACCAGTCATTTCACCTTTTGCCTTTGTTCTTTATACAAATAATACAACAATGGCTACATGTAAAAGCCCTGATAACCCTGGCATCCACAACAAACACATGACCCTTCCTATGAGTCAGTCTATGCACTATGCTTTACTTTTGTAAGAATTTCCACCAAAACCCCTTCAGCTGTGTAGTATTCGCAATGACAAGGTAAGTTAGTGTGACAGGTGTACAAATGGAAAGGAAAATCCATTTTTACAAACTTGGGAAAGTAACAATCAATTAAGTGTAGACACTGGTAGGGATATCAGAAGAATGAAATGTTGCTCTCTCATGTGGTTTCCTTAGTCACAAAAAGATATACAATGTAAAAAGGAAAGCAGAAATGGAGGTTGATGGGGCGAAGGGGGGGGGGGGGGGGGGTGATACAAGCAGATGAACCAACGTTAACAACATGATCAGTAGAACATTTGTTCTAACTGAAATGAGGGAGATGACGCGACTGAATATCAGTATAAAAAAGAGATTTATGGTGGCTAATAAAGAACAAGAGGAAAAGCAAACGATGTTGTCAAGTAGCACTGGTAGGTATTTCACCAAAACAATGGTAGAGGGACTTTATAGTGCTTAGAAGGTCAAATGCGCAAAGAGTGAAGATAGACAAGAGAACAATGCTGTGACGGAGGCAAAAAAATTTATGTAACATTGCTGTTATTAATATTTAAACAATGAACCCTATTGATAGGGAGCAAGCCCACCGAAGGGGCCACTGACTTGAAATTATATACTGGAATGGGAAGCTCCTGCTGAGATGGCAGTGAAGTACAAGAATATGAGTAATAACTAACCGGAAGACATGCAGAGGAAAATAAGTCTCATTAATACAAGAGGTAAATCCAAGATAAATACAGAGGCCTAAAATTCTCTCTATGCAACAAAAACAGGTTCAATAAAAAAAAATTCATGGATGGAGAACAACGGAAAGATTACAGATGAGGACGTTTCTGCTAAGTAGGTTGACGAAGTTGGAAAACTATCTCGCACAGAAAGGGGGAATCTTTGGAGTGGCATTCTTGACTTATAGTAGATTCACATCAACCGTGCATTTGATGTCCAGGCCAGTCCCTTACGACGCTCCTGATTGGCTGTTGATAAGCAAATCACAGGGCTGGAAACTCTCTCTTGAGAGAGTTCACATAGGTAGGATGCAAGTTCCACCGCTCCTGAGGGATACTTTCGAAAGATGCATCCCTGAAGAGAGGTGGAACGTAGATCCTACCCATGTGAACTCTCGAGAAAGACTGAGAGTTTCCAGCCCTGTGATTCGCTTATCATCAACAGCCAATCAGGAGCGTCGTAAGGGACTGGGCTAGACATCACCATCTTTCAACTTATATTTGAGTTCCGATTTTGTACGAGAATGAATATGTAACCGTTTGTTTGACCAGAATGAATTGAACCTCCGTACTCCAAGGCATTCCCACTGTAGTAATTACAAAGTCATTTAAGTCTATTTCTCATATATTACAAAAGGTTTCTACCTATATCTCAAGTGTACAGTGGACGATTCTCCTACCTATATCTCAAGTGTACAGTACACGATTCTTCATCCCTATAGTCTCAGTGTACAGTACGATTCTTCTCCCTCTATCTAGGTGTACAGTTACAGTCCACGATTCTTCTCCCTATATCTCGTGTACCAGTACACGATTCTTCTCCCTCTAATCCTCTCTGGTGTACAGTCACGATTCTTCTCCCTATATCTCAGTGTAACAGTACACGGATTTTTTTCTTCTCCCTCTATCTCAGGTGTACAGTACAACATTCTTCCTCCCTCTATCTCAGGTGTAGCAGGTACAACGATTCTTCTCCCTCTATCCTCAGGTGTCAAAATTTGCACGATTCTCCCTCCCTCTATCTCAAGTGTACAGTACACATTCCTTCTCCCTCTATGCTCCGGTGTAAAATGCACGATTCTCCTCCCTCTATCTCAAGTGTACAGTGCACGATTCTTCTCCCTCTATCTTAGGTGTACAGTACACGATTCTTCTCCCTATATCTCAGTGTACTGTACACGATTCTTCTCCCTCTATCTCTGGTGTACAGTGCACGATTCTTCTCCCTATAGTCCTCAGCAGTGTACGTACCATGAATTCTTCTCCCTCTATCTCAGGTGTAAACAGTTTACACGAATTCTCCCTCACCTCCTATCCTCAGTGTAACACAGTGTAAGACAGTTCAACGATTCTTCTCCTCTATCTCAGTGTAACAGTGCGTGATTTCTTCTCCTATATCTGTGTACATTAACACGATTCTTCCCTCCCCTCGATCCTCCAGGTGTAAAATGCAAGATTTCTCCTCCCTCTATCTCAAGTGTACAGTTGCACGATTCCTTCCTCCCTCTTATCGCAGTGTACAGTAACACGATTCTTTCTCCCTCTATCGCAGTGTACAGTACACGATTCTTCTCCCCTACTCAGGTGTAAATTGCCGATTCTCCCTCCCTCTATCTTCAGGTGTAGCAGTACCGATTCTTCTCCCTCTATCTTTCAGGTGTACAGTTACACATTCTTCCCTCCTCTATCTCAAGTGTACTTACACTATTCTTCTCCCTCTATCTCAAGTGCTACAGTGCACGTTCTCCTCCCTCTATCTCAGTTTACAGTACAACGATTCTTCTCCCTCTATCTCAGTGTAAGTACAAAACGATGTCTCCTCCCTCTATCTCAAGTGAACAGTTGCACGATTCTTCTTCCACTCATCTAAGGTGTACATTACACGATTCCTCCTCCCTTCTATCTCAGTGTAGCAGTCAACGATTCTTCTCCCTCTATCTCAGGTGTAAAGTACACGATTCTTCTCTCCGCTTCTCAAGTGTAACAGGACACATTCTTCTCCCTCTATCTCGGTGTACAGTACACGATTCTCCTTCCCATCTATCTCAAGTGTACAGTGCCACGATTCTCCTCCCTCTATCTCAGTGGTAAAGTACACGATTCTTCTCCCTCTATCTCAGTGTTAAAGTACACGGATCTCTCCTCCCTCTATCTCAGTGTACAGTACAACGATTCTTCTCCCTCTATGCGTCAGGTGTACTGTACACGATTCTTCTCCCTCTATCTCTGGTGTACAGTGCACGATTCTTCTCCCTATATCTCAGCAGTGTACAGTACACGATTCTTCTCCCTCTACCCCCTCTCAGGTGTACAGTACAACGATTCTCCTCCCTCTATCTCAGTGTACACAGTGTACAGTTCACGATTCTTCTCCCTCTATCTCAGGTGTACAGTGCGTGATTCTTCTCCCTATATCTGTGTACAGTACACGATTCTTCTCCCTCGATCTCAGGTGTAAATGCAGATTCTCCCTCTATCTCAAGTGTACAGTGCACGATTCTTCTCCCTCTATCTCAGTGTACAGTACACGATTCTCCTCCCTCTATCTCAGTGTACAGTACACGATTCTTCTCCCTCTATCTCAGGTGTAAAATGCACGATTCTCCTCCCTCTATCTCAAGTGTACAGTACACGATTCTTCTCCCTCTATCTCAGGTGTACAGTACACGATTCTTCTCCCTCTATCTCAAGTGTACAGTACACGATTCTTCTCCCTCTATCTCAAGTGTACAGTGCACGATTCTCCTCCCTCTATCTCAGTGTACAGTACACGATTCTTCTCCCTCTATCTCAGGTGTACAGTACACGATTCTCCTCCCTATATCTCAAGTGTACAGTACACGATTCTTCTCCCTCTATCTCAGGTGTACAGTACACGATTCTCCTCCCTCTATCTCAAGTGTACAGTACACGATTCTTCTCCCTCTATCTCAGGTGTAAAGTACACGATTCTTCTCCCTCTATCTCAAGTGTACAGTACACGATTCTTCTCCCTCTATCTCAGGTGTACAGTACACGATTCTCCTCCCTCTATCTCAAGTGTACAGTACACGATTCTCCTCCCTATATCTCAGTGTACAGTACACGATTCTTCTCCCTCTATCTCAGGTGTACAGTACACGATTCTCCTCCCTATATCTCAAGTGTACAGTACACGATTCTTCTCTCTCTATCTCAGGTGTACAGTACACGATTCTCCTCCCTATATCTCAAGTGTACAGTACACGATTCTTCTCCCTCTATCTCAAGTGTACAGTACACGATTCTTCTCCCTCTATCTCAAGTGTACAGTACACGATTCTTCTCCCTCTATCTCAAGTGTACAGTACACGATTCTTCTCCCTCTATCTCAAGTGTACAGTACACGATTCTTCTCCCTCTATCTCAGGTGTAGAGTACACGATTCTTCTCCCTCTATCTCAGATGTACAGTACATGATTCTTCTCCCTCTATCTCAGATGTACAGTACATGATTCTTCTCCCTCTATCTCAGTGTACAGTACACGATTCTTCTCCCTCTATCTCAGATGTACAGTACACGATTCTTCTCCGTATATCTCAGGTGTACACTACAAGATTCTTCTCCCTCTATCTCAGTGTACAATACACGATTCTTCTCCCTCTATCTCAGATGTACAGTACACGATTCTTCTCCCTCTATCTCAGTGTACAGTACACGATTCTTCTCCGAACATTTCAAGTGTACAGTACACGATTCTTCTCCCTCTATCTCAGGTGTACAGACACGATCTTCTCCCTCATCTAGATGTCAGTACACATTCTTCTCCCTCTATCTCAGAATGTACAGTACCGATTCTTCCTCCCTCTATCTCAGTGTACAGTACACGATTCTCCTCCCGGAACTCTATCTCAGGTGTTACAGTACACGATTCTTCTCCCTATCTCATCTCAGTGTATGTTACAAGTACACGATACGATTATTCTCCCTCTCGCTCTATCTCAGATGTACAGTACCCGACGATTCTTCTCCCTCTATCTCGGTACAGTACACGTACGTACACAGATTCTTCTCACTCTATCTCAGGTGTACAGTCACGATTCTTCTCCCTCTATCTCAGTACAGTGCACCCGAATTCTTCTCCCTATATTCTCAGTGTAAATCACGATTCTTCTCCCTCCTCTATCTCGGTGTATACCACGATCTTCCCTACATCTCAGGTGTACAGTGGCACGATTCTTCCCCCCTATCTCAGGAGTTAAGTGCGATTTCTCTCCCCTATATCTCAGTGTAAAGTACACGATCTTCTCCTCTATCTCAGTGTAAAGTCCAAAAACGATTCTTCTCCCCATCGCAGGTGTACAGTACACGTTCTTCTCCCTCTATCTCAGGAGTACATCTTGCACGGTTGTCTTCTTCCCCTATATCTCAGTGTAAAGTACACGATCTCTCCCCTCTATCTCAGGTGTAAAGTACACGATTCTTCTCCCTATACTCAGTGTAAGTCAACGATTCTCCCTCCCTCTATCTCAGGGTTAAACAGTGCACTATTCTTCTCCCTTACTCAGTGTAGTACACGATTCTCTCTTCTTCTTATCTCGGTGTAAAAGTACACGATTCTTCTCCCTACATCTCAGTGTACAGTACACGATTCTTCTCCCTCTATCTCAGGTGTACAGGACACGATTCTTCTCCCTCGATCTCATGTGTACAGTGCACGATTCTTCTCCCTATATCTCAAGTGTACAGTATACGCTTCTTCTCCCTATATCTCAGGTACAAGAAACACGATTCTTCTCCCTCTATCTCAGGTGACAGTACACGATTCTTTTCTCCCTTATCCAGGGTACATTACACTATTCTTCTCCCTCTATTCTCAGTTGTACAGTACACGATTCTTTTAAACCTTATCCCTCATTGTTACGTACGGGTCTCCTCCCCTATATTCAGTGTAGAGTACATGATTCTTCTAACTATATCTCAGTGTACAGTACACGATTCCTCTCCCTCTGTCTCAGTGTACAGTACACGATTCTTCTCCTCTATCTCGTGTACAGTACATGATTCTTCTCCCTCTATCTCAGATGTACAATACACGATTTCTTTCTCCCTCTATCTCAATGTACAGTACACGATCTTCTCCCTCTATCTTCAATGTACAGTACACGATTCTTCTCCCTCTATCTCAGGTGTACAGTACACGATTCTCATCCCTACATCTCAAGTGTACAGTACACGATTCTCCTCCCTATATCTCAGATTCTCCTCCCTATATCTCAAGTGTACAGTACATGATTCTCCTCCCTATATCTCAGTGTGCAGTATACGATTTTCCTCCCTATATCTCAAGTGTACAGTACACGATTCTCCTCCCTATATCTCAGGAGTACAGTACACGATTCTTCTAACTATATCTCCAATTGTACAGTACACGATTCTTCTAAACTATATCTCAGTGTACAGTACACGATTCTTCTAACTATATCTCATTGTACAGTACAAATTCTCTAATAATATCTCATGTGTATCCAGTTACACGATTCTTCCTCCCTCCTCCTCAGGTGTACAGTACAACGATTTTCTTCCCTCCCTCTCTTCAGGTGTACAGCACACGAATTCTTTCTCCCTATATTCACAGGTTTGTACAGTACACGATTCCTCCTCCCTCAATCTCAAGTTGTACAGTAACAACGATTTTTCCTGCTTCTATCTCAAGTGTACAGTAACAGCGGCTTTCTTCCTCCCTCTATCTCCAAGTTGTACACTTACACGAGTTCGTTCTCCTACATCTCGAGGGTGTAACCGTTGCCACAATTCTTCTCCCTCTATCTCAATGTACAGTACACGGGTTCTTCCTCCTTCTATCTCAGATGTACAGTACACGGATTTCTTCCCCTCCCTCTATCTCAGTGTACAGGTACACGATTCTTCTCCCTCTATCTCAGGTGTACAGTACGAAACCGATTTTTTTTTTTTTTTTTTCTTATCCCTTCTATTCTCAAGTGTACAGTACATGATTCTTAGTCCCCCTATCTCAGATGTACAGTACACGATTCTTCTCTCCAATCTATCTCAGTGTACCAGTACAGCAATTCTTCTCCCTCTATCTCAGGTGTACAGTACACGAATTTCTTTCTCCATATATCTCATGGTGTAACAGTACACGATTTTCTTATCCCTCTTATCTCAAGTGTAACCAGCTAGCACGATTCTTATACCACTCCTCTATCTCAACGTTGTACAGTACCACGATTCTTCTCCCTCTATCTCATGATTGTTGCAGTACATGATTCATTCCTCCCTAATACCTCAGGTGTACCGTACAACGATTTCTTTCTCCCCTCTACCCTCAGGTGTAAAGTTTTCACGATTTCTTTCTACTATATCTCTAAGGTGTACAGATAACACGATTTTTTTGTTTCTCCCCTCTATCTCAGGTGTAACAGTAACCACGATTACGTTCTCCCTGATATCATCAGTGTACCAGTAACAACGCTTCTTCTCCGCCTCTATCTTTCAGGTGTACAGTACACCAAATTCTTCTCCCTCCTATCTCAGTGTACACAGTGTACAGTTCATCGATTCTTCTCCCGCTCTATCTCAAGTTGTGAACAGTGCGGTGATTCTTCTCCCATATAATCTGTGCTTACAGAGTACACGAATTTCTTCTGCCCTCGATCATCGTGGTGTACAGTGACCGATTCTTTCTCCCTCCTATCTCAGGTGTAGCAGTGAACGATTCTTTCCCTCCTATATCGTCAGGTTGACAGTAAACGATTTCTTCTCCCCTACTATCTCAGGTTGTAAAGTACCCACGAATTTTCCTTCTCCCTACATCCTCAATGTAAACCGTACACGGTTCTTTTCTCCCTCTATCTCAGGTCCCGGGTACAGTTGACATGATTTCTTCTAAACTAATATGCTCAGGTGTACAGTACGCGATTCTTCTCCCTATATCTCAGGTGTACAGTACACGATTCTTCTCCCTATATCTCAGGTGTACAGTACACGATTCTTCTAACTATTTCTCAGTGTACAGTACACGATTCTCCTCCCTATATCTCAGTGTACAGTACAGATTTTCTTCTCGCCTCTATCAGGTGTACAGTACAACGATTCTTTTACCTATATCAGTGTACAGTACACGATTCTCCTCCCTCTATCTTAGGTGTACAGTACACGATTCTCCTCCCTATATCTCAGTGTACAGTACACGATTCTTCTCCCTCTATCTCAGTGTACAGTACACGATTCTTCTCCCTCTATCTCAGTGTACAGTACACGATTCTTCTCCCACTATCTCAGTGTACAGTACACGATTCTTCTCCCACTATCTCAGGTGTACAGTACACGATTCTCCTCCCTCTATCTCAATGTACAGTACACAATTCTTCTCCCTCTATCTCAGGTGTACAGTACACGATTCTCCTCCCTCTATCTCAATGTACAGTACACAATTCTTCTCCCTCTATCTCAGGTGTACAGTACACGATTCTCATCCCTCTATCTCAAGTGTACAGTACACGATTCTCCTCCCTATATCTCAAGTGTACAGTCCACGATTCTTCTAACTATATCTGTGTACAGTACACGATTCTTCTAACTATTTCTCAGTGTACAGTACACGATTCTTCTAACTATATCTCAGTGTACAGTACATGATTCTCCTCCCTATATCTCAGTATACAGCACACGATTCTTCTCCCTATCTCAAGTGTACGTACACGATTCTTCTAACTATATCTTAGTGTACAACACACGATTGTCACTCAATGAATATATAAGCCCAAAGTCTAGAGATCCTGTATATGTCAAGGGTTCTGTTTTACTAGACTCCACCTTCCTACAATCTTCACAATACAAGGCAGCATTCCATTCCTCTTCAAACACAAAACCATCAAGTCTACCTCTCTCTCTTCCACACATCACAAGCTAAACACCTCCATACTCCCTCCAGCCTTCCACAACACAAGACATTCCGTTGTAATGACGGAGTCATTATTTGAAAGCCTATCCCTCATACCCCCTTATAACAAAATATTATATACTACTTACATTGCGTGAGACTGACGATGCCCGCTAGGGTGGTGACGGGCACTTGTGGGTTGGCGTTCGGCTCCCCATTCATTGTGCCCCATCACTCCATCTGGCAAACGAAAGGATTAAATACAATATATTAATAGAATATCTGTCAGATAAAAAGAAAATACAGTATATTAATATAATATGTCAGACAAAAGTTAAAATACAATATATTAGTAGAATATCTGTCAGACAAAAGTTAAAATACAATATATTAATACAATATCTGTCAACCGAAAGGAAAATACAATATATTAGTAGGATATCTGTCAGACAAGTTGAATGCAATATTAAAGGAACATGTATAGAATTTCGGCCACAGGCCAAGTCAGGCTGCGACCTTACGAGGAGGAGGATGAGGTCATTCCGCGCTGAAAGGGAAATTGGCTGTTAAAAGGTCTGAAAGGTGTTAAAGGAGGAAAACCTCAAAGCAGTTGCAACATGAAACAATTGTTAGGAAAGGGTGGAGAAGTAAGATGAAAGAAAGAGAATATGAAAAGAGGTACAGTAAAATGTATAAAATTTGGCAATGAGGTGCACTGACGGCTCTAAGGGGAATACAAAATTTATAACAACAGTGGGAAAATTACACACATTACGTGGAAGCAATTCCAATTTCCAAGCACAATAGCTTATGGATTTCTTCTATCACTATGATAACGTATAATTATAACCCTTATCCTGAGTGCAATATATGCAAACGATCATAATTATGTAATAATGCATACGGATTGCCACAAAAATAATAAGGGTGAGAAATACGGCATTAGTACGAAATGGCAAAAACTTAGTATAAAAACTAAATTTTTAAAAATTAGCAAAACTACACTAAATTTTGGCCAAAAACTTTTACGAGCGAAACCGCAAGAGCATTCAAATTTTCAACTGGAGGGATGATTGTACCAAAACCCAACTAATGCTTTGTTTGGATCAAGTACTAGTTACCAGTTTATTGCAATTCTCTCTCTCTCTCTCTCTCTCTCTCTCTCGTGACATCACGCTGATTCCATAGCTAGAACGGTTCCCCCAAGAGTGGGTGGAGATTACCTCTTCGAAAGCACTAGTTTTAAATTTAAAAACTGTACGAAAGTACTGGTTTTAAATTTAAAAACTGTACATGTCAATGACGACGCAGGCACGGATTATAAACCAAAACAGGTTAGGTTAAAGAGCAACTGCCACAACTTCCCAGGCTGCTGTCCCAGGTTTTAGAAGACAAGGGAGAGATCTGCTTCGAACCTTAGATAATAAGGAAGTTTTAGTCTATACCTCTCAAAAGTCATTCTACTCGGTCCTAATCTGTACGGCGTTGATATCACACTGGTGACAGACTTGGTCAATGATTGGTTCAATCGGTCACAAAAGTGGTGAACACAGTATTGAAATGGCATTTTTTAACAAGAATATTCTCATGTATACAATCACACTATTTACCAAATTCTGCTACGATTCAGACTGTCAGACACGTTCAGTTTTTAGATGATGGTTTGATATCTCTGATTTGGGACTTGTCATAATTACTTTCCAAACCAAAACCATGAAAAAATTTCGAAACTTTTGCTAAGTATATTCTTAGTTCTTCAACCATTACGTTCTATCACTCACGCCACAAAGCTTATTGAAATATTACGTTAGAATTCATATCTCGTCTAACTAGCTACCTCATGAATAGGAACTAATACATAAATAAATTAAAGAGGCGTCAATAATCTGGACATGGTGACAAAAGACCAACTAAATCCAGCCAAATAACAGCTTTCAGCATACCGACATATTTTGCGTATCCGTTCTTTTCCCCTAAACCATAAATGAAGAAGTTATAAATCAAGTCGTTATCAACTGCAAGCAAAATATTAAATTGTACATGCGGATAATGTAACTTGAATTCAACAAACGTTTCTTTACAATGAGTAAAACAAACTATATAAAACAAAAAACTAACTTTATATATAAAACCAAAGAACATTCAACTTTATAAAATAGCTTGGATAAGAGACTAAAACTACAAAATCACCATAGCACGACAACACCAGAAAGAGGGGCTATCAGCGTTTGCAACGGTGTGTTATGCTTTGTGCGTTATACAGTCGCAGCGATATCAATAAGCTGGTATCTGGCAACTCTGGACGTCTGACGGGTTCATCCCGTTAAGTCTATGTGAAGTGCCTTCCATCACTGCTATCAAAGAACCTTACTCTTACGTAATATGCTCTGCCCTTCTCACGCTAACAAAAAATTTACACTTTTATCCAAACAATGAAAGATAAAAGTCGCGTCGGCGACGTTTTACCAGCAGCGTCCACACTAACGGGGTTCGTCCTGTGCGGCGCTGCCAAAGCTAACACGATGAAAACAGCAGCGGAGGCAACTTGGCATCGCCTCAGTCCTCGGTTCCAGTAAAGATGTAATCGCTACGGAGCTTCTAACAACAATATCGCCCCCCCCCCTCCCCCCCCCCCTCTCTCTCTCTCTCTCTCTCTCTCTCTCTCTCTCTCTCCTCTACACAGTCAATATTTGAATTAATTAATGTTGCTCCTAACAGTGTCTTCAATATCAAATAACGATTTATATTATATCAGTCCAGACTACAGATGCAAATCCATGCTACACTCTGTGTATAAGTCTGATTGAATAATATAATATATATATATATATATATATATTTATATATATGTAATATATAATATATGAACTGAATATAGAATTTAGGGCCAAAGGCCAAGCACTGGAACCAATGAGGTCATTCGGCGCTGAAACGGGATGACAGTAAAAGTTTGAAAGGCGTAACGGGTAGGAAAACCTAGCAGTTCCACTGTGAATCAACGAGAACATGAAGGAGGTACAGTAAAAGGAACGACTAGAGGGTTTGCAGCTGGGGGGGGGGCGAAGGCACGCCGCAAAAAACTATATATATATATATATATATATATATATATATATATATATATATATATATATATATATTATAAATAAAAATTCAACTTCGATTCGCCTTACTTCACAAAATCCCGTTATGTCTTCCCGATACAATAAGAGAGAAAAGCCGTTCATATGTATTATCCTTAGACTGTGCTTTACGCCTATTTCAATTAAGATTACGTTCACCGTAAATTTTTAGACAAACGTAAAACTGTTCAGTATCACAACTATGGCGGCAAATTAAGATAAAATCATCCCAGGGAAAATCGACCCCAATCATTCATTTTAATGACTGACATTTTAATTAACCGCTCGTCACACCTGAGAAAAAAAAAAATCGTCGTTTCTTAACTCCTGACGTATCTATCACGAATCTATCGCCATTATTTAAAGATTCAGTCAGTCCTCGCCGTCGTTCTTATCGGGGAGCTAGATTACAGTTGCTAACAACCGCTGCACTTGGCTCCATTAAAAGAGTGAAACCAGACGTTGGGGGCTAGCTAAGCAAACAAGTTATAACTCCTCGCTCTCTCTCTCTCTCTCTCTCTCTCGCTGTCTCTCTCTCTCTCTCTCTCAACAACATATATATACACACACACACACACACACACATATATATATATATATATATATATATATATATATATATATATATATATATATTAGTGGGTGGGGAGGAGGCATGTTAGATTTATGGTACAGATAAGAAGTCAAGGCGCGAGTTCAAGTCAGTGCAAGACGGGGGAGTGACTTGTTCAGCGTAAAAGTGGGTCTAAGACATGGCCTCTTGTTTTGTTTCCGTGATGGCATTATCATAGAAAAGTCACTACTAGGGGGAGAGACGCGATATTACGAAAACGAGTCGTGAAAAGGGAGTGAAATGGATGACGTTTTCAGATGGTATGAGAATAGAACACAGAATGTATATATATATGCTTTCAAAGGGTAAGAGCTGGGTGGGACCTTCAGAGCTGAAAATCTAATCGGGGTCAAACGTCCCTAAGTGCATTTCACCACAATTGATCCCCGAGGCTGGCATAAGGCCAGCTTCATCTCAAACAACAACCACCCTTGAAGGTGCTACTTTGGAGGACATCTGACCCCCGACCGGCTAGTACTAAACACGGCGAAACAGTCTATAGAAATACGCAGGTAGACCGACAGAAGAAAGAGACTGTACCGAAAACATAGAAAGATTTAGGCCAAAACGCCAAACGCTGGGACATAGAAGGTACTCAGCTCTGAAATGGAAATTGTCAGCAAAAAGATCTGAGGGTGAAAAGGACGAAACCCTCGCTTGTTGCACTATGAAATAACTGTTTAGAGAATGTGAACTGAGGTAAGAGTAAAAGAAATTAATGGGGTTGCAGCTAATTTAAGTGCATTGACGGCACTATCCCCCTACGATACTCTGGCTACAAAAGGTTGAGACTCCAGGGTGATTAGCACTGCTGCCATATTTTCTTAAACTCGTTCAAACTTTTTCAGGAAAAGGGGTGACAATTTGGTAGATTTGGCAAAGTTTTTGAGCGACGCTGCCATTTCCTCGTGTATGGACGATTAAGGGAAGTACGGGTCACACCGTGGTCACAGTAATAAGAGGATTGTCTCGATTGTCTGTCACCTCCCTCCATTCGTCGGTACAAAAGCAAAACGTTAAACGTAAGCATACATACGCATGGCATATATTACTTTTTAAAACGAAGTCACTGTGAATAAAAGCAAATAGCTGGAGAGTACGCTCGTATATGTTCATTCTCCCGATTAACCTTACCTCAAGGAGGTTAATCCTGAAAATGTACCTTTTTGGATTAGGATTAAATACCTCCTTCGGCAAGATGGGAGACGTGTCAACACTGCTAATTGTAGGAAAGTCTCAACCTTTTGTAGCTAGAGTATAGGTTAATGAGTCAAAGGAAGGAGAAAGAGACACTGAACGCTCTAGAGGCATGAGAATGTGCCTAAGATGAAGGTAATTGGCAGTCTGTGTGGAGAGGCTTCCAATCTCTCGTTTGTTTATTTTATTTTCCCAAGCGTACAAAGTGATTTTCTGAGATAAAAATTTTATCAATGAAGTACTGATAGAGTTTTTCCTCCGCAACTGTCCCTCTCTGGGAGTATACAATACACATACACACACTATAATGTATCTATATACATATATCTATATGTATAACTGAATCACGAAAGTTAGGAACGTGATAAATCCATAAATAGATATATAATCAACAGTGTGTTATTTTTATTATAGTACATATATATAAAATATACGTGCTTATATATACACTTTAGGGAGTATAACAAACAATATATACACATAAAAATACACGACATATATATATATATATATATATATAATATATATATAAAATAACATATTATATATAATAATAATATATATACACACACACACCTCTAGGGAATGTATCACACAATACATTCACTTCCCTTCGTGGCATTTGCCTTCATACATCATCACGTTCCATATCTCCGTGATTCAGGTGTAGATACATATTAAGCGCGCACACACACATCAACCAGAAAGTTATATCACTTGACAGAGCAAGCGATCTTCGATCTGATTATGAAACTATTTTTTTTTTTTTTTTTTTTTTGTTTTTTTTTTTGGGGGGGGGGGCTGATAGGTAGGACGAGTGAAAGAAGAGTGAGGGCAGTACCTAGCTCCAAAATGAGCCCAAATCACATCTTTTGATTAATATATATTGACAAACTTAACCAGCTGCATTTACCCCTTTGTTCATCTAGAATAGGATGCAAGAACTAGTTCAGACTCAATTGGTGGTTTCTGAGCAATAATGACTAAGCAAGAGCAATCACAGTTATTGATCATGACGCGGCTGGAGTTCAAGGAGGCGGGATTTTACCGTGGAAACAGAGGTTAAACGACAAACTTAAATGAAGCGTTCTTTGATTTTAGTAAACGTTCGCTATTCCGAAGCATTTATGCAACAGTCTCTCTCCTTCTGCAAATGTCGTGCAATTGCAACTTCAAGAAGTTCAAGCGAAGATGCAATGCATTTACTACCTTCATATTATTCTCCTTGCATTTTAATACATTTTTAACGATGTATCAATTTATTAACGTAGGTTTTCTGTTTTAATGAGTGAGATCTCTTCTTTTTGTATTTTCTTTTACCTCCCTTTACTTCCTAATAATAATAATAATAATAATAATAATAATAATAATAATAATAATAATAATACGTTGGGAGCTGGCTTAAAGTTTGTTATGAAGAAGTAAGCAAGTCTCTCTCTCTCTCTCTCTCTCTCTCTCTCTCTCTCTCTCTCTCTCTCTCTCTCTCTCCTCTGTTGTGTTCGTGGTCGTAACTTTGTTTGAATGGGGAAACTTTACAGGCAACAGATGGTTTATGATTGTCTAGTCAACGTCGTATGTGATCTTTCTTTGTTGAATTGTTTACACGAACTGACCACGGTTTGTATTCAAGAGACGACGACTCTGAGGTCTCACAGTGATTCCCAACCTTTTTATTTCTTTTTCTTTCCATCTGTCACCTAATCATTTTTTTTTCTTTTTTCATCCTGATGCCCCGTATGGTGATATATAATTCCTATTATTTTTCAAAGTTAATTCCTATTCACGTGGAGGAAGCCTGAAAGAAAGGCCATGAACTTGGGGTTTAAACATTCTCAAATTGACCTTATAAACGAAACTACCAGCCAAGCCCAACCCCATCCTCCCCCGCCCCACCCGTTGGGAACCGCACTAAGGACTTTAAGACCCCTTTCTTAAGTGAAATGTTACTGGATGATCGCGTCCACATCAGGAAGGTGGGGGAATGGGAGGTAGGGTGTTTACCTCATCTGGCAACCCCCCCCCCCCCCCACCCCCCCCTTGGATACTTAGATATTATTAAGAGCAATTATTAGTATCTAGTATATCTGACTTCGGGATCGAGTTCTATTTTCTATACCTGGTATACGTGCAAGTTTAGATACGGCGAGTCTGACTACTCCATACTGTGTGAATGCTATTGATGGTACAGCGTCTGTTGCGGTAGAGAGCAAAATTATGATTGTGGCGCAATGGGATGGCAAGGGTTAATGATTTTAATGATGACGGGATATCATGTGGGGATTCCTGATTACCTGGTCAAGGTCTTCACGTTTTCCAGGAATGCATTTCGAAGGAGCTATGATGGCTCACGTCTTACCTACAGAGAGAGAGAGAGAGAGAGAGAGAGAGAGAGAGAGAGAGAGAGAGAGAGAGAGAGACCTTGTCAAGCGTCTCCCCTTTGTGGTTTAGCATAGAACAAAGCTACAAGCGCTGGGACCTATGAGGTTATTCAGCGCTGGAACGAATATTGAGGGCAGAAAGGTTAGATATATGTAACAGGAGTAAAACCTCAGAGCAGCTACACAATGGAACAATTGTTAGGAAAGGAAAGTTAGATGAAAGGGAATACGAACAGATGAACATTTTAAGAAACGAACTGCAGCTATAGGGGCCGAAGGGATGCTGCAAAAACCTTACGTAATGCCTACAGTGTACCGCCTGAGTGCACTGACGTCATTACCCCGCCCAAAAGGGACCTAACGGTTTACGTACTGGTTACCTAATGTTATTGTTTACAGTTTTCTCCTAGCTGAAGAAGGGCATCACACACTGTTTAACTGATTGCAATATCAGCAGCCACTCTCTAACTAGTGTTATCTCAGGCGCTTCATCTGGTCATCTTGCACGTAAGATGAGTGGACTCAAACTTGGTGTTGTCACAGCCTCTGTACCCTGGAACACATTCTTTCGGTTATTTATTGTTTATAGATTTCATTTCCTTTTCTTCCACTTCAGGGAACCGTATTCTGTTCAGGACTACATGACTGGATTATGGAACGTCATTTTTAGAATGCCTCTATGTCAGGGCTGTTATACTCTAACTACTCTATAGTCAGATGACAAAATGGGACACCTTAGATAACCCTTTGGCAATAGTAGCCGATATTGCAATAACGTCTGCCCTTTGCATTAGTTCGATTTGAAACTGCAATGACGACTGATATTCGTCGAGAGATACAAGTAGTACTCCTGTTATGATTAGTGAAAGCTGAGGTAATTTCTAGACAGTGAAATCGCATGTAAAGGTAATTTATAAACACTGAAATTGCATGTAAAGATAATATGTAGACACTGAAATTGCATGTAAAGGTGACACTAAGCATGGTACTGCTATACGGACGCGAATCGTGTTGATATGACAATAAAATGACATCTACAAAATTTTGTCGACTTTGAGAATAAAGCCTAGAGAATGTTGTACGCCGTAAAGCAAAAGAATTAGAAATAATACGGAGGTTAAAATACGTTAGTTCCCCAAGTATGTAGATTAGATACTGATGCAGAGGATGTGGAAACGGCTTTGACATATCCTTCACCTCATCCCAGGAAGAAAAATGTGTGATGGCGTCACCTGGGTTCCTACAGGCACCAGAGGAGCTGGAAGACCCATTGGATGAGAACCGGGGGTGGGGATAAGGGAAGGAGGATGAGGATGAGGATGAGGGAAGAAGTGGGTGTTGGTGATTCGTCAAGTGAAAGCAGAGGGAAATCACGAGTACCGGAATTTCACAAAAGCCTTGAGCGTCACGCGACGCTGGAGTCGATGATGGTATTGATAATCCTGAAGATTAAGGCTCTTGTAAATACTGTACTGTGTCGCATAACGGTGAAAACATGAGGTACAGATATCTTTCTCCGGTTTAATAGATGCAATGGATTCCTCGTAGGAAAGTGTCTTCCATAACTTTCTCCATGAGATTACCAAATAATCTCAAAAGTTGGAATTGAATGGTAGAATAAGGAATTCAGGCCAAAAGCCAAGCTTAGGGACCAATGAAGCCATTCAGTGCTAAAACGAAAATTGATAGAAAGTAGTATTGAAAGGTTTAACAGGAAGAAAACCTCAAAGCAGTTGCACGATGAATCAATTGTTAGGAGAGCGTTGAAGAAAGTAAGATGGAAGAAAGAGAATATCAAAGGAGCTATAGTAAAAGGAATTAAAGGGGTCGCAAGAAAGGGGCCCAAGTAATGCCTACAGCACAGACAGCACTAAGCCCGCTACGGGGGAATCCAGACAGTTCCACAAGCTAGAAATTTATAGACTGACAGACCATAAAGGTTCTCTTGAAGGTCAATGATTACAAAAAGGGATCACAAATGATCACGGTCATCGACACCGAGCGTAGGATGTCAACTGCAATAAGAGAAAAATGATGAAAAAAATTCTCACCTCACATATATCCATTAGAGCCTACGAATGTCACCCCGCCCCTCCCACCACCCCCAGCCATCTTGATACCACATAAGAACGAGCTGGGTGAGAACCGAGATCGAACGCAAACAAAGAAATGAGAACCAGTGAATATAATGGATCAAAAGTCTTAATTTACAGTCGATGTTCCCTAACCAGCCACCCACCCACAGACCCCTCCCCCCTCTACGCCCCACTTTAAATGCATGATATTAATATCCCTTATTACAAATATATATACCTGTTAAAGAGAGTTGGTGGCACATGCTGACTTTCCTTCGCAACTTCATATTCTATTCTGGGAACGTTTAATAGTTCAAGCTGCTGGGAATTTCTTTTCTTGGTTTCATATATAATAATAATAATAATCATAATAATAATAATAAAATAATAAGCACACCCCTAGAAGAAAAGGAAAATAATGAACTGAGAAGACATTGTATAATATCAATGCTACTGACTACTACTAATAATAATAATAAAATATGCACAACAACGATGTAAGTCGTCCAACTCCTTTTAGAGTACAAAATGAATGCAAGAGGGGGAGGGAGCTACTGCGCGCGCGCATGCACACATACTCTATCTCTCTGGAGAGAGATTAGAGATGAGAGAGAGAGAATCTGTCAAGCTTTCATCAAAATATCCTACGCCAGAGACCGACCGACTTGTAGCTTCAAATGAATACTCAAGTCCCTACAACTATAAGTAACTAGTAAATCCTTTCTGTAACAACCAGACCGACCGAGACCCAGTTGTTGAGGCTGGAAGGCAGCCAAGAGAAGTTGTCGTCGGTGTGTGCGTGTGTGTGTGTGTGTGTGTATGCGTGCGAGCGTAGGTGCAGCAATCGATAGCGACCAGTCCTGAGAAAGGAGTCGTCAGCATTCTCAGGGCTCGTCAGCACACGCACACATAAACGAACACACACAGTTTTCACACGGCTGTTCTCCCCACCAGCAGATTGGTCGGGTCGTGGGGTGGTGGTGGTGGTGGTGTGGGAGGGGGGAGGTGATCCTTAACGACAACCAATGTATCTCACCTGCCCGCACAACCACCCCGTCATTATTCACCAATCAACAACACCTGGCACTCTTCATATATATAATATATATATATATATATATATATATATATATATATATATATATATATATATATATATGCGGTCATCTTCGGTGTCACCAAAATATTTCCAGTTACGAATCAAGATATAAATCAAGGAAGGTTAACGCGTCAATTAAGAAGGTGAAGAAAAACCAGAGATACACTAACCTACTCCACAAAATAAGTAAATTATAAAAAAAAACAGCTGCATCTCTCCCTTAGTTTTCCAAATGCATTCCACGTTTCGAATCGACACGATAATAATTGCGTAAGCCCTAAATAAATAAGGGGAAATACCTTGACCAATTCCGACGCATCGCGTGAATAATACATACACACACACACACACACACACAACAGGTTGCCGTTGCTGAACTCCTCTACTTCCGTCTTTAATTGCGGGGATTTTTAAGTCACTCATGAAAACTTGCGCACGCATCAATTAAAAGTGCTTTTCATGTTGAGAGAGAGAGAGAGAGAGAGAGAGAGAGAGAGAGAGAGAGAGAGAGAGAGAGAGAGAGAGAGAGAGAGAGCTGCATTTAAAATGAAAGACAGTAAACTACAAAAGTACTTTCTGCTGCACTTAAAATGAAGACCGGTTAAGTACAAAAGTATTTTCTGCTACGCTACACTTAAATAAAGGAAAACCAGTTAATTACACAAGTTCTTTCTGCTGCACTAAAAATGAAGGCCAGTTAAGTACAAAAGCACTTTCTGCTGCACCTAAAATGAAAGCCAATCAAATACAAAAGTATACAATCCAATAAATAAATAAATGGTTTGTTATGTTTATTGTCTTCAGTTCAATCTGTTCCCGCTTCACTGGTAAATAAGAGGTTAAGTAACACTTTGGAATCCCAGATATACTACTTACAGGAGCTCATGTCTAAAAGTTAAAGCCTTGAACTAATCAGAAAGTTATAACCTAGCTTAGAACTCTTATCTGAAAGCTAAAACCTAGGCTATAGCTTATATCAGAAAGCTAGAACCTATCTAGAGAGCAGGGAAGGAACATGTATACGTGGACGAAAGAGAATATGAACGGAGATACAGTAAGTCATGAAAGGGGGGTTGCAACAGCTATGGGGGGGGGGGGGGAGCGCAGTGATGCTGCTGCAAAGAACCTCAAGCAATGCATGGGATGCACTGAGGGCACCAACTCACTACGAGGACAACAAAAGCGAGTACGGAGCTGTGCTGGAACTCAACGGTTTCCTCTAATTTTACTGATCAACATAGAGTAGGTTCCTACCGCGAGTAGCTTCAGAGTAACAATAATTAAAAAAAAAAAAAAAAATGTCTTAGCAACCAACTTGGGAGAACAGAGCGAGACTGTGTCAGTAGGGATCCTGGGGCACAGGAAGAATGGGAAGGGCCTGACCTACTTGGAGGAAAACTGTGAACAGGGAGGTTGAGGACGAGTGGAGCCTTTGTGGAAGATAGAAGCACAGAAGAGACATGAATAGCCAAAGTCTATTCGTAAGACGGTTTTTACATCACGTGGCATTACATCAAAACTAAATCAGAGAGAGAGAGAGAGAGAGAGAGAGAGAGAGAGAGAGAGAGAGGAGAGATGGAGAGAGAGAGAGAGAGAGAGAATAGTTTACAGAATCAAATCAATGATATATCCATTCATCAATAATAAATCCATTCCACAGTCAGGATGGAAGCGTAAAATGCTCTAATGGCAGGAGAGGAGAGAGAGGAGAGAGAGAGAGAGAGAGAGAGAGAGAGAGAGAGAGAGAGAGAGAGAGCAAGCAGGTGACAGCCAGGGCAAACTTCGATATTCCAAATGACCCCAGTGACCAACACCACCACCTCCAACACCACACCCACACTCTCTCGCTTGCTCGTCTGAGCTCTTTTGTTGGGGTTGAGGTAGAAAAAGAGAATGAATACACTGTGCGGAATTTGCAAGGGAGCCGAGAATCTCTCTCTCCTCTACACGCGTGCTAGCAGGGGAAAACGCAAGCTTAACTGATGGCGGGGGTTTACAAAAAGAAAAGTGTCCACGCAAACGAACAAGACAGAACAAAATTCAAATAGTTTAACTATACAGAAAATCGATTACAATAAAACAACAGGAACGAAGGGTATGGTAAAGAGATCCAGTGGTATAACTGTAAAACATAAGAATAAAAAAAAACTGATGCGGAGAATCGAGCAGTTCTTGAAAGCTCTCGTTTTCGCGTGCTTTTATATATATATATATATATATATATATATATATATATATATATATATATATATATATATATATATATATGATATATATATATATATAGATACTTATATATATATATAATATATACTACGTATATATATATATATATTAATATTATATATATATACATATATATATATATATATACATACTATATATATATTATACATATATATTTATATAGTTATTATATATTATATATTATATATATATATATATATATAATATATATATATATATAATATTATACTATATTACATTACACCAATGCGCGATTTCTTCACCATCTTAGTGACTTGTGCTATTAAGAGAATTTTAGGAAGGGTTATGACAGCCTCTATGCATCATCTACCATGAAAAAACACTTTATACATTATGTTGTTGTTATTATTATTATTCACAAGATGAACCCTATTCATAAGGATCATGCCCACCAAAGCGCCCACTAACTTGAAATTCAAGCTTCTAAAGAATATCATGGTGTTCATTAGGAAGTAAGTAAGTAAGAGAAGATATAAAGGGCAATACAGAAAGTAGAGATCCCACTTAATAAAGACCAAAAATTAATCAATAGAAATTTACTAAAATACAAGAAGAATAGCATTAGGGACTGCTAAGTGATATATCCTTATCGTCATTAGTATTTTGTATTTCCCATTTGTCAATGTCACATAGATTAATTTCCTCTTGATTTTTACCTTTTTTTCCCCTTATACGTACTTAAGATTTATTCCCCGTTGACTTTCATCCTTTTTCTCATAGTAGAGATTAATTTCCTTTCAACTATTTTTTCCTATTATTTTCCATTAATAGATATATTTCCCATTGTTGTTCTCTTTCTTTTAATTAAGAGATTAATTTCCACTTGCTTTTTCCTTTTCTTATAATTATGATTATTTTTCTTTGGATTTTTTCCCTTTTACTTATAATTAAGAGTAATTTTCTACTATCTAAAAATCTTCTTGTAATTAAGAGGTTAACTTCCTATTGACTTTTTTCCTGTTTCTTGTAATTAAGAGGTTAACTTCCTATTGATTTTTCCTGTATCTTGTAATTAAGAGATTAATTTCCGCTAGACTTTTTTTCCTTTTCCTCATAATTAAGAGATTAATATCACCTGGACTTTTTTTTGCATTTTTTCTTACACTATAATATTCAATGGATTGATTTAATTTTATATGAAATTTAGGTTGTTTTTTAATAAATGAATAAATACTGGATTGTGTACATGATCAAACCAACACCAATGCTAGATCAACTACAATCCTGCTTCATCTTGCCAAGTACATTTTACCCCATTCAGCAAAAAATCAAGCATTATGTATCAATAAAAGTTATATACGTCATAATTAAGTACAATATTTGGTCTTAATTACACTATTAAAGTAATTTACTTATCAGGGTAAAATGTGGGAACCAACCATCATGTTCACCTAACTACTACATTTGTCAATTATAATAGGCATTACATGTAAACCAATTAATAAAAAGTTACAGCACAATATTGCACAAAAAAGAAAAAAAATGAATCACAAAATTAACCAAAACAAGATATAAAACAATATATTTGACGCACAAAAAAGAAGAAAAATAAGGCAATGAGCATTTTGAAAAAAAAAAAAAAAATACACGTAGAAAACTTCCGAAGTTGAGATGAAGAACAGAAATAAGAAGAAAAACCAACCAAATTTCAGGAAATAAAAGAATATCTGGGAAAACAGACTGATGATGCCGAATGAACGAATCTGGAATTCATGCTGTAAAGCCAAAGACCGGGAAAACTTCAGCTATTCAGCACTTAAGACGGTGAAAAGGATAAGTTGGAGTGGTAGGACTGCAAAGCAGAGAGATCCATTTCTCAATTTGTGATTAAATACAAGGATCACCTTGAAACTGAAGAAAAACTTCAAAATGTTCACTATCCAGTACATAGTGGTTATGAATGGATGTAAAGTATAAACTAGGGGCCAAATTAATGCAGTAAACACTGTTTGGGACTGCCTACAATGCCGGCTGATAAAAATGACTAAGCCATGTAGTACTGTATTCAGGAAATGGCACTAGTGCCAGCATAGCCTAAAGTGTTAATAATTAAATACCCAAGGGTGGGATCAGAAGAGATAGGCCAATAACATCTGACGAAGAACGACAACACCCTGGGGAAACAGTTTAGCGAGGCAAACATAAAGATACACTCTGGGTATTATTTAAATGTCATAACCAAGGTCACGATAGGTTCAGGAAATTTAGGAGATGATAACAACAGTTTATGATGGATCACGGAATAAGTGATCTTAGCTGAAAGTTGAATGGCATCTAAAATGCTAAATAGACTGTTTGACAGAATATGGAAGGAATGTGGAAACAACAAAAACCTCATGATTGAGAATAGAAAATCACAGCAAAGGTACCACAGATAGGTGACCTGAGAATGCGGTAATCATGGACACTGCACTTGTGCTGAAAGTAATGAAGATACTCAGCACTGTTTGTATGATTATTTGTAACAAACTGGGTAAAGCATTAATACAACACTCACACAAGAACATGCTGGACTATGAAAAAAGCAGGTGTCACACAGATGTTTGTGTCAAGATAATGTAAAACACTGTATGCAAGAAGGCTTTTGACACCATCCGAAGAGTAAAGTTTTTTAGGTCTTGCAACAACAATACGGCATTCCTTTCTAAATGTTTAGCTAACTGAGATCAGCCATGAATGATGTACATGCACAGTTAGTGGGCTTTTGCAAAGTGAATTTACAGTAAATAGGGGAGGAGGGCACTATATGGGAATGTTATTTCACGTTTACAAGCTTGACCTTCTCAAAAGTTTTAATGAAAAATTAAGACAAGGTAGACAAGAATCAGACTGGAATAACAAAAGGAATTTGAAAAACTAGGAATATGCCGAGGCTGTCGTTTTCATCAACAAAAAATAAACTCACACAGCTTGCTTAACAGAGTCCATCACGTACCTAGAGAACTGTGATCCCAAATAAATCTAAGAAAATAAAGTACTAATGATGACACCTTTCTCCACCTAGAGGGAGAAAGGACTAATATAGATGAATTTTTTCAATATTTAGGAACAATGACATCCATTATATGTTCTCTTGAGTTGGAATTTATTGTAAGATTAAAAAAGGAAAATAAAACAATGGGCAGGCTGAATAAGATTTGGAAATCGAATATGGTAGATTGAAACTGCGTGCATACAAAAGGAAAATTATAGACTCTTGTGCAATCTGCATTGACATAGTACAATGTGAATCATGGTACTACAATGAAAACTATAAGTAAAAGGTTTTGGCCATCAAGAATAAAACTTCAAGAAGAATATTTGGAATAAGAAGACAGTCAAGTTGAAAATGATACCTTAAGGGAAATTACAGATGTTCCAAAAGATGATAATGAATAAAAGTAAATGGACAAAGTTCGGACATGTCATTCGCACAAACCCTACAAGAATAGCACGCGATAGCAGCATCAGTTGGGTCAAGATGGGCAAAAGAGGAATGGAAGACCCAGAGATGCTTGGATAAGAGCTAAGATAAGCATGGCTGAAGATAAGTGGATATTTGTGGAAGACAGAACACAATAACATATATATATATATATATATATATATATATATATATATATATAAAAAAAAAATCCTCCAAAATGTCACAAGGACTAAGTTGATTCCAACATTCCCATCATAACCTAACCTAACTTAAATTTGACCTTAAAATTACCACACTTGCTAAAGATCAAAGCAAACCTTATACAAAACAATACACCAATAAACCTTAATACAAAATAAGTGTTTGAGGCAAAATACAATCCAATAAACACATCTTTCCCTAAAGGTTCTAAACAGTAATGTACTGAAGTTAAGTATGAGAAACAACTGCTTAATAACACACTTTGTTAAAACTAATAACGGCTAATCACAGTCAACATTACAATGCACAGACATCCTACTCGAACGACTGATTACTTGCACCTCAGTTTATGCACCCTATTTAGCCTTGAGTGTAATTAGCTATTTTTTCCTCTTGTTCTGGAGAAACTCGGCTAAGCAAACGGAAAAAGAAAGGATAATAACAACATACAGAATTTGGGCCAGAGGCCAAGTGCTCAAACCTGAGGTCATTCTGCACTGCTAAGGAAATCGACAGTAAAAATGTTTGAAAGGTGTCATATGAGGAAAACCTCGCAGCTGCACAGAATCAGTTGTTAGGAGAGGGCGGAAAGTAAGACGGAAAGGAAGAAAAAGAATACAAATGGAGTTCCAGTAAAAGGAGTGAAAGGGGATGCAGTTACGGGCCAAAGACAACACTATAGAACATGAAGTAATGCCTACAGCGCACCGTATGAGGTGCACTGACAGTACTAATCCCCACAGGGTACCCCTTGTCTAGATCAGTTACACCCTGGTCTAATCTATAAGTCACGTTTGGCAAGAAATTTAACCAAACAGTCAAGATCGAGCTACATTATAGGCACAACATAAGAAAATACTAAAGCTGGTTTAGTGTTCCTATACAATCGCTTGTTCAATGTGAGTTCTCATCAATAAGCGAAAGATTTTGAGATTAACAGCTTGATTAACCTCACGGTAATTACAAAAGCTTCTACTTCCAAAGGGATAGAAGTGTTGCACATAAGATAATGGAAGTTACAATATCAAGAAAGGTTACTTTATTCTACAATGTACAACAGGTCATAATAATCTGCTGATTTGTGAATTTATTAATTAATACCATAGTTATACCCATGCATATTTTATACTGAACTTCTCTCTGCTATATTTTTTCTCATGAGCATTCTGTTCATTGGAACTAAACCTACACAAACAAATTACAGACTCTTTTATTGCTTGTTCAATATGAGTTCTCATCAATAAACGAAAGAAACCACAACAATACAGATATACTTTACTGCCCAATATAATGGAATCTCAAACTCTTCACATGCCTCGTTCTCTACTGGTCCCTCTTACTTGCCAAATCCTTTATTTTCATTTTCTTTCCTTTGTAGATTCACTGAGTATATACAGCATTTATACAAATATCATTGCTTTCCTTAACCTGTTATTTCTACATTTTTTCTTTATTCCTCAATCACTTTGCTAACCCAAATCCAAATGACCCGTGTCGGGTCCAGTGTAAGTTTTATTTTTTACCATGCTTCAATAAAACTTAACTCTGTTTGGTTAAAAAAAAATAAGAGTAAAAATCAATAAATACTAGGTAAAATATAAAAGTTTTTAGAAATTCCATAAATATCCACACAATGGTATGTTGCAATGAACACAATGTCCCTATAACAGAGAGAGAGCGAGATAAAAACAATACACTATTTGTAACACTGTTTACACAATGGTAAAACAATGAGATAAGAGAAAAAATACCATAACAATAAACTGCACAGCTGATTACGTAGGGAAAGTGATCTTTTCTTTTTTTTAAATACAGCATAAAAGATTACTAGTTGGTGTTTTATGAGAACACCAAAAGTCCTTATACTACATAGAATGGTAAGAATACTACTTTGTGGTACTGTATTGTATAAAAATGAGACAACAATAGATAATGCATTATTTTAAAGTGAAGTGAGAATCCTAATTATTATACTAATGTGATGCTTACATCCACTGTTCCTCTCATTGTTGGTTTTGTATTTGCAGATGAAAGTGACCAAACTGACGTTAACAAAACAGAGGACAAGAAGCCGTTTTGATTTTATGTTCTTCATCCTACCTGGTACTTCATCACAATGCCAAAAATGAAATGCCAATTCCAAAGTGCTGATACATAACTGAGGATATTGCTAATGCTCTAGTCACAACTGTGCTAAACTTCAAGCAACTTCACTTATGTCTTTTCTAGCATCTTTGCAGTTCATACCCACCACTAATGTTGAAAGTTAAAGCCACCTACAGCAGCAGCTGCCGAGAGTACAAGCAAAGCTATGGCATACCTTCTGACACCGTGCAAATGGGCTGATATGGTACAGCAATTTAGATAAACAATCAAGACTTGTCCCAGTACTGCTGTGCTACTCAAGAGAGGCCATGATGATGACAACAATAAAATACATATTTAAAATGAAAATGCCGTAGTAGCACACCGTCATCTTACACAACATGCATTAAGATCAAGACGAACTGAGGTCACTTGGTGCTTGGATTCAAGGGTAACAAGGCATTCATAACTTTGTAGGAGAATGACTACACTGACTGTACCCTGCAAGATGTCTTATCCTGCCATCTGGCAGATTAAAAAATTATGCTCAACTTTGCTTGCAGATACAAATCAGGACATAACTTTAGAGAAAGTCTTGGGACTTATCAAACCTAAACAATCACTGAAGTGTTTAGCCATATGTAAAGAATCACACGTGTTCAGCCCTATAATCACACAAGTGTTTAGCCCTATGTAAAGAATCACGCAAGTGTTTTGCCCTAAGTAAAGAATCATGCTAGTATCTAGCCTTACGTAATGAGTCCCACGAGTGTTTAGTCCTACATAAACAATCATGCTAGTGTTCAGCCCTATGAAAAAAAAAAAAGTGTTTAGTACTATGTAAAGAACAATGCAGGTGTTTAGCCCTACGTCTAAATGAATCACAAGGTTTTCAGGCCACAAGCATTTGGTCTAAGCACATAAATGCCAGAGAGTAAGAGACCCATTAATAACATTAAAATATAAGTGCTATCTATGGAGTTACCATGAGCAAATTATGGGGAATGAAGTTAAACCATAATACGTAAAACTCAAAGTAATATTTGGTAAGTCTGCAAAACTGGATAACCCCCATCAGTTCTCTTTAATTAATAGTGTTTCACTTATGCTATGCACTTCCCGATTGCACAGCGACTCTTGCGAAACATCATGTCTATTTTGTCTTCAAGTGTGCAAAAATTCAGTGCATATACAGTACTGAAAAAATTTCCCTTTGGATTCCTAACTTTGCTTACAAATGTTTTAATTTGTTGAAAAACGAAAACAAAATGTTTGAATTATACCAAATTATGTATCCTTGATCTTGATGTTGATCTCTAGCACCATCATTAAATAAGCCGTGTGCATGCTGTATAGATTTGCTTTTGGACAATATTAAAAAAATGCAGGAAGCAGTAATGTGAAGGTCTTCCAAGATTTTTGGAGACATAACTATCCTGACAATTTGTTAAATACTTTTTAAAATATATTTAGAATATTCTTCAGCAGCTGACCCGTATTATACAGTGTTTGACTAACACTTAAAAAGTTGTTTTAAATAGCTGATCTCAATATAATTCTCACTGCTGTTCAATTAACTTACAACCTATAGTATATACAATATTTCATAATGCTAGTCATCCTTTGCAAAACTTCAGATCGTCCCAAACTATAAAGAGATTTGAAGCAAAGTTTAATATACCATAGTTTTCTAGAAGCTTTATCCCAGTTGTGACCAAAGGGTGGAATAATCTCCCCACTCCAGTAAATGAATCATAAGTTAAAAGATGGTGTAAGTGCTTCTTTGTGGAAAAGGCTGACATGAATCGCGCTTAAGGGTTTATTCACTGTACGTATTATGTATTCCCCTTTTTGTTTTGTTTTTTTGTCTAATAATTTATTCTTTACTTCTCAATCACCTCTTCTGGACCGAGCTTCTTTCCTTATTGGGACCTTTGAGCTTGCGACATAGCAATGGCTACAGAGGGGAACTTAAGAAGGAAACAGAAGGAACAATAATAGCATGACAAGACCAGGCCCTTGGAACACAATACTACATCAGAAGCACAGAAAATGGAACCAAAATCAATCCAAGAGTATGAAATGTGATTTAAAGGACAAAACCATAAACCACATTGCAAGCAATGTCCAACACTACCACAGAACCAGTATAAAGACATGATGCAGTGGGAAATGCTTCCCACGCAAGACAATTCAAGAAATATTAGATGATCTGCAGCGTAAAGAGGCACGAACACCAACATGAGGTAGAAGTAGAAAACAAGCAAGATTACTCTGGGACTACAATCCCACAAAGTAACACCAAAGATGTTACAACTACTGTGGAGAGAGAGAGAGAGAGAGAGAGAGAGAGAGAGAGAGAGAGAGAGAGAGAGAGAGAGAGAGAGAGAGAGAGAGAGAGAGAGAGAGAGAGAGAGAGAGAGTTGTATAACAATAAGTCAATTCTACACCTGGAAAGTAAGAATTCAACTGAGAAAGATGCCTCAATGAAATTCCCAGGACCAGACAGATTGCAAGGCTACTACATGAATAAACTGCCCAACAACTAAATCACTTGCATAAACGAACCAAGAAAATAAATCACTTGCATAAACGGACCAAGAAAAGAGCAAATAAGATAGTAACTTGCATCCTATTACACGAACACCAGTCATAAATTTAGAAATTACTGGAGCAAATAAGAATCATGAGTAACAACACATACAGCTACCTGGAGGAAACAAACAATATAGTATGTGAGAAACAGAACAGAAAAGGATGTCACAGGAAAAGATAACAATGAGGATTGTAAGAAAGGAAGACAAACCTAAATATGGCATAGACTGACTGTAAGGAGGCCTTTAATATACGCAGTCCCTTATCTGCGGCTGACTAGGGGCTTAAAAATGCACCGAGCTGTAGACAACTTAGTAACCACACTCCCAGACACAATGCAGCATTGGAAGACAACCCTGACATTATCAGGTCCCACAATGACAGAAGTGAACATCAAACAAGGAATTTTCCTATGAGATTCACCATCACCACTGCTATTCTTACTCTCCATGATACCAGTAACAATGGTCCACAGAAAAATCAAAATAGCTATCATACTGGGAGACAAGACATAGTGGTCACTAGTAACCTAATGGTCAAAGATGACATCAAGATATATAAAAAGGATGCTAAGAGCATGGATTCACCTGTACAAATAGTCTGGATCATAGCTGAAGATATGAAAAATGAATACTACAGCACTGATAATGTGCAATTAAATAGTAGAAGTCCACTGTACAAAGTGAATGAATCCAATTAACAAATGAGTTAATCATTAAGGATATAAGACTCTAGCTATGAATACCAAGGAATCCTAGAGGCAGAAAATATAAAACACCAAGAAGTAAATACATATAAGGACAGAGGAACAAGAAAATCAACAACCATCAATGCGGTGCTAAATCATAGAACAATTGAGGCAAGGCTTTACTTCCAAGAAGAAAAGGAGGAAGAATTATGCAATGTGTGGAGAACTGCATCAACATCAACAAAAGAGAACTCAGGCAGTACCTTGAAAATGTAAAATCCCATCTCTGTTGACATAGAACTGGAAAAGTATGCAGAGAGAACCAGTAGCCAAAGGAAAATGAATCAGTAATTAAAACAAACAAATGCAAGGCCACAGTACCACAAAGACATGGGATGTATAGTAGTAGTTGGAAATAGCAACTGGCAAAGACTGACCAAGGGAGAGAGCAAGGTGACTGTAAGTGTGTTGATTGCAGCTCAAGACCAAAAACAACTCATGTACATGAAAATGATCAAAATAAAACAGATGGTCAAACACCATCATCATCCGTGTGCCCCACACACACAAACAGAATATGGAGACCATCAACTGCAACAGAAGTGAACATCCTGAACTTGCTCAAAATGAATAAAGAAGGTTGACATGTCATCAAGCCACTGCACTGGAAGATCTGCTGAGAATATCCTTTCAAGATAAAATCCACATAAGACGAGTGAAAACCGGGACTTGGAACAAGTACTTTCGTAGTTCATTCTACATTTTCAAGTTCACACTGACTACAAACATAGTTACAGAGCTTTATAAACAATATTGAGTTACAGATTCTTGATTCGGGCGGCATGCTCTCCAACCAGAAAGGACAGGGAAAGAGAATCAAGGGGTAAATCAGGGTGGAGGTTGATAATCCTGGTGGCCATCACTTCAATGAATACAGTTTCCAGAAGATTTATTTTCTGATAATCGCTGGCCTTGCAGATTATAGACGAATTATCCCAGTTGATGGCATGGCATGTCTTAAGCCAATGATCTGAAATGCCATTGGCTTAAGACAGGCCATGCCATTAACTTTGATAATTTGTCTATAATCTGCAAAGCCAAATATTATCAGAAAGGAATTCTTCTGGAAACTGTATTCACTAAAGCCAAAGCCACCAGTAATATTAACCTCCACCCTGATTTATCCCTTGATCCTCTTTCCCTGTCCTTTCTGTTTGGAGAACATGCTGCCCGAATCAAAAGCAGTAAGCTCCACCCACCACAACTCACTTTGTACTGTATATAAAGCTATGTAAACTACGTTTGTACTCAGTGTGAACTTGAAAATGTAGAATAAACTACAAAAGTATTTGTTCCAAGTCTCTGCTTTCACTCACCTTCTAATGTGGACTTAACGATATTTTCAAGCACAAATTTGTGTATAAAATGAGAAGTATCTCTAACAGATGTAAACCATACTATGGGAAACAAGAGTTTAGGACAAAGATAATAAAAATTGAAAAGTACCAAAATCAATCTAGACAGAAATATGAAGACTAAGCAACTATGAAGGCTGAAGTTGAAGCAGTTCATATGATCTGTGAGCTCTTAAGAGTAATTCCAGAGGACCTCATGAAAACCAGAGAGGACTGGATGACAAAGCATTGCACCAGGCTTTCCTCAGGAAAATGTATATTTGACTACAGCAGGAATATTTAATTTTGGAATCAAAAGAAACAGGGGATCCGGTCATCAGGAGCAAAGATCACAGCCCTGATCAAAACACAAAAAAAGAAGAAAGTCATCACACACAATTACCACCCACAATTGCTAAGACTGAACTCCCTACATTTCACCAGTTTTTCCAAGAACCATTTTGTTTTTATAAGCAAAATGCGGAAAAATGATATTGTTATAATACAATAAAGTTTCATACATACTTACCTGGCAGATATATACATAGCTAAGACTCCGTCGTCCCCGACAGAAATTCAAATTTCGCGCCACTCGCTACCGGTAGGTCAGGTGATCTACCTGCCTGCCCTGGGCGGCAGGACTAGGAACCATCCCCGTTTTCTATCATATTTTCTCTCTTCCACCTGTCTCCTGCGGGGAGGCTGGGTGGGCCATTAATCGTATATATCTGCCAGGTAAGTATGTATGAAACTTTATTGTATTATAACAATATCATTTTCATACAATGAACTTACCTGTCAGATATATACATAGCTGATTGGCACCCTTTGGTGGAGGGTCAGAGACAGCTAATATGGAATAGACAGGTAAACAACATATGTTGTAGGTATAAAAGAAAAACCTTGGTTCCTACCTGATAGGTGGTAGACTTCGTGGCTGTAGCCCGGTAGTCTGCATCACCTCAAGACTTTAGCGAGATATTAGATCTATGGCTAGAGTTCTTGTGGGTCTGTCGATGGGTATAAGAACCGCTTACTCGGCAGAGCCTAAAAGGACTTTGTCAATGGGTACTGGACCACTTCTATGACAACACACCTTGTGAAGGAGCATAACCAATCCCGACCACCTGATCCTAACCACCATGTTAGTCTATAGAATTGTTCTGAGTTATCCCCGAACTCATAACTAAACAACCTCATAACTTCCGAAAAACGCAAAACTCATTTATACAAAATTCTCAAAAAAAAAAAAAAAAAATACTCCCCTAAAAGATATCACAAGAGTTCCTTACTGAACAACAGTGACTGTCCGCCAGTGCAGCACCAAGCCCTCTTTGTCAGCAGGAATCTAGAACATATCTAGTAGAAGGTATGTACAAATTTAAGGATTGGCGTTTGCTCCCGTACCCAGTATTGTATCCGCCGATACAAATGGTCCCAGAGAAAAACATTTCTCGTAGGTCACGCGAACGTCTTTAAGATAGTGAGATGCAAAAACTGAATTGCACCTCCAATATGTCGTGTCAATGATTTTTCTTTAATGACATATTCTTCTGAAAAGAGAGAGACGTCGCCACTGCTCTAACTTCATGGGCTTTTACTCCTTAAAAGCGGAAAAGAGTCGTCAGGACAGAACTTGTGAGCATCCGTAATGACGCTCCTAATGAAGAAGCTAATGCGTTCTTAGACATGATTCTTGTGGGGTCCTAATCGAACACCAAAGACTTTGTCTAGAGCCTCCCATTGCTTCTTTCTTTGTAAGAAGAACTTCAAGGCTCTTACTGGGCAAAGAGACCTCTCTGTTTCTCTCCCTACCAGACTCGATAAGCCTTTGATCTCGAATCTCTTGGGCCAGGGATTCGATGGATTTTCATTTTTCGCTAGAAACAGAGTTCTAAACGAGCAAAAGGCCGAGTCTTTGTTAAAGCCGACTTCATCTTCTAGGGCATGAAGTTCGCCAACTCTTTTGGCTGTCGCCAAAGATAGGAGAAACAAGCATTTTCTTGTTATATCCCTGAACGAAGCTACGTGGGGAGGTTCAAATCTGTCCGACGAAAGGAACTTGAGAACTACGTCCAGGTTCCAGCTGGGTGGAGTTAGTTCCTTCGATTTTGTCGTTTCAAACGATCTAATCAAGCGTGCAGATCTTTATTGCAGCAATGTCTAGGCCTCTGTTTCTAAATACTGCCGACAGCATGCTCCTGTATCCTTTTGATTGTTGATACAGCAAATGAGACCTCTCTCAAGAACAACAGGAAATCGGCGATTTCGGTTATAGAGGTACTGGAGGAGGACAACTTCTTAGACTTGCACCACCTTCTGAATACCTCCCACTTCGACTGATAGACTCGTCTAGTGGAAGCCCTGCGGGCCTCTAGCGATAGCGCTTGAAGCTTCGCGAGAAAACCCCCTCGCTCTGACAAGTCTTTCGATAGTCGAAAGGCAGTCAGAGAGAGAGCGGGGAGGTTTTGATGAAACCTCTCGAAGTGTGGCTGTCTGAGAAGATCCATCCTTTTTGGAAGGGATCTTGGGAAGTCTACTGTCCACTCCAGCACCTCTGCAAACCATCTTGTGCTGGCCAAAACGGGGCTATCAGGGTCATCCTTGTCCCGTTGGACGCTACGAATTTTCTCAACACTTGTCCCAGGATTTTGAAAGGGGGGAAAGCGTACACGTCCACATGAGACCAGTCCAGCAGGAAGGCGTCGACCACAAGAGCTCTTGGGTCTTCCACCACTGAACAAAAGACTTCCAGCCTTTTGAAAGGAATGTGGCGAACGAGATCTACGTGAGGAGTGCCCCAAAGATCCCAAAGACTCTGACACACCTCTGAATGAAGAGTCCATTCTGTGTGAAGGACCTGGCTTCTCCTGCTCAGTCTGTCCGCCCTGATGTTTCTCGTCCCCTGAACAAATCTTGTTAGGAGGGCGATGTTTCTTTGTGAGGCCCAAATTAGCAGATCTCTTGCTATCTCGTAAAGCGACACAGAGTGTGTTCCTCCCTGCTTCCGAATGTAGGACAGGGCTGTAGTGTTGTCCACATTCACTTGGACCACACTGTTCGTCACAAAGGGTTCGAAGAACTTTAGCGCAAAGTGAACTGCTAGAAGTTCTTTGCAATTTATGTGCCAGGACACCTGTGCTGTCTTCCAGGTGCCTGACACTTCTTCTCGGTCCTAATGTTGCTCCCCAACCCTTCTCCGATGCGTCGGAATACAACACTCGGTTGGGTTCGGAACTTCCAGAGAAATTCCCTTGTTCTCTTTTAGAGGGGACAACCACCATTGCAGGTGTGGTTTCATTTCCCTTGGAAGGAGAAAACTGTCGGAGAGAAGTCCCGTCTTCCAGTTCCACGATCTCTTTAGGAAAAACTGAAGAGGGCGAAGATGTAGTCTTCCTAGAGGAAAGAACTGTTCGAGCGAGGAAAGGGTGCCTAGAAGGCTTAACCATTCCCTCGCCGAAGTTCGTTCTTTCCCTAAGAAGAGAGAGACTTTTTCCAAGCCTCTCACGATTCTCTCTTGCGAAGAAATACTCGAAAACCCCGAGAATCCATCTGAATCCCCAGATAGACCAAGTTTCTGTCTGGGAATAAGCTGTGACTTCTCGAGGTTCACGAGTAGTCCCAACGCCTTTATCAGGTATAGGGTCAAAGAAAGGTCCTCCAAACACTGTCTCTCTGTTCTGGCCCTGATGAGCCAATCGTCCAAATATAGAGAGATGTGACGCCTTTGAGGTGAAGAAACCATCGCCACATTCTTCATCAGGCTTGTGAAGACCTGAGGCGCTGTGGATAGGCCGAAACACAAGGCCCTGAACTGAAAGATCCTTCCCCCCGTCATGAAACGGAGGTACTTCTTCGACGAAGGGTGAATCGGGACATGAAAATAGGCGTCCTGGAGATCCAGCGACACCATCCAATCTCCTTGACGTAACGCCGCAAGGACTGAGGCCGAAGTCTCCATAGAGAACTTCTCCTTTCGAACGAACTTGTTCAGAGCGCTGACATCTAGAACTGGTCTCCAGCCCCCCGAGGCTTTCGCAACCAGGAAAAGCCATTTGTAAAACCCCGGAGAGTTTTGCTCTAGAACCAGTTCTATAGCTCTTTTGTCCCACATTTGATTCACCATCAGACGAAGAGTATCCCTCAGTACAGGGTCCCTGTATCTGGCTGACAGTTCCCGCGGAATGGTCGTTAGTGGAGGACTGTCTTGGAAGGGGATAAGATATCCCTTCCTTATTATGGACATGGAAGAGGCGTCTGAGTTTATGAGTGACCAGGCGTCTGCAAATTCGAGAAGCCCAGCCCCCACCATGGTGTTTTTGGAGGCTGTCTGTCTCACTTCCCTTTCGTTAAAGGGACGGGAAGGAGCCTTACCTCTCCCTCTCAAGACCTCTTCTCTTAGAGGTAGCTCTGGAGAGAGGCCCTCCTCGAAAGGGCTGAACCGTAGAAGTCGGTCCTTTCTTGTCAACAGACACAAGAGGTCTCTTCTTCCTTGCAGTTTGCAGGAGAAGATCCTGAGTCGCCTTCTCAGTCAGTGATCGAGAAATGTCCTTCACTAACTGAGAAGGAAACAGGAAGTCAGACATGGGAGCGAAAACCAGGGCTGCTCTCTGTGAGGGAGAAACCGCCTTGGTTAGGAATGAACTAAAAATACTCCTCTTCTTAAGGAGTACTGCCGAAAAGAGAGGAGATTTCTCCCGATCCGTCTTGTACCGCCTTGTCAATACAAGCAAGAATACTGAGAATGACTTCTGGGTCAAGACCATCCGAGTCATGAGCTTTCTTAGACATCACCCCAAGGGACCAGTCTAGGAAATTAAACACTTCCAAAATATGGAAGAGTCCCTTGAGGAGATGATCCGTCTCCGAAATAGCCCAAGACACGCGAGCTCCATTCAAAGCGTGTCTCCTTGACGAGTCAACCAAGGTTGAAAAGTCTGCTTCGGCTGCCGCTGGGAGAGAAAGGCCCATGTTCTCCCCAGTTCGGTACCAGAAACCTCTCTTGCCAGAAAGTATGGCTGGAGGCATACAGAAGGTAGTTCTGCCCAGATCCTTCTTAGACAACATCCATTTGTCTAAGGACTGAAGTGCTCTCTTCATAGAGATCGTAGGTCTCATCTTCAAGACCGACGAAGACTTAGGCACAATCGCACTCGAAAACAGTGATCGAGGCGAAGGAGGAGCGGCAGGAGTTAAAGAATCTCCGTATTCTCGTAAAAGAAGGTCAGTCAGAACTTTATAGTTCGAGACTCCTTCTCTACCGTCACCCTCTTCTTCCGAATCTCCTTCTACACCTTGTGGAGAATCGGCCTGAAAAACGAGAGGATCTTCATCCCGTTCTCTCTCTACTGGTGACAAACTCCTACTAGGAGAGGGGCTCATAGAGTGAACAGACTCTCTCTCACGTCTAAAAGAAGTCTCGCGTCTGCTTGACTTCTCCCGCCTGAAAAGCTCCTCGCACTTGGCTGGCGCTTCACGCTTGGCTGGAGCGTGTAGCTTGGCTGGCATCTCGCGCCTGGCTGACGTCTCGCGCTTGTCTGGCGCCTCACGCAACTCCTCGCGCCTGGCTGAATCTTCGCGCTTGGCTGGCGCCTCACGCTTGGCTGAATCCTCACACCTAACTGGCGCCTCGCGCCTGGCTGGTGCCTCAGGCCTAAGCGTATCCTGATCTCGAGCAACTCGCTCGGAAAGATCCTGACGTTTGTACGCCTCTTCTTGCCTGGAAGACGTCCTATGTCTGGCGGACGCTTCACGTCTGGCTGGAGAAAGAAGACGAGACTTCTTAATAGGAAGTCTAGCGTCCTTCTTGCGAGGGGGATCCCTTGAAAGAACTCCCACCAAAGAGGCAATCTGCTCCTGAACTGCCAGCAAAATCCTCTTGGAAGCCACCCCAGCGTCCTCTTCAATAGAAGAAGCAGGAGAACTCGAAGGAGTGCGATCATCAAATACATCTCTAGGAGGCGTCGAAACCAGCTTAGCCTTCTTGATAGAAGAAGGAGCTTCCTCCGAGAAGCGCTCCGGGCTCGAGTCGAACGCGCGCTCTTTCCAATGCCTTTTCAGTGGCCTAGAAAGATCCGAGTCCTTCCACCCTCGTTTAGGTGAAGGAGAACCGGACGACGAGAAACAATCTCGTAGGACGCTTCTATTTGAGCGGTCCTGAGCAGACTGTAACGAAACAAAACCTGCTGAAGGGACGCCTGACCGTTGGGGATTCCCCACAACCTCCGTACGACTTTCGACTTTCCTACTCCTCTGGGTATGTGAGTTTGGAAGAGGTCTAGGCCTGGGAGCATCGCAGGGACGGTCAGACGCCCCCTCCACAACACTGGGAACACTCACTTCACTTAGTAATTCACAATCACTAGCCTTACCTTGCATGGCCGCCATCTTTGTCTTCATTTTACGAAGAGTAGCCTTCAGATTGGCGATTTCAGAAGCCGAATCCGAATGCAAAGCCTGTGAGGATTCAGATACTAGGGAGAATCATATTCATTAATAAAAGGAGAGTTAGACTCAGAAAAAGGCTCAATAGGCCTTGTACTCACACTCTTTTGTGCAGCCCGTCTAATCCTATCCCTCTCTAACTTCTTCAAGTAAGAAGTTAGAGTCTTCCATTCATTAGCATCCAACTTTTCACACTCAATACAGGTGTTAGCCAAAGAACAGTCAAACCCCCTACATTTACGACATACAGTGTGAGGATCAACCGAAGCCTTCGGTATCCTCACCTTGCAGCCTACATTCACACACACTCTCACACTAACACTTGAATCAGACATTCTAATAGAAAAATCAAAAGCAAGTCCAAATCCAGTCCACAGTAGCGAATGCCAAAACAACGATCCAGTACGTCACCAAGAAATCCAATAAAGATGATCAATAAAGTCTTGAAAAGCAAATTCCAGTCAGGAGGTAGTAACAACAATGTTGATACCACCGGCGACAGAGAAAATATGATAGAAAACGGGGATGGTTCCTAGTCCTGCCGCCCAGGGCAGGCAGGTAGATCACCTGACCTACCGGTAGCGAGTGGCGCGAAATTTGAATTTCTGTCGGGGACGACGGAGTCTTAGCTATGTATATATCTGACAGGTAAATTCATTGTATGAAAACAGAAAATTGAGACAAGGATCTCCATGAGTGTGGCAAACTGATGAATAAGACACCACTTTTATGTAAGTTAAAGGAGCTGTTTCTATTGCACTCTGCATCAACAAGGTCTAACAAATCAGCCATTTAAAAATTATAGCTATCCATGACCATCTATTTTATCCCGTCAATGTATCAAAAACACACTGAAACCTCAACAGTTCCTATTGTGATCCCATAAAATTATGCTGCTTTTAGTTGTCATCTCAATTTGCTTGCTTCTGACCTCCTCATCAAGACTAATACACTAAGTCAGACTTGAACTCTTAAGCATAAAACAAGATCCTCATTACAGTTACTACTTTACTATGAAAATACATGCTTCTAACAAAGGTCACATTCTATAAATTCCTGGCTAGGCAAGTGAGAGGGAAATAGATTTAATCACTGAAGGCCAAACTGCCAACATAACAGGCAATTTCCTTCTCATCTGAGAAGCATAAGCAAACCTTGGGATAATTCCTAAGGATTTTTTTTATTAATAGGTAGCAGGCAGGTATTTGTCATTTCACATTAAACATACCAGGCAAATGATAGAATGCCAGACCTTAATACATGTGAAAACCCAATATTCACCATCAAAACCAACCTCATTTCCCATTCCTGTAACAGAAGCCTACTGTAAACTACTACTATTTGACTAACAAAGAGCCACTTTTTTAAAAATGAGAGAACACCAGCCATAGAAAACAATGGCTAGCCCTCCCATGAAACAAATGATGAATTTGAAGGCCAGTCCAAAAGCTCTCCACACACTAACTCCAACCCTATTGCACTGGAACAAACTCAAGGTTGGCCTTGTTACAAGTAAAGATTCGAAGCGTATGTCACAACAACAAATCCAAATCAGTCAATATGGAATGTGTGCCACAGAACATGCAAGCAAGAGAACTCCAAACGTATGTGAAAAGCAAAGTTTGTATCCCTATATGAATACATTATTTATAATGCAATGGTATGGCAGACTCCTGAGCAAACACTTGGGCAAGCTGTTCAGAGACTGAATATATGCAACAGGAAAAGGGTAACTTGTGAAATCATACTCTTCTCTTCCACCATTATCCCTACACTAAGGGGTTGGTTGACTGATGCGTCCTCCGTACAACATCAGGCATGGTTTATTATATTTGGCAAAGAGGTTTTTATGACTACATGGTTTATTATATTTGGCAAAGGGGTTTTTACGACCACATGGTTTATATTTGGCAAAGGGGTTTTACGACTGCATGCCCTTGGTATCACCAATCACAGATATTGGCAATGGGCCTCGCCTTTGACTAGAAAGTCCACCTGTAAGGTAGCAGTTTCCAGTTATTGGTAGTGGGCCTAGCCTTTTACTAAAAAGGAAGACTGCATAGCAGCAGTTCCAGTTATTGGCAGCAAGCCTAGCCTTTTACTAAAAAAGTAAGATGCAAGGCAGCAGCTGCCCTTTTAGTCGCCATTTGTGACATGCAGGACCTATGATGGAAGCATTCTTACAAACCTACCACAGGGTAGAACTAGAGAAATCATACTCAAAAGTGTCAAACAATACAGCCATTTCCTTGGCATAATCCTAAACTTGCCAGCTCCCAAAAATCAACAAACAGTAAATTTCTACATTAACACATCCCATTTCAACCAACTGCAATAAAAATACTATACTATTGCAGACATTTTATGGTCAGATTCAAGTTAAATCCCTCTGTCTTCCCAGTCTCGGTTCTAGCCAACTGACCACCATCGGCTTCTGTTTGTATGGTGTTTTTATGTTGTATGGAACCAGTGGTTATTCAGCAACGGGACCAACGGCTATATGTGACTTCCAAACCACGTCGAGAGTGAACTTCTATCACCAGAAGTACACATCTCTCACTCCTCAATGGAATGGCCGAGAATTGAACCCGCGACCACCGAGGTGGGACCAACACCATACCAACCACGCCACTGAGGCACTCCATCCGCTTCTGGATCAGCTGTATAAGGATGAATCTTGGATGAAGCATCAAAAACCAGGGTCACCCTCCTCCCCACCCCGACTGTCTCAATTGAATCAACATCAATATGAGCAGGCATTATCTGCCAGATATGTATGTTACCCACTAAAAGCAAATGATGAAGTCAGAAATTTTCTGAAAATGAAAATGTGAATGGAGTAGACAGGACTGAAAATCAGTACTATACAGTAAAGGAACCCAGACTGCAAGATGCAAAATCAAGTAATTTTATATACAGGCAGTCCCTGGGTTACGACGGGTTCAGGTTACGACGTTCCGAGGTTAAGGCGCTTCTCAATTATATTCATCAGACATTATTTCCAGGATTACGACGCATGTTACAGGGTTATGACGCCTACAATGCTCATCTGGCAGAGGAAATATGACACCAAAAATGCAAAATACTCAATATTTGAAGTTTTTTTTTTTTTTTTTTTTTTTTTTTTTTTTTAAATGAAAAATGCAATAAGAATGCAGTTTACAAAGTTTTCAGTGCACCCAAAGCATTAAAAGTAAGCTTTTCTTAGGATTTTTTACGATGTCCCAGCTTACAACGATTTTCAACTTACGACGCGTCTCAAGAACGGAACCCCTGTTGTAACCCGGGGACTGCCTGCATATGAAAATGTGTAATAGCCATTAGTGAATTTCCACTTGGCTCACACCCTCATCTTCTTGATCTTCTGGACATTCCCACTGATTGGTATAGTGCCACTTCATTATCTATAACTATACTAACTGTTCCTCCTCCTCATCATCGAGTGACTAACAATCTTGATCTGTTTTCTAGGATAAGAACAATCCTAAATTGTTATGGTACCACCACTAATTTAATTAGTTTTTCCAGGACCTGTAGCCTTTAAAGTGACCATTGTACTGCTTGCCTTGGAACTCTTTTTGAATGTCTTTGGTGAATTCTCCTGGCTTGAAACTCTACTGATCAACTCTTAATATTGAACACAGTCACACCTTGGATTTTGTATGCCCTAGCTTTTAATGGATTTTCCAACAAAATTTTGACTCTGGTTTTGTTCATTTCTCCTCGGAATTCGTACACCTGGAAAAGCTCCTTCAATTGGCCCACCTCACGACTAGGCCCATACTGAGTGCCCAAACAAAGCATCCCATGTTCTCTCATGACCAATTCTGCTTTAGTGTTCATTTTTATTTTTTTTATTTTTGTGTTTTGTTGTTTTTATATTCAAGTGCAACTGCTAAATATGCCATTGTAGAGCCCAAGAAAGTTCCAAGTGCCATCCCTTTGGCTAAAAAAAAAAAAAAAAAAAAAAAAAAAAAAAAAAAAAAAAAATTTAAAGAAATTGTAGCAAAGCATTGGAGGCGATAATTTGTGAAAAGGCAAAGATGTAGCATGCCGATCTTAGTAAGAAAATGCCTACAAGTGCTGCTGTTAGTGAATTTAAGGCCAGCAGAGGCTGGTTTGAAAAATTCAAAAAGCAAACGGGCTTACATAATGCGCCCAATTCAGTGATTGACGACTTGTTTGACAAGAGGAGTGATGTAAAAATTTTGTGGAAGATTATCATTCCAACTATGATGTAATCCGTGTCTCCAACAAGTTAAATGACAATGCCTTATTTCATTTTAGACAAATTTTAAAGATGCCAGATAAAGTGTGTCTGGACAATATTGTTATGCCACAGGGGTCCAGTGACTCAAGTAGTGCCAGTAAAAAACAAAGAAGTAACCTCAGATAGGTACTTGATACCTGAAGTCCTTCTGAAGGGGGGGGATTCCCCTCCCAAACAATAACCTCTCTCCCTTCCTCTCCTTCTTCCATATGCTAGCAGGTCTTCTTCCATAAAGTTTTCCAAAGCTTGTCACATGAGACTAGAATAGATAATAGCAAAGGTTCAAGAATACTACCTTGAAGAACACCTGAAATGACAATACCAAAGCTACTAGTATACATACTGGCCATCAACACAGACCTGTGAGTTCTTCCTACTAAAAAGTCATTTCAAATATCAATAAGAGATCTGCTAATTCCCAACAATTTTAGCATATAGAGAAGTGTTCATCATTCACACAGTCAAATCTTAACAGAAATGAGCCTCTGCACCCTAAGGAAGGGCACTCTGCAACAGTAGATATTGAAAAAAGTGCATCACAAGTACCAAGTCTCATTACAAAACCCTAACTGTAACGTTGGTAGGAAGTTATTACCTTCAACAAACCTACAAAGACACAAGGGTAACTTCTCTGAAACCTTAAATCAAACGGGAATTTATTTCCTTAGGAAATACAACAATGTTTCCCTCTCTCCAAACAGAAGAAAAACTTAAAAACCCAACTAGTTTTCTGAGAACAATGTAATCTCAGATCTTAGAAGTAACACAATAAGCAATCTTTGTAATGGATAAGAGACCCCTTTAGATTCAATACCCTTAAAACTGTCAAGCCACAGAAATAAAGCTTTGACTTCTCTAGATATGAAGGCCAATACACACAACTTAGTATCTGGAAAGCCTGACTGAGGCAACAACACCACCCCACTGTTTACTCGCAAAAACTTGAGCCACAAGTTCTACCTGATGTCCTGTCCATGGTCATATAATCAGACAGCTAACTGTAATCCTACATTCCATGATCCCTTATCTATTTCATTTCTATTGGATAAAATAGCCTAGGGCATAACTTGGATTAATCTGTGCATGCAGTAGCTTTGATTCCAAAAGCTTAAGACCCAAACTCCCCAAAACTGTTAAGCGACACACCCCACATTAGATGAAGCATAAGACACAGATGTCCATGGCAGCTGCTCACACCAGTTTCCAAATTAAGAACCTTACGGATAACAATGATACAGGCCGCATTAATGGTTTGCAGCTGTTATCCAAGCCCTCCACCCACATGCTACTTGGGGAAGCATGACAACAGTGGTTACCGTTGACTCAGCAGGTAGATCTGTGCACCACTCAAAAACATTTACCATCCATAGCATATTGGGGCAATAAAATTATGTATATGCCAGTGAAATTCTATACAGGACTTAACCAGGAACTTAACCTGGGACCAAGAGTGGAAAGTCGCCAACAATATCGTAATCCCTGAACTAGTTTTGACTAGTCACTTCAACCCAACCATTTTAGCACTATCCTACCACATCCCATCTTTGTTTACAGCTCATGCTCCAAAGCACCAGCAAACTGCAAAATACTATAGATTGTAGGAGCTATTAAGAATGACACAGGAACTACTAATTAAAAGTGGAATTACTTGACTGAGAAAGAACACAAGGAAGTAGCCACTGTTTCTGAATGAGCCAGTAGCAGGGACGCATGATATGAATGACGAATCTTGTTGTACAGTACATTACATTTAGTGCCAGAACGTCTATATGACTACAATATAGTAGTACTTGGAAAAATTGTATAAATGTAAGATAAGTTTTCTTTGTATGTAATTTATTCTAGAACTGGTCAGATTCCACTACATTCATATACTGACTGTAGTGGAGCATTTAATGATATGAAAAATCACATAAAACAATATCAACATTCCAAAAATACACAAGTTATGATAAAGCCAGGGTTTGTTACAAAACATGGCAAAATAATTAAGAAAAATATAAGTAAATCCATGACATATCCATAACATAAGATACAAAAGAGTATCAAAGCATAGTAGTATGTATTGTAAAACAGCATTACATTCTCAGATTTACAAGCATCAAAAATAAAGGAGAAAAATATGTTAAAAGGTGTGCCATTATCATCATACCCATCAAATAAAAAACAATTAATTCTTGATTATTTGTGCTGACGTAAAATGTTCACCATAGCCAAAAACCTCAAGTCTTAAAATAGTTCAAGAAAAGAAAGAATGAACAAAACTCTAAGTACAGGAATTTCCTGTTGACATTCACAGGCAGCCAGTTTTAATAGACACAATAAATCACTCAATCAATCATTCACAGGCAGTAGACTTGCTGCAACTATTAACACTTGCATCAAGTTGAGGTTACATAGTTGGGAGTTCAAGTCTCCCACATTCCAAGATGTTCCTGTGTCAATGAGGTCAAGTTAGGATGCATCCATTTTAAAAGGGGCATACCCAACTTCCCTACATAACACAATCAACAATATCTGAACTATTTATACACCCAATGCTTGTGTAATTGAACCTGAAAGTATATCCATTGTAAATTGTCTGAAATGTATAAGAGCAACCACGCATGAGGGTAAAAATATGAAGGAAACTTTGGCAAAACATTAGGTAACTTCCAGACAAACAGACTGTGAGATATAGAGGACAGGTAGAGGGAGGACAGAATAATGATAACTGGAATTACAACTGGAAGTGGAGAGCAATCACTCGACTAAGGTAAAAAAAAAAAAAAAAAAAAACTATTACTCTTAAAGGAGATGACATTCATGATACCAGTATACAAATTTGAAAAAGATTTTTAGTAACTATGGCAACACTTATGAAACAAACAAGTTATAATTTCTGCATTACAATAAGATTTCAGTAATTAAACATTTACATTACACATCATGTCCTGACTCAAAGAAACAAGCCCAAATTCATGTTTCTGGTTCTCATTTACACTAAAAAAAAAAAAAAAAAAAATGCTAGCAATACCTACTGACAATCACGTAGGTAAAGTCAGCAATAAACATTCAGTGAATAAGCTAAGTAGATAATAAAGTACTGAAAAACAAAGTATCTAAACAAATGATGAGATATCAAATTACCTTAGCAAACAATTTGCCATATAAGATTTATTAATGAATTCAGTAGTTTTACAGATAGCACAAAACTGTTAGCCTACTCATATGGAAAACATCTGGGCTCTGTACATGAAATGCTACAGATTCTATTTTCAAATACACCAGTTTTACTGCTAAAATCTCTACTGAGCATTACCGAGTTTCAAGAAAAACAAAACTTAAACTATGAAGTGACCAGTCAAGCTCTAACCAAAGAAACTAAATTAGAAGTTACAAGGGCTAGTTTCATTGCTACAATCTACATGGAAAAGCTACAAAGCTAATTTACTACTGAAATCTACCTGGAGAAGTTACAAAACAAGTTGTCGCCAGAATCTACCCAAGAAGTTATGACGCTGGTTTTATGATTGAAATCTGAACTGATAAATCATAAATATAGTCTTAATGCTAGAACCTCAACTGATTAGTGTAACTGATAAATCATAAATATAGTCTTAATGCTAGAACCTCAACTGATTAGTGTAACAACTAATGTGAACAACATTAGTCTCAATTGACAAGTTGCTACTCTAGAAAACTGACCAAATCGTTTGACCTGGGTAAAAAAAAAAAAAAAAAAAAAAAAAAAAAAAAAAAAAAAAAAAAAAAACAAGCTACTATTCAGTCGCTAAACAAAGACAAGCCCATCAGGACTGAAGTTTATCATTAGTCTTGGGTAACAAATTATCCTTTAAAACTATAATCCACCATTCCCCATGTTAAAAATTGTTAACATTAATGGTAAAGACATGGAAGACCATGCCTATGTTGTCCATTTCAGATTCCCAAAACCAAATGGTCCTTATGTCTTCACTGCTCACTCTCAAAAGGTTAGATTAATGAGTATGACGACCTACTAATAAGGTGAAATTAAAATTAACTTAAGCCTACACAAAAATAATGTGTATTAAACTGAACGGAATTATTTAAGACCTTCATCCAGGATGAAAATCATCGAATTCTTTGAAAAATTTAGCAGAAAACGTAAATTTTAATCACGGAAAACACCATGTTCACATGATAATCTTCATGACTTAAAAATAAACCCATTTGTATATTTCTTCTGGGGGACAGGGGATTTTGGATTGTTCCAGATTTCTTAACAGCTAGGATAAGGAATTCTTGACCACAAACCAAAAATCAACCTGAATTTAAAGCAAACACAGTATATACTAGGCCTTGCCCAACATTTACGGCGGAATAATGCTATGCTGAAGCAGCTTGACCAGCACCATAGGCTGGGCCTATTTCATGGCAACTAGGCCTGTGTTAACTACACTTGCATTAGGTTGGCCTAGTCTAGGCTAATTAACCTGTAGGGTAGGCTATGAGTGGTAAAATAGAAAATGTTGATGAGCAAGGTTAACTAGGAACATAACAGACCTTATAATTATCAAAGAGAGATTAGGTATACACATTCTTTTTATTAGAGAGAGAGAGAGAGAGAGAGAGAGAGAGAGAGAGAGAGAGAGAGTACAGGCTTGAGAAAAATTAGACGTCCTTATGTCTAGCATTTTTTTTATTTGAGAGAGAGAGAGAGAGAGAGAGAGAGAGAGAGAGAGAGAGAGAGAGAGAGAGAGAGAGAGAGAGAGAGAGTACACGTAGGGTGGAGTGGAAAAACAAAGCCAGGCGAGGCATGTTTGGCGCCCGTAAATAATGCAGCCATAAATTCCTCTGCGTAATTCTCGCAGGGGCGCCCGATGCCCGAAAGGGGGTCACCGAAATTCGTCCACTTTCTCGCCATGATCAGCTGATCATGGCGCAGGAGGAGGAGAGGAGAACAAACCCATAACCATGCACTCCCTCTCGCGAAAAAAGAAAAAACCCCGAGAGGCCATTTCCCTCCAAACCTGACGAGAGGGAGAGGTATGGAATATCAAACAAATAATGCTCAATGTTCGGCCTTTCATTTGGCGTAGGGAGAGATGAGATGAAGCATCGAGGGGAGGAGGAGGAAGAGGACGAGAGGGAACGGGAGGGGGTGGGTAGATCATGTCAATGACTCCATTTTCTGGAAAAGGACGACGGTGACGCCATCTATGTGGCCGGTCGCGAAGCAGCTCCTTCATTCACTTTTACTTACTTTTTCTTCATGACGACGCTACTGGGCCGCTTCTTTTGGCTACAGATATCAAAGGAAGCTCCCAAATAATCGAGCGGGCATGGGCACGGCACCGGGGCACGAGCAGGAGCCATGCAAACGAAAGAAAAGAGCGAAGGCCAGATTGCGAGTGTCGCCGCCAGGGTACAATGGCCAAGTGTACAGCCAACTCTCTCGGACGAACATTCAAAATTTCACTTTCCTCAAATGGCAATCAGCTGACCATACCACGAAGGCAACGTGCATGCCGAGACGAGGCACCGAAAGACATTTTCCCGACGGGGGCGGCGTCCCCTCCGAAATCATTCCCGATCTGCCAAAAAGAGCAGCGAAAAACAAACTTCAGTTGAGGGAAAAGAACTGAGAGATAAGACCCCATAACTTACCTCATATGAATGGTTTCTACGGATGCTCAGGGGAAAGAAGCCATGTGTAAAGCATTTTCATCACAGCACTTTCAGATCTTCAAGTCCAAAATTATAAATGAATTACTAGAAAGGTTAAAATTTTACGAAATTCTGGATCTCAAACAACTAGACGCGCCACAGACACTTCGGCCACCGTACACTGCCTTTGATACCGCTCTCTAGAAACTAGTCCGTCCCATAATTGCAAATTTTTTCTAAAACAGCCTATTTCCGCGGGCAAAAGGTTATTTATTATGTTTAAAATTCAATAAAATTATTATTTAGCAGCAAAATCGTTCTGTAAAGTATTAAATAATCAGAAAGCGCAAGAATACATGATGTAAATAGTGCAGGTCACTCTTACTCCTCCTGCCTTTGCAGACAAATTTTCCTGGTATTTTCGGGGTTCTTGCTGTCTAGTTGGACTAAGACCCGGTCCCACACCTGGATTAATATATAATCTAACTTTTACAAATATAACAATTGTTAATAGTAACGCATGTGCACGAAAATTCGGTAAATTTTATTGCATCATAAAGAATGGTGGGTTTTGTTCGTTTTCTATGTTTTAAAGGATAAACTCTTATAAAAATACACGAACCCATTTCAAATTTGGTAAAATGAAACGTCTTAATTTATTTTAGCCTTGTATCATGAATGCGGAGACGTTTGAGCATTTAAACGGTATAAATAGCTTAATAATTAGCTATCTAAGTGGAAAATCAATTGAAATCTAGTTTTATAGGTCCTAATAATCAAAGCATTAAACTAAGGCAATGGAGCTTTTCCGAGGCCCATTTCAATTTTGTGCTTTGTATCACGAATAATAAATGTTATTTGATGTCAGTCCTCATTATACCTGTAAGATCTGGACGTTCTAAACCACATATCCTGCAGTCAACCATATCAGAAAGTAAGATATGTTTGTGATAATCACTAACCCACGTAAAGTAACGTAATTTCTGAAAGGATCTTGATTGAGTTATAACATGCCCTTTAAATGATGTTACCATCATTATTTGTAACAAAAGGATAAATAGGAAAGGGTTTTTAGCATCTACATAGCAACCTTGGTATCAACCAAACGAAATTAATGTTACAAGTTTGGTATGTAACAAGAACGTTGTCTCAGAATCATTTTAATCCTGAGCAAAAAAAATGTGTAATTTGAAAAGTCCAAGCAACAAATTAAGTTAACAGAGAAATTATTAGATAGTCTATAATCCTCTTTCCTCGCCATAAGTGTTTGATATACAATCTTTGCGCATTCTGTAAGAAAGAATGATAAATGTCAATAAAATGATGCCTAATCCCTTCAACATCCACAAGAAAAACACGTACAGTGTACACATGTTCTAATGTTTACTACCAATCTACCAATGTAATTTTGGTATAAAGAATGATATGAACTATTGTACTGTACAGATGAAAACTGAAAAGTCTGTGTTATAGTTTTATAAAAGGTCATTTATCCTTATTGATAGTTAATCTGTGTGGGGAGTCTTCACAAGTATGCATTTATTGAGACATGTTCAGTTGCACTGTTTGACTTTTCCAGGTTAAATCATTTCAGTGAAGCAATGGCAAAACTGATGGTTCTCGTTGACACTGCAAGTTTCATATCCTGTTAACAAATGAATGCCTGTCTAATTATAGGTACACTCATGGTCAATTACTGTGAGAGGTAGGTGTCTCTTGGTGTGAGTGGTAAGGCCTCATGTGATAGGGCCGAATTTTTGATAGACCAGTGGGTTGTACATTGAGTTAAAAGGTCCTGGTGAGAAGTTGCCTTTTACTTTATAATGGTGCGACTAAAACACCCGGACATGACTTGTGGAGGTAGTCTAATAAGTTCAGCTCACACTCTCCTTCTTCAAGTGATAGCTCCTCACTTATACTTGATGCGAAAATGATTTCTGTTAAAAGAAGCTGTGTGTTCTTTCTACTTGAGACGACTGGGGTGTTTTCAGAATTCTTTTGCCTCCTGCCTGCATGCTCTCTGTCTCTGCTAATTTGTTCTCTTTCTTAGCCAGTGTATATAGTTGCTCCAGTTCTTACCAACTTCGTTATACACTTGTGTTCCCAACTAGACTTAACATAGTCCTGGTCAACCTTAGAAGTAAACTGAGTACCTCAGTTGCTGAGCATTCTTTGTGAAACCTACTATGCAGAAAACTTCAAGCAGTGCCTCTGCTAGCCAGTCGCTTTATATTTTTGGGAGTGCTACTGCTTCTGGCCACCCGTAACAAGGTCTACCACCACTAGGATGTAGTACCTGTTGCCTTTCGCTAGCATTGGTGACGTAGGTCCAGTCAGGCCTTCTGCTGATCTCTTGAACAGTCCTTCCATCAATTGCATCTTCTTTAGTACTATATCGCTGGTACAACCCTTTGGAGCAGTCTTCTGGCAAATGTCAGGACCTGCAACACCTGATGATGTCTGCAACCACTCATGACCAGTGAAAATGTTGCTGTGTGATTACATGACTATGGAAAATGCTATTGAATGGTTGCTTCCCTTTATTGTTGACACTGATAACTATATGTTGTGGAGTTAGTTCCCTTATTAAGACACTTCCATTTGTAACCTAGAAATTAGCAATTTTATCACATACCTGGTCAAAGCATATTATCATTGTAAGTAACTGATATTGACATTGAAACTTACATGTATTATGTGACTACATTTATTGTCTATTCTGTAACAATATCAAGTTAATTATTTCATATCTTTAATGCATACTTAAATTAGCAGATATTTGAATACCTCTCATTTGTGTACCTTCAGACTGGGTTCATTGTTGTTCTCAATGTTATTCGAGACAAATCTGGAAGGCAGAGATATGTTGTGCTTATCTAGAGACAAACTGAAAAAAACAGTCTATGAAGTGCTTACAGCAATGAAAAAACACTGACCATTTGGGAAGAAAACCAAATGCTTGCCAGAGTGAATTTGGCAAACATGTGACGAGATTGGGACGAGACTGTACAAAGTTTCAGTGCTCACATAGAGGCCAAGCCAGTGTATGTAAATATATAATTCAATGCCAGAACTGTAACACTGATGTGAACTACACAGATGCCATCCTTCGTGATGTTCTCACTAAGGGACTTTATAACTCTGAGATCCAATTGGGGTTACTTGGTAACCCTATTCAAGTGTAAGAGAGGTGTTCAGTTTTGTCGCAAAGGAGGCTGGAAAACGCTCTGCTTCAAGTCTGCAAGAAGTGAAATACATAAGAACAAGTCAGAAAACTGCACTTACTGTGGAAAGAAAGGTCTTCGTGCAAGTACCCCATCTTATATTAGATGTTCTGTTTGCCCAGCACATGGACACGTGTGTAATTTGTGCAATCGCAACCACCACATCAAAAGTGTATGCTGTAGTGAGGACAAACCAAAAACATCAAGAGACAATAACAATATCTCCAGTGCCTCTACTGTGTTTGATGCCTTATGCACATTTAGCAAGACTATAAATACTTTTTATGATTCATGTATGTTAAGTGACTGGCTATGAGCGTGCTTTGCATATTGACCATCTTCAATGACAAACTTACAAACACATAGGTTAAAGAATGCTCAGCATCTCAACCCTTTATTGATGTTAATGCTAAGGTTTCTTGTGATGATTATTCAGCCTTAGGCTTTGAGATGAAAAACAAATGCTCTCTTTCAGCTACCATATCTGCAATGACAGACACAGGATGTCAGAGTTGTCTCGCTGGCATGAAGGTTATCCAATGGCTAGGCTTGCATGAAACCGACCTTATTCCTATGACAATGCAGATGTATTCTGCTATACATGCTGGAATCAAGATTATTGGGGCCGCTATCTTGCGGTTACATGTGACGACTAGTGCAGGTGTGCAAATAGGGACAAGGCAGGTGACATACCTCACCAACGCCACAGATACATTGTTCCTCAACAGGGAGGCATGTTTGGCACTTGGTATTATCACAGTTACCTTTCTTACAGTGGTGAACAGGCAGCCAATGCTCACCATGTTCCACAGCACAATTGTAACTGTCTGATATGTCAATTGCCGCTTGCCCCAGCAACAGATGCCATTTCCTGGGACCGCAGAAGATTTACCTTGCCTGAAAAACTTTCTGTTGGACAAATATGCTGCATGTACTTTCAATACATGTGAACATCACCCCTTGCCCCTGATGGACACTCCCCCTATTGAGACTCATGGTAGATTTGGACTCAGAACCAACTGCCCACCAGACACCCATACCTGTTCCATTCACTGGCGTCAGGCCGTTAAGTCCGGAGTTGACCAGGATGTTTGCCTCTCTGTCTTAGAACCCATGCCACTTGGAGAACCTGTAACATGGTACCACAGGATGTCATTTGCGCCAAAAAGATCGGTGAGTCTCGAAGAACCGTTGACTTTCAGGCTCTTAACACCCACGCAATGTGAGAAACCCATCACACACAGTCTCACCATTTCATTAGACCCATTCAGTCCCACAGGGAAAGAAGACAGTATTGCGATACCTGGAACAGATATCACAGCATCCCCATTCATCAAGAAGGCTGTCATCTCACCAAATCCATTACCCTGTGGGGATGGTACAGGTACAAGACAGCATCCCAAGGCTATATCACATTGGGTACAATGAACTGGTAGCAGAATTTCAAAACAAAACTAAATTTGTGAATGATGTACCTTTGTAGTCTGATTCTATAAAAGAAAGTTTTTTTTTTCAGGAGGCCCATTGGCTTGATTTGCATGGTAGAAATGTATGCATAACCTTGAATCATGCCAATAGAAGCAGGAAGAGAATGCATGCACATATGAAGAGTGGGGATGCATTTACAATAGACAATATTTATGAATACATGGAAAGCATATGCATAGTAAAATATACATTAATCCACACCTCCCCTGCCCCTTTTGCCTTCAAAGAGTTATTTTGAACATACTAAGTGAATTTATCAAGTATGAATGTAGGAAACAAGTTGCGTAAGTGGCACATTTGGGGTTTGTACACTATGTTGGCCTATTAAATCTCGAAGACCTGTAATGGGCTTTGGAGAGATCAGAGTTGGGAGCTTGATCGGGGCTGGGCACTGGATATAGGAAGTGACGGTTCTGACGTAATACTCAATCACTTGGGAGGCGGATCCCGTACTCATGTAATTGTGCACCACCCATGACAATCCCAATTGTGTCCTATCGGTGGGATGTCAGATCCTGGAGGAGGACATGTTGGCCCACATTAAGCCTGGGCAGGGGGAAGGCATGAGCGTTATAGTTGCGCTGCTCCTGATCAGCCCTGGCAGTGGCTCGGCAGTCACAGCCTTTTCCTGGCAATCTTCCATGAATGATTGAGGATGGGCAGGCACATGTGGAGAGGGTGAACATACAGTTACTTGGGCAGGAGAGTGACCAGAGTGGTTGGGTGTGTTTCATAACTCAAGGAGGCCACGATCAAAGGCCTTGCAGTTGATATTTCTTGTGGGGGCCATTTTGAGGATCAAGTGCTTGACAGCCTTGACAGCACCCTTGGCATGTCCATTAGACTGCAGGTCGTGTGGTGGTGAGGTTATGTGGTGTACCCTCAAATGCTCTGTGTAGTTGGCAAATTCTTTGCTGGTAAACCGAGGTCTTCCATCAGTGCATAGGCTCAAGGGAACACCCACCTCTCTGAAGTAGCGGCAGAAGTGCCATATGGTTGAGGAGGCAGTAGTGTCGCCCTTGCAAGGGACAACCACAGGCCAGCTGGAGAGGCAGCCAGTGACTACAAGAAAGGACTTCCCAGCTACTTAGAAGAAGTCTGCTGATACCAACTCTAAGGTCCTGGATGGATGATCGTCATTGTGGAGAGGCTCCTGCTGTTGGCTGAGATGCAGGGCCTGGCACAGCTCACAGGCAGCGATGATGTTGGTGATGTCTGAGTCTATCCCAGGCTGGAAGACTGTTTATCGAGCCCAACATTTGGTAGCCTCGACACCTCAGTGACTATCATGGAGTCTGGCGAGTGTGTAGTGAAGTAGAGCCATAGGAACCAGTTTTCTTGCCCTATACAACACAAGGTTGCCATCAGTAGATAGCGCTTCTTGCAGCTTCCAGTATGGTAATAAGGATGCATGTAGGTCGTACTGATTTGCGGGGAACCGAGAACTGATGCAGTTTCGAAGGCGAACATAGGTGGGGTCGGCCTGTGCTACTGTCAATATGTCATGGAGGGTCTGGTCGGTGTCAATGGTTGGTGCATCCTTGTCCTGGGAAGCTGTTGCAGCATTGATAACAGACCTGATATGTGCAACTACCTCATATCCTCAGAGGTGGTGTAGCTGACTGGTGCACGAAAGGGTGCATAGAAACTTGGTGGCACACCACACTGCAGTAAATTGACCTTGCAACATGCACTCCTTCATTCACTGGAGCCATAGGTTTTCGACCATGTCCAGCATGTAGCTGTTGATGATGGACACCAGTGGGTGATGGTCAGTTTGCAGGGTGAAGGTTGGCAGTCCTTTGAGGTATAGGCAGCACTTCGTGAGGGCCCAAGATACTGCAAGCATCTCCAGTTCAATTGTTAACAGCATACTTCGCCTCGGTGTCTGCGAGAAGGCAGGATCCACACTGGACTAATCGGAGATGTCCAGAGCCATGGTCCTTGAGGAGGGCGTAGCTTATTCTATAGAGGCAGGATGCATTGGTATGGAGAATGGTGGGCAGGGTTGGGTCAAAAGACGCAAGAACAAAGGAAAAGGGACTGTGCAGTCCAGGCAATATCTAGGGTAAACTCTGCCAACTGGTTTACTAATCCCATGAAGGAATGTAGGTCTGTCAGTCTGGATGGGGTAGGGAAGCTTTGCAGGGCAGCCACTTGTCCTTCTTCAGAAAGGGTGAAGCCACAGAAATTCACTCTGGTCTCTGCCATCATGAATTTTTCTCTGTTGAGAGTGATCCCATTGTTGCGGCAGTGGGTGAGTAGGTCATGGATCCTGTGGTAGTGTGTCAGTAGGTCATTGTCAAAGATGAGAATGTCATCAACAACCTTGGCATACTTCTTCATGGCTTGGAGAGCTGGTCGCTGCAGTAACAATAGGTATCACCAGTGGCAGTAAAGCTCAAAGGCCCCTGGCAATTCTGGAAGCGTCTGTAAGGTATAATTATAGGGATGAGGTGGTGGTCCTCCTCTGCTAGCTCCATCTTCTAGTAGCCATGTAGAGCATCTGCAGTGGTGAAGAACTTGGCAGTGGAGTTGACAGCATGGACAGCAGCTAAGGGTGTGGGTGAAGGGTGGGCTATATGGAAGACTTGTGTGCTCAGCTTGGTGAGATCCACCGTGATGCGAACTCACTTGGTCTTAGGGACGACAACTAGTGGTGGCACCATTCTGATGGCGCATCTCCACAAGGCTTGATTCCTGTTGAACCATGGAGTCTAGTTCATTCTTCATAGGTTCGCGGAAGGTATAGGGTATCTGCCATGGGGTGTGGATGGTAAATGGGACAGCATCTACCTTAAGGTAGATTTTCATCAGAGGGCCTGCCATCAGCCTAAGTGGAGCTGCTTTAAGGTCTTTCTTAGGCACAAGCATATCCAGGAAGGTTTGTAAGAAATACTCTCGGGCCTCGACAGGGGTCGTGCCGGTATGCAGGGGTAGCTCCTTACATTGATTAATGTGGTTGACCTGTAGGATGGGCCATGGAAAGCCTGGCGGGATGATGGCCAACTCCTTGCAGAGTGCATAGGACAGGAGTGGCATTTGAACACCTTCATGGACTTGAATCGTGGCGAGGCAGGACCGTTTGGCCAGGGACAGGGTGACCTTAATGGTACTTAAAGTCGGTGTCATCTTTGACCAGTCTTCTGTGAGGGTTACTGACGTGGAAGATTTTTGTAGCTAAGTTCTGGGAATGCGAAGTTCCAAGTGCTGCGGGTCCGTCACTGATACATCAGCTCCTGTGTCAGGCAGCATCATTATCTTCAATGTCTCGCCCCTGTAGGTAAGGGCGAGAGATATGGGTGATGGTGAGGAGTAAGTTCTTGAAGAAACGGTCTCGACCTTGCGGCAGTTGGAGGGCTTGCTAGAAGGGGACATGGCATTGGGTGGACTGCCCTACTTGGCATTCATCTGCTGTCAGCAGTACTTGTCATAGTGGCCCACTTGGTCACAGTGTCTCCATGTGGCCTTGTTGGAAGGGCACTTTGGGGTCCTGCGCCAGTGTCCCTTGCAGCCACAGTTTCCACATACACTGACGTTAGCTGGGCACTTTTCTGTTGAGCTGTGCTTCCTTGTGCAGGAAGGGCATAAAGTGTCCTTGTTAGGGGTTGGTTGTGAGATAGCACCCCTGTTTTTTTATACTTAGAGACGGCACACAGTTCTGAAGGAGGGGCATGTACGGTGGTGGTGGCTGTCCATGTGGCCTCATAAGAGCGACATTTGTTGACCATGGTGGCCAATGAAGCTGCAGCATCCAGGTCAATGAGTTTCTGAGTAAGTTCCTCATCCCTGACTCCCATGATAATGATCATCTTTAGCTGAGTCTCTTTGCACACAGCAGAATGGCCAGGATAGACATGAATTTCCTTTGCAACATGCTTCAGTCGGACATAGAAATCGCTGATGCTTTCCCCTTCCCTCTGCTTGTAGGAAAGCAGGTCCCTGCATCATAGAACTTCATTCCACAGGTTCTTGATAAGTTCCTGGAGAATATTCAAGACCTCGTCCATACTCCGATCCATGTCTGGTGTTACACTGAGCGTGTGTTTGAGTATTCTTTGGGTCTCCAGGCTGAGGCACATGCGAAGTTGTATCATTTGCTTCCTATTAGGCAATGTCCTTAGGTCCACCATCACACTGTAGTCCTCCCAGCGTCTACGCCATTCCCTGAACACTTTGTGCTGGGTGGGTGATTGCACTGAGGACTGTGTGGGAAGTTGTTGTGAGTCCGCTGGTGTTGCTTGCTGCTGGCCTGAGTTGACACTAAGTAGCTGCAACAATACTGTGAAACATTGCACTTCATCCTCTCTTCTTAAGTTGTTCTCTTGGTGGTGTAGATCCTCTTTGTAACAACGTTGTTCCTCTTCATGACAACGTTGTTCCTCCTCTCTCCAGTGTGCAGCCAACTCAGCCTGTCGAGATCCCTCCAGGTATTTGATGAGGAGCCTTACTCTGTATTTGGAGTTGTGGGAGGCGGTATACTATGGTGTGGTGAGAACAAAGGTAGGGTTTCCAGTGCTGCCAAACCTGAAAGGATTTCACTGTATGTTGGTGAGACTGGGTGTGAAGGCAACTAGCTGTCGTCATGGTCCTGGTCATGTTGCATATCCCAAGGCTCATTGATGTGTAGCAGAAGCTATTACGAACATTTTTCTGCAGTGTTATCCACAGTTTAAAGGAAGAGAAGAAAGATGAGGAAGAATTTATACAGTTTCTATTAAAAATTACTATAAATAATTCTACTGTGCGACAAATACTGGCCGGCAGGGAGAGAGGGTTGGGAGGGCTCCTAGGGGGTGCGATCACTTGACCATTGAGAATGAGTAATGAATCAGCAGTGTATGGAGAATGATAAGAGTGGGTGGACGTGCCTCAGGCTCCATAGCTGGGCATGGTAATTGGGCCTCCTGTGGAGCTGGGAAGGGGCACAAGAGAAATACAACTCACTAGAATAAAAGCACTAACATTACACTACACTAGCACTGCATAAGCACTGTATGAACATAGCAAAAACACTGCACCAACACTGTAAAGATCCAACGACGATCGAGGGGTAATGGCAGCTGAATTTGAATGCTGATTTCGGTGTTCCTTGAAAATGCTGGATGGTTTCGTCACTGCGCCATGGTGATAGGTGATAATGTCTTGCATCAGACGACGGAATATTGCTTGAGGGAGAAATTATATCACGAGTCATAGTTTTCTTTAGTCCATGCAGCAACAGGTAAATATGTACAGAGGCTCTGCAAGGCATGCCGTTCACGAAAAGCAGGAAGAGTACTCATGCACATGTATAGAGTGCGGACAGAGCAACACGTGGAGGCATTTACAATAGACATTATTTATGAATACATGGAAAGTATATGCACAGTGAAATATACATTAATCCACAGTTTTGAGAGAACTCCTGACAATGTTTGGCGTTGCAAAAAGATCCCTCGAGCTACAATGGATTTCCTGAAACCAAGAAACATTACAGAAATTTGTTTGCGGTTCGGACTTGTCAATCAGGTTGTGTATGCATTTAGCATGGCCAACAAAATGATGCTATTTCTACAACTTCTGAAACTGAACATGCCATTCAAGTGGACAGGTGAGCTTCAAGACCTATTCAATGATTCGAAGAGTGTAATAGCCCATGAAATTGAACAGAGTTAAGATGTTTGGCCCTAAAAAATCAATAAGCTTGGAGACAGATTGGTCCAAGGATGGACTTGGCTTCTAGCTGTAACAGACACTGCAGCTGTCCTGTGTCAAAACCATTCAATTATAAAGACAGCTTGAAAATCATACTCATGAGCAGCTGCTTCTCACACAGCGCAGAATCGAGATATTTGAACAGGGAGTTCAGATATTTGGCCCTCAAAAACCAACATGCTTGGCGACAGATTGGTCCAAGGATGGACTAGGCTTCTGGCTGTAACAGACACTGCAGTTGTCCTGTGTCAAAACCATTCTATTGTAAAGACAGCTGGAAAATCACACTCATGGGCAGCCACTTCTCACACAACGGAGAATCAAGATATATCCCAATCAAAAGTGAAGCACTGGCAGTAACAGATGCCCTAGACTTAGGTGAAGCCAGATACTTTGTACTGGACTGCAGTCAGTTGATCATCGCTGTTGAACACATGCCGTTACTGAAAAATGTTTGGTAACAGGTCCCTTGGAAACATCTCATAGTCATGCCTCAGAAACCTGAAGGAAAAGACACTGCACTAAAATATCAGATGGTTCACATACCAGGCATCAAACATCACACAACTGACAGTCTTTCCCGACATCCGACAGGCCAGCCGGAAAGGATGCTCATTATAGGCAACATAGCCACAGTTCAATTCGATATGCTTGACATCACGCACAGTTCCTCATTAATGGATGGACTCTGTTGGCATGACTTGAGCATACTGTTAGATGACATGGTTGAAATTGCAGTAGTCTCTTCTTTGAAAGCCCTCAAGTCTGTTACATGGGATTGAGTTCGTCTAGCTACATCTAATTTTTCTGACATCAAACCCTACTAGAAGCCATCAATTCAAGTACGTCAGACAATCATCTTAAAATCCCTGAGTCCATCCAAGAATACTTCACCTTAGGGATCACTTACACATGGTGGATGGAGTAATCCTTTACACGAATCGTATTTTGGTCCCACCTTTACTCAGGCAGGAGATCCTGGATTTCGTTACATTTTGTACATCAGGGTATTACAGCAATGGAGACCTCGTGCAAATGGTAGATTAGACCCATACTGTCAATGTAACACAGAAGTTATTTATTGTTACTTCACTGATAGCATATCTAATTGAAAGTGATTTCACTGATATTTAGGTTATCTGTGTGTATTAAATAGGTGAAGTTAGAGAATGTCTCCTAGATGGAATCTGTTCAAGGAGCAGAATCTGAATGACAATGTGTTCCCCAGTTTGACAGAATTGCTGTGTGGAGAACCAGCAATATAATATGATGGTTAAAAAAAAAAAGTGTACTCTTCTGAAAAGTATCAAGAGGAGTTTCAGACAGCTAGCTCTGTCACAAGTTTTTCTCATATCAACTAAACATGAGAAGACAGAAGAGGTTGACGATAGCTAATAGTTCAACAATTCTTTCGAGATATAGATTCAAGTGTAGGGTTGCCAGATTTCAAGATAAGCAATCCGGGGCATTCTTAAAATCTCTCTAATACATAGACATCCCCAGATAAACATATTATAAATAGATACAGACGCAGTGAAAAACATCAAGCAAGTATTTTAATAGGATATACAGAAAAAAAAATTGTTAAACTAATATTTAATGGAAATTACAATAAAGAAACTGAAGAAACGGAAACTAATCCAGAAAATTTGTAATCATTACAAATAATTAAGATACCAAAGTATCTTTTTCATATGAAAACTGAAGATAAATGAAAATAAGAAAACTGTATGCACAGAAATAAGGAAAATTGAACTTTTTATTTTATTTGTATTTCTCAGATGATTTTGCTTTCTTTAGAAGTTCCATATTTCCTAATACCTGCCAGTAAAATTCTTTGCAATGACAATTTATGTTCCACTTACACTGTAAAATAGCCTCTATAGTTGTCACATCAAATTTATTCCTCTCGTCAGTCCACTGAGCACTCATCATAGAAAAGACACGCTCAACATTTGCATTATGTGCAGGTATACTAAACAAATATTGACACAGAATTAATATCTCAGAATACTATTCTTCGAAGTCAAACTGCTGTAGGATAGAAAGCCATTTTTCATGACACATCTTGGTCATCCATTCTTCAGGTTTACTCTGCATTTGTTTATCAAGGAGTATTTTAAATGTTGACCACTGACAGAAAAGGATGTTGTCATCAATGTTTACACTTTTGTTTTTTAACACTAGACAAGACGATTGTATTTGTTCCCATGCTGGAAGTGTATCTAATAACATCCATGAAAAGATATCAAAACTTTCTAACGATGAAGCCCATTTCTTAAGATAGGTATGGCAAGTGACGTAGTAGTTATCCACCTCAAGTAGGAATTTTTTCATCTCTTGAGATGTGATTTCATCATCTTTAAGGCACCGGTTAACACTAAGAGGAATAAACTTTTCATCCATTCTTGCCTTTATTAAAGCAACTATTTCTTTTAAACAGCCAAGCACTTCAATAATGCTGTTATCTCTCTTTTCAATCTTCATAATCCTGCTGTGAACAAAATATAGGTAGGTTTCGCTCAGTGGATTGTTAAAAAAATCTAAAAGAATTTGAGGAGCTTTTTCTTCAGAAGCAAAGAAAGATTTTAGTGCTTCAAATAATTTTAGGATTCTCTCAACTGCCCTCATCAAAGAAAGCCAACGAGTTTTAGAATGAGAGAGAACTGATGCATATTGAACACCAACAAAGTCGCAGAATTCTTTCAGTTTCTCAGCTCGAACACTGTAAATACTAAAGTATGAAAACACTTTAACAACGATTACTTCAACATCAATAGACAAGACATTGGCAGCGGTATGTGTAGCATTGTGGAGAATATGGGCTGGGCATCCTACACCTTCCATCGAGTCAATCATGCTTTCCTTGACTTTCGAAAAGACATTATTTGTGCCATTATGTAAACGTCCACCAAAATTAGTATTAGTGTTATCGCCACCAAAAGCTACACATTTTTTAACATCCAGTCCTAATTCGATGAGCCTCTCTCTGCAGAAGTTTGAAATTGTTTCCGAGGTCTCATTTGGAAGGGATTTTACTCGCAATAATTTTATTTGCAAGCCATTCTTCCGTGAAAAATATTGTACAATCAACGGAAATATTTTCTCAGCATTATGATTACTTGCATCTGTAGATATGCTATAAAAAGAAGAATTATTTATATCTTTAACAACTTCGACAATGCTATGTGGAGCCAGAACGTTTTTAATTATTGCAGAACATTTCGTCCTAGCACTGGAAAATTTGCTTGCAATTTTGGAATCAGGAAATACTGTTGGCAATAGTACATTCGTGCAATCATTTGAACTGAATGCCTGATGATGGCAAACAGTATGAAAGGCCATGGCAACTTCTGCTGCTATTATCTTAGTTTCTTCATCTGTGTTTTTCTTGATCAAGAAATTTGTTGTTTTATCATCTTTTGAAGTGGAGGAAACGTTTTGTTTGTGCTTTGTGGTTTCTATGTGCCTCTTGATATCCTTCTTCCCACCATGTTCAATAGTGAAATTGCAATGGCATAATCGACAGTTTGCTTCATAACAATTCCTGCCTTGTTTGATAAAGGTCCATTCGCTGGGATATTCATCTCGAAACTTACATTTACGTTTTGGCATCTTGTTTTAAAGATGAAAAAGGTAGGCCGTAGCAAACAGTAACGACACACACACTTGAATGAGAGGCTAATACAGTACTGATGCAGGAGTGCAACTCGCCGCTCACCGGACTGTAGCCAAGCAACCGAACAAGTTGCAAACGCGATTGACTGCGTCAGTCGTCACGTAACTTTTAGCAGCATCGTTGATTCGTTGGGTTATTCAAATTATATTTTCATCAATATAATTTCAACTGAAAACCATTACTTAATTTATTTTATAATGTAATGATCTTTATTTGATTTATTCCTTTATTATTAGTCTATTTCATTACTTACTTTTTTTTTATGATGAATGAAATCCGGGACAAAAGGCCGTCCCGGAAGGGTCTATCCAGGACTCAGGACAAAATGATCAAATTCGGGACATATCCCGCGAAATCGGGACGTCTGGAAACCCTATAATCAAGTGTCATTTTAGTGGCTAGCTTTAAATATGAACTAACCGTCAGATACTCAGAGGTGTGTGGTGACTAGTGATTGTAATTGGATGATAGTAGCCTGGGTCAGCTATATCTTGAGGCGATTTTACACCAAGTTTCACCCCACGCTGCATGCATAAGACTCATCACCAACTCCTCCCATATTCTTGTTAGCCCCACCTACTGGACTGCTCATTAGGGTGACTTTGTGGTGTGGCGTGACTCTTGATGAGCAGTCCAGTAGGCGGGGCTAACAAGACTTTGGGAGAAGTTGGTGATGAGTCTTACACATGCAGCGTGGGGGTGAAGCCTAGTGTAAACTCACCTTTATAGCTTATGTTTGTTTAATGATATTAAACAAAAGAATTCTCAGAAAAGAATTCTGGGAGAAGTTTGTAAATGATGCATGCATTGAAAATTGTAGCAAGCACGATATAGATACTGGGTGGCATAATTTGAAAGCTTCTGAAGGGAGACCATCACAGCCTGGTTATTTATTATTTATCATTAGATAAGTTCCTGTTATAATACAATTGGCAAAGTGAAACTGAATGCTATCTGTAAGAAGGTTATCTACTTCATTTCAATTCAGGAAAGAGCTATAATTTTCACCCCACTTTCTTGCAATAGTTTGTCTCCAATGGCTTCACCTACTTCCTGGATACTTTCTTAGTATCGAGGTTTAAGGACTCAATGTTACTCCAGAGGCAAAGGTAAATCACCAGAATTAAATTTTATAGACACTGACTCTGCTCGTGGTTGCTTATAATTTGATGTACAGCACCTCAGGGGAAATCTGAACTACATACACTCTTGTCTGTCTCCTTTGCATTGCTTCTAACCATTGCATATTGTCTGTGTGGATTATTCCCACAATTTTTTATAAATTTAGAGTTTGAACAGTCATTTCATCAACATTTGTTCAACTATTATTATGAAAAAAAAATTGCTCAAATATTCTAGTTCGATTGTACTTAAAGATCAGGGGAAGTAGCCAGTTTAGGTTTTCAGGAACTATGTTCCGGAAGGAGCCAGATTCGTGGATCTAACTTCCTTCATAAATTAATATAAAAGTATTCCATGTTTTATATGTGAGAAAATGCTTAAATAATGATACCAAACTGGATATCCTTAGGTTCTCTGACAGAATAGAGATGACACTGCAATTTCTTTTTCTTATATTCTCTGCCACCTTGTTGAAGATTCAGCTTCATGTACGAATTAGCATCCAATGTTTAGTCTAGTCTCTCGCTCAAATCAGCGTCATTAACTTTCATACTCATTTGATGTACAGGAATACGTGAAGCAAATATCTTATTCACTTTTGCAACCATGTTTTTAATCCTTGTGATATTTTGACGTTAAAAAAGAAGAAAAATATGTAATGTATCCGGCGGACGACGAGAGAGATAAGTTCGCTGGTCTGCTAGGTAGTGGCTCAGAGTTGTCAGTTCAGCTGCTCGTTTTATCGGCATGGGGATGTCCTGAGCTCAAGAAGACAAGACAGTTTGTTGTTTCACCTACCAGCAACTAAAAGGCACTGAGGTATATCACGCATAAGAATAAAACAAGTAAAAAAAAAAAAAACTGTTCTAGGTAACATAGGTTATGCATCTCGTGTGGTATCTTTGTAGTTGTAGATATCGTGTGGTCTATAGACTAATAGACTGAGCTTGGTCACATCGCGGTGAGGTTTGAGGTAATATTCAGAATCCAGGACATTTTATTGCTCCTCCTGTAATATCATGGAGCCTATTCTGTAAAGTAAGTATTAAAGGTAATTTGGAAGAGTACCTACGTTTCGAGATACGATTAATAAACACTTATTTGGTACGAAGAAATATACAACTTGGTACCAGGTTGGCTCTGTAACTTCCTCTTCCCAGAGCCTTTGAAAATGATTTGTTTTTCGGGAATAATTCCGTTCTACGTTTTTTTTCCTTATTCCTCGGGGCTAAAGGCGTGGTTATTTCTTCATCAAAGTTTGAGTAAGAATTCCTACTAGGGAGTTTGCATCACCCTTGCCTCAAATGACTTTCAACATCTGAGGTTATCGACAAAATATGGTCTGATTATACATTTCTTGTAGGCGTATGTTTGAGCTTTGACTTTGTTCTGTCGATTGCAATCGATGAGATTTCGTAATTTCTAACAGGACTGGCAACACACTTCAATTAGCAATCCTGAATCCATTTATTATTAAACATAGTGGAGAAATAGATTTGGTGTTATTAGTTGCTTAATTATAGTAGTACTTGTAAGTCTTGATGTTCAGATCATGTTTCACTAACATTGTTTCCATTAGCAAATAGGGCGTTGCGTAATGATATAAAGTTTATCTTCTAACCATACGATTTCCAAGACACCAGTCACAGAGAGAGAGAGAGAGAGAGAGAGAGAGAGAGAGAGAGAGAGAGAGAGAATGGCGCGAATGGTGTGGGGGTGGGGGTTGAGTGATAATGTAGTACCATCCTGATTTCTACCCAGCATAACCAACGGCGCATGACCCGTGCGTCGCTTTCTACTTCCACTGCCATTTCCTGTGCTTAAGTTTTTACGAAAGGTAAAACATCATCCCTCACATAGGCAAAAAGCGCTTACGCAACACGTCGTGTATAAGTTACTCATTTCACCGTTCCTTAATTGGTGTTTTGCCTTGACAAATAGACTTTCATTTTCATCGCTCTTCTTCTTTTTTTAATCCTTTGTGCTGGTGTATGTAAACTTTTGCGTAAATTTGGTTGAGTTTGAAGTTTATTTACGCACGGTCTAGACTTTGCGAATAACGGACAAGTCGGGTTATGATGAAACGAGAGAGAGAGAGAGAGAGAGAGAGAGAGAGAGAGAGAGAGAGAGAGAGAGTTTTGCACACAGCGAAATGTTTGTTTACGAGTACGTCCAGCAACAGAGAAATGGTGTGCCTAACAACAGACAACAAGCAAATGACACTACAACTGGTGTTTTGAGTTTAGTCAGCCATTCTCTCTCACTGCTCTCTGCTTCCATCTGCTCCACTATACCTCATCTACAGCAATATCCTCCTCAATTCTTGTGTGTTAGTTGGGATATTTAGTGTCAGCTTCATGGGTTCTCCTTGTGTTGCTGGTGAAAAATAAGAGAAAGGGCCCATTCGGTTCGAAATAGGCTTAATGAGAGAGATTAATTATTTCTATTCACAGCCCTAGACACCACAGCCTGGCCTGCATAAGGAGCGTATAAACAAAACAAAATAAATAGTACCATCTGTGTGAGGTTCTTGGATAAATACTTACGTGCTTACTATCATTTCGTGTCTTATTTGATCAACACAATTCTAGGTAGCAAACCATTATTCAAGAATGATTTTGAATTAGATTCGTAAAGAAATCATGCAGCTATGCAGGCGATGTAAATACATTTCCAGAATGCTACCTCTGAATGCGTTCATTTGATCTTTCTGAGTGTTCGAATACGTTATGGAAATCCCTTCAATTTCCACAGACCTTTGTTTCAGTTTGCCAGGATTTAATGTAATACATTTTCGATAAACTTCATGTTTCATGTCATAAATCATTTGGGTCTGTTCACTTTCTCCACCTCACCTTTATCAGTCGACTGTGCTGACTGATGCAAGTTTTAGAGCCAACCACTGACACGAACCTTTTCACATATTTTTACTTAGAAAAGGTAAAACTGAACTTTACTTTCATACTACTTGGCTCTTCAAATTAAACCATTAAATTGTTCTAGAAAATGCTTGCTAGCATTTCAACAATGCCAGAGACGAAAAATTGAAGCATTTAACACTAACACGATTATCACTGTAAATATGATTAGCCTGGCATACGCACTTATCATAGATGTAGAGGGCTTTCTATATATATATGAATTATCATATATCTATATATATATCTATATATATATATAGATATATATATTATATATATATGCGCACTATGCTAAGCTATGAGTCTGTCGTAGATGGTAGTGTCTCAATTTGTTGTGATAACAGAATCTCGGACTCCCAGACGTGTTCATATTGATAATGGCATTTCCTTTGACTTGGTTCACTGAGAGCTCCTTGGAGCACATATTTTGCAGATTAAATGTCAGAGGCTAAATGCTGGATTTCATTCTTTGTTTATACTATAATGACCAGTACTACCTCGTGTGGTGTTACACAAGTGAGTGTCTTAAGACATTAATTTTTTTGGTTTTTTTTTCATTATTAATTATACAGGTATATATATGTAATGACAAATTTTTCTTTCTTCTAGTCTTATGAATCATGATAATGCAAAATACAAGGTGCATTTGTGGAAGATTTCGCATGTAGACTTAAAACAAGAGTTAATTTACGTAAACTTTCTGATGGCAAGACTAAAGCTGATTAAGTCGTGTTTCATTTGATTACAGATATGGGCCAGAGGATCACACATTCTGATTCTCTGATAATACTAGCAGCTAACTACATTTTACATTAGAAGTGTGAATACGTGCAGGAAAAATTTCGTCTTCTACATACTGTACTAACCTATTTTCCAGGAAAAAAAAAAAAAAACGTACCACTTCTATGAATTATGTCCTATAAACTAAATACAACCAAAACCCAAGAACTCTACCTACAGAGCACCAAAGATGATAGGCCTAGGTTCACTAAAAATAACATTTTAAACAAACGTGTATAAGGAAAATGCTATATGATATCGACTATAGTCTAAAACATATTAGTTCTGAAACTAATTTTAAACAAACGTATATATACAGGAAAGGAAGGGCTATTTGAGATCGAGTACCCAAAATATATGCGTTCTGAAGCTTGAAATCCCTATGGTTAATTGAGTAACTATGATAAAATTCGATTTATATTTTTTGCAGAAGAAATCTAATCAAAAGATGAACATTTAGAGAACAATAGGAGAGTGGAAGTTGGTATACAAGTTTGTAACTGCTGCTGGCAGGCTTTGGAACAGGTACAGTATTTTACCATTTACAAGCGTCTAGTAAACATTTTCTAAAAAGCATGAACATACTGAGTTTCAGAGGCAAAAATAGGGCAACTCCATCTGGTAAGAGGTGTTTTGGGTTAACACTTGCCAAAGGAGTGGTGTTACGTCACTTACGTGTAGCGGCGAGGTTGGGAGAGATTGGGGTTCCTTACTTAAACCTACCATGTCTCCATGTCTGGTGTTCCACGGCGGAAAATAACTGCCACCACACACGGAACACTATTGGCGGTTAGTGGTGACCATTAATTATGGTAAAAATAGAACACACTAATTTAATGGAAGGCTGCACGCGAGCCACTTTTAGTGGTCAGCCACAATAATGCGATGCCCAGCTCCATTTTCTCGGCCATATCATTGTGGTTGGCCACTATTAATAAAGATTAAAAACCGAATTTCAAATGACCAGCACCTGTCACAGTCCTAGCTGACCGGAAGCCCTGCCACGCAAATTGTTTTCTTTTAATTAAGAATTTGTAATGGAACTGGCTGACAACGATACGTATTATGATTTCAGAGCTGGGGAACGACCGTCTGCACGATTTGCAAAGTAATGGACAGTCACAAAGACGGATAATTTGTCTCCAGAGGATAACTATAAGAAAGGTACTATTCATTGTTATCTGTTTTTAAGGACAAAGTGTTTATTGTTCATAAACTTACAAAAATTTTAATTTTCATGCAGGTCATAAACACAAGTAACTTAAGGAATATGTAGGCTAGTTTGCTGTTAATCATATAATTCATTTTTATATTAGGCCCATGTGTTTGATTAAAACATTTTCCATTTCGCTGACGTAGATTTCTCCACTTCTATTATAATTTGTTGTAATTTTTCAAGGAAAATTGCAATTTTTCTACTAGGTCTATTGGCTTCACAAATTTAGTTGGCATGTTAATGGTAAACTTTCTTTTATCGACAGTTTTATTCATATTTTTCTGCTTCTAAGTTTTATTTTTTGTGGAAATGCTGGCATTTGCAGGGAGTAAAACAATTGTTATTGTCTGGGCAAAGCGTTCATTTGTTTATCAATAGAAAGCATAGGTCTATTGGCTTCACAAATTCAGTTGGTGTTAATGGTAAACTTTAAGTTTCATCGACAGTTTTATTCATATTTTTCTGCTTCTAAGTTTTGTTTTTTGTGGAAATGCTGACATTTGCAGGGAGTAAAGCAATTGTTATTGTCTGGGCATAGCGTTCATTTGTTTATCAATAGAAAGCATAGGCCTATTTTAACTTGATGTACTACGTACAAGCAAATATAATAACAAAAGTTCAGAGAGAGCCACCTTTACGCAATCCGAAATGGTGCAAACGATTTGGTCTACCAGCGGCTTGTGTGAGGAGGAGCCAAGCTAATATAATGTCGGCCGGTAAAAAGTGGTGACCGTCAGCCACTGAAAGTAACCCATGTTTGTAGAAAAACGGTTAGTATTTTCTTTTTTCTTCCCACACTTACTGAACTTGGGAAATCACAAACGCAGGAAGCAAATATATACTAAACCTGAGTGTTTCGTACGTAGGTACATTTACAGCTTATTCTTGAATTGGAGTACATCCCGCATTAGTACAAGTCCATAAATAAAATTCAGTTCAGCGTTGATGTGATATTTGTGTTACGTGAGGTCCGTAGAATATTTTGCACGGCTTAAAAACTCTTCGATAGCAACTGGTAGATGATAATCACTGCAAATTTATTAAAGTCGACGAAAGTTCTTTATGCATTTTTTCCACAATGGATGCGTTAAGTTTCATCAATACATATAGCTCCTGCTGCATAGCTAGTTATGTATCATGGAAGCATGGATTTCTCCAAGTCCCAGTTCTTAAAATTATTCTTATTATTATTATTATTATTATTATTATTATTATTATTATTATTATTGAGCAGCCATTCATATGGAACAATCACACAAGGTCATCAACTTGCAAAACCAGCTCTTATGGAGCAGAAGGCCCTTGTGTAGAGAGAATGGAATCATGAAGAAATAAGGGAAAATTAACAAAAAGATATTTCATCTATATATATATATATATATATATATATTATATATATATATATAGATATATATATATATATATATATATAATGTCAGCAATACTACATTTTTTATGGGTTAGTATATAGCTAGGTACTAGACATTTTTATAGAATATATTCTCAATATTACTTGTTAGAATAAAAACTAGGAGCTGGTTCGTTACGCAAGCAGGCTAAACAATCTCGTATACTGACCAAAGAATCAGCCTACCGCTTGTAGTCTTGTAGACCACAAATACTTTCTAGTTATGATCTATATAGATAAATGAACGACAATTATATGAAAAATTTGCACTATGAAACATTACTTTTTGACATGAAACACCAGGAAAACAAAATGGCAAGTAATTTAGACGACCTAACCTATCGTATGCTCATCATAAATAGTAATTTGCATTACCTAGCTATTGTTTGAGTTAGGTCTAGGGCAATTTCTAATACATAGGCCTAGTTGTATTCCATATAGGATAAGACATAATTGTTTATTGACATACATTATTACAAGTTTCAAAATGACGTATATTCAGAAAATAGATTTTTACTGAAGATAAAGGGACAAACACTGCTTTGAACTGTATATAACCTGCACAGAATGTTTTAGTACCAATCATGCGTTATCTTCTTTGGTTACACGGAGACATAGTAAAAAAAAAGCCGACAACACAAGTTTGAGAGTGCAAGACAGAATATCGGAAATGTACGAGTATATTCATTTTCAATAATGCTGAGCTAGAAAGAGAGAGAGAAAAGGAGCGGGGTGACTTATTGGATGATCTTATCATGCTTGTTGAGAATTGCATGTCGCTGGCGATAACATCTATACATTGCATTGGAGATATCGATGTTCTACTAACCTAAATTTCATAACACTACGACACAAAGTATAGTTTACTACCAGGTAGTTTACACTCACACACACACAGTTTTACACACATATCCTGAGTGTGTGTGTGTGTGTGTGTGTGTGTGTGTTTATACCACAGAGAGTTCAGTTCAGGAAATCAAACAAAATCCGTTGCTGAGGGCACTCATTCAGTAACATTCAAGCTCACAGAGCTGGATGAACTTTATAAAGTATAAACAGTGGCTTGAGGAACTGGAGAGTCCAAATGGCAACTCTTCTTGGCTGAGAGACAAGATAAGGACAGAAACCACTGAACCAAGAGCTCATGACAAGGAGTGAGATTATATACTTTGCTGCTTTGTTTGTTTGTTTTTTTGTATAAAGACATTGGTTTCATTTCAGATACTAATACTGTTGACTACACTGAAAAGACAGTTCTTGTTTTATAGCTGCTAAGATGATGCATAGGTCTAGTTCTGGAGGAAATTTACAAAAGGTTTTCTTGAATTGGTTAAAGCACAGAAACCACAACATATATCATAACACAGCTGCAATTTGGCGCTTTCAAAACACCAATACCAATGCTCATCTACTCAACTATGGCTGCCATAGTAAGGTCAAAGAAGCAGCAGAATTTTCCAGACTTAAAAAAAAAAAAACGAGAAACAACGTTTCCTGTCTTTTCAAAAACTAGAAAGATACCTCTCATTGAAATGTTCCATGACAATGCCTTAACATGACAGGGATTCTCAAATATCAGCACAACTATAGTAGATCCATATGAACCGTGCGTTTGATGGTTAGGCCAGTCCCTTACGACGCCCCTGATTGGCTGTTGATAAGCCAATCACATGACTGGAAACTTTCAGTCTCTCGAGAGAGTTCACATAGGCAGGATGTATGTTCCACCTCTCCTGAGGAATACTTTTGAAAGGCGTATCTCTAAAGAGAGGTAGAACATACATCCTGCCTACGTGAACTCTCTCGAGAGACCGAGAGTTTCCAGTTCTGTGACTGGCTTATCAGCAGCCAATCAGGAGCGTCGTAAGGGACGGGCCTAGACATCAAATGCACGGTTCATGTGAATCTACTATATGGGTTGCTGTGATCACTAAGAATGCTCTCAAGGTACCCTCCTGTCTTAAGGAATTGTTATTCACAGAAGCTGCCATGGGCAACATTCCCATGACAGCTCAAACACTGTCCCATGGGACAACCTTTTTGAATTTTCAAACAAGCATGCTTAGAGGGTAAAAGCCCTTAAACTCACCATTACCGATTCAAGATACTCAGACTAAAATAGCCATGTGGTTTCTGGAGTAATATTCACTAGCAAACATATGTACAGTGGAACCTCGACATACGATAGTTCCTACTTACGAAAAATTCAAGTTACGAAAGCAAAGACAAAGATTTTTTTGCCCCTGCATACGAAAATAATTCAGGTTGCGAAAGGGTAAAGTCCGAGATTCGCCCGTACCACCAAGAACAATTTTAAAACTTGCACGCCACCAACTGAGTAGACTTGCCACCATCCTCCTGCTCTCCCATTGGTTCCTGATGCTCGTCACCGCCATAAGATCCTGCTCACCTATTGGTCAGCATCATGCCTCTATGTAAAGGCGTTCCTTGACCATTTTTTGTGGCAGAGTTATCGAAAACACTGGAATTCGTTCGTTCTCATATATTTCATTTGTTAACGTAAATTCGTGTTAGTGATTTAGCATTCGTTGCACTGTAAGTTACTTTATCATATTGTGTGTGAACTTAATTACTTACGTTATTAGCTATGGGTCCCACGAATATTGCTGAAGTTCACGGAAAGAAGAGGATGCTTTCTATGGAGAATGAAGATGGAGATAATCAAGAAGTGTTAATGTTTTCTGCCATTTGTTAATGTGTTTTGTAAAGTTTAGTGTTAATGTTTTCTGCCATTTTTTAATGTGTTTCGTAAAGTTAAGTGTTCATGTTTTCTGCCAATTGTCCTCCTCCTCTGTCGCCACTTTTGGAGATCGCCTCATTCGAAAGGTAAGGTTTCACATTTTACTACATATGTACGTACATGTACGTAAAGTATTTCTTGTACCATGTACACTAATACACTGTTATAGGTACATACTACAATAAAGGTTGTGTCAGGTATTGGATGGTCCAAATTGTTGTATTTCATTGTTTATTGGTCAATTTAGCTTTATTATAAAATTTACTGTGGTGTTTTTGTAGGGCTTGGAACGAATTAGGGAATTTACATGTAAAACGTAGTTCAAGATACAAAAAAATCAGGTTACGAAGGCTGCTTTGGAACGGATTAATTCCGTATCCTGAGGCACTACTGTATACAGAAACTATGTATGATAAATTCGTAAAGTAACTAAGTCTACAGGCATTACCAGCCCTGTTTCACGGGCGGAACCAGCTCCATTTCGGAGAATCCCTTCTTACCCCCACCCCCTTCCGAGGGTGGGGTGTGGGAGTAGAATGAAACCCCATTATAAACCATCTTAAGGGTCCTCACTATAACCCAGCCAAGTTTCATGCCCATCGGACCAGCCGTTTGGGCGTGATTGAATGACAGATGGACAGACAGACATAACGCCTATTATAGTTAGATTAGCAATCCTCCTTCAAAGCTAAGGCGAGTTTCCAGTTTCAAATATGAAACCTGCTGTTGACAATGAAATGGTCCCCTTCTTTTCCACCCTTATCACTACATTACGGGGTCGGTTGCCAGATGCGCCTTCTCCACTGCATACATCAGGCATGGTTATTGTTTGGCAAAGGGGTTTTTGAGACCGTATGCTTATCTGTCATCAACCACAGATATTGCGGTGGGCCTAGCATTTTATTAAATGTTACTGGTTTACTCTGAGCTACACCATACTTCGTAGCTTTATTATTATTATTTTTTTGTACCAAATATAAGGTTTAATAGATACACGGTGATGCATCTAGATTCCTAAATTATGAAATTATTAGAGGAAAGAAACTAGAATAGAACAGCTTGTTGGAAGTTGTTGGCAATTATTATTCATTCTTTATGCAGGTGCTAAAGTGTAAATATGGCAGTGATTATTGTCATATCTTTCTCTGGAGTCACTGTCGTCTCCATGGCACCACCACACGTAGCTAACCACCAGGTACATAATTTACAGCTTTAGAGCCACGAATGGGGTTTAACGGGGCGTGGCTAAAGCGTACCTACCAACCACCTCGCTCGGGATTTATAGACCGTCTTTCAGAAAGGTCAGTGAAATCTAATCTACAGATTTTGATGAAGAAAAATCAGGCGTGGGGATGTACTGAGAGGGCGCTAGCTTCGTAATCAAGTTCACCTTTCATTAAAGAATGGTTTCCCTTTTCTGCCATGTAGGCCTATCCATCTGAAAAACTACCGTAAACCCCCTTACACTTGGTTTGTCTTAAAGAGAGATGAGGTATTAGATTGGATTTTGACTGGCGCACTTCCTATCATGCCGTAGTGTACGGTTGCTTATCTCTTGGATACTTCATAAATCATAATTACTTTTATTTGGGTGAATCAGCAGTTGTAATATTTAACTTTCACAACTATTCGCAGTTCATTTCCCTAATATGGAAGGTGCACCTTTAAGACTGTGTTTTTGTATACACACACACAGAATATATATACCCCACACTCCGGGTCACACACACACACACACACACACATATATATATATTATATATATATATAGATACACACACACACACACACACACACACACACACATATATATATATATATATATATATATATGTATATATCTATATATATATATTATATATATATATATATATATTGAAGGGTGAGAGCGAGCGCGAGAGAGTTTTAACCTTTGCAAAAGATTCCGGTATCTAAGCGCATCCTGCAACTTGGGGAGTCCTGTTGAGAGTTAAGCCTATTTAAATCCAGTTTTCCACTATAATAACGTCGTAAATTTCACAGCTTGGAACCTGACGGGTAGCTGGTATCCTCATCAGGACATTGGACATTTCAGAGTAGGATTCCTATATACATACAATCCCAGTCGGTGGCTAACGGTCGGCGCTGCTGCTGCTGCCGCATGTGACGGGTGTTGGTGCGTGCGTATGTGCGTTCCTCGGTGTGGGAGGGGCCGCGCTGCGCGCAAACGCCGTGGCGGAGTCGCGATGTCTGGCGCAGTCGCCGAGAGTGACTGAGTGTGAGTGTATAGTCAGTCAGTGAGTGATAGTGATTCTTCTCCATTCGCATTGTTGTCCAACGTATATTGGTTGTTATAAACTGGTTGTTGTTGTTTCACCATGATGGTCCTCCTCCCCCGTCTGCGTAGCGAGACCTCCGCCGCCATCGCCGCCGCTGTCTGCTGTTGATCACCCTCCTCCCTCCGCGACTGCTAGCTGCTACTACTGCTTCAGCAGAAGGAGAGGATCCGTCTCTTCTCCTGCTGTTGGTGTGGAGGAGAGAGAGAGAAGAAGTCGTTTTTAACCTCTAGTGGAGGAGGAGAGAGAGAGCCATAGCTACTGCTGCTGGCGTTGGTGGTGATTCGCGGCTCTCGTTAATATCATCGCCCTTAGCGGAAATTGAACTTTACGGTGGTTAGAAGGACTGCCTGTGGCGGCGGCCCCTTCTCCACTGCCCCCCTCCTCTCAGCACCTCTCTAGCCTTTCCTTATATCCTCAGGCTAGATAGTTATTAGTAGCTATATTGAGTGGGGTGTCATCATCATCATTATCATATTGCCGTCATCATTATCGTCAAGGCGAACGGAGGCATCAGCAGCAGATAAAGAAGAAGAAGAAGAAGTAGTGCGGCGCTTTAAGAGAGCATAGTGTCTGCTCCGAGTAACGTTTTATCGACAATCTATTTTATATCTAGAGGAGCTGAGAAGAAGAAGAAGAATTCGAAAAACACAACGACCCCCTCCCCCCTCCAACCCCGAACACCAAATCATTATTATCGAAAGAGGAGGAAGGTCGTTTTAGTAGTGTCGCTGCTGGTGGTGGTGCACTCTCTCGCCGTTTAATATATAAATAAATATATATAAAATAGCTTTTAGAATCACTACTGCTGTGCTGTCCTGGTTCACAGCTCTCTAATCTCTCCACATTACGTCCGCTGTCTCGACCATGTTTGCCTAAAATAGTATAATCAACGAAATTTTAAGAATAAAAAGTGTGATAGCCCTATCGTCTGTGAGAGGTTCATTATCATACGACGCACAAAAATATCATTGTTTAAATTCTGTCCTTTTCAAGTCTATCATACTGAAGTGAGATTATATATACGTACAAGGTGGAAGAAGAATAAGAAGAATAGAAGAATTAATACAGAAAGAAAGAAAGAGAGAATCTGATATTCGTTGATAATCAGTTCTGTGTTTATTGCTTTTTTTGTTTTCCGTTTTGTCTCGTTGTTGTTGTGTTACGGGCACCCAACGAGTGTGCCACAAGGGCAAAATAGGGGGCTCTTCTGGAGTGCCGTATTTATTGGGTCATGCCGCTCTTTGGTTCCAAAAAGGAAACCGCCAAGAAATCCAGTAAAAAGGATAAAGACGAAGGGAAGATGCCTGCTGTCGAGGACAAGTACATACTGAAGGACCTCCTTGGAACGTGAGTACAAAAAAAAAGTTTTCCTTTTGGACATGACACACGTCACAATTCAGTCATATTGGAGGACAGTCATATGGCCTGGGTAGCGGCGGAGTTGGTGCTGGGAAATGTATCTGAAGCCCAAATTAAAGAGCTCACACCACACATACAGTAATCAAGGTCCGAGGATCGATCGTCGTCAGCCAAGGTTGACGAGACGGTTCTTTCATCTGCCGTCAGCATTTGTTTGTTCAGTCCAGTTATTGTAGTTGCGTTGTTGCAAGCTTTGTCTTACTGAAAGGAGCATTAAAAGATGAAGGGAGTTTGTGGATTGCTTAATATACAAGAAGTATAGGTACTCACGGTTTAGGTTTTGACGGTAACCTTAAAGACGATAACTGATTAGGCCTATGCACTCTGCCTCGCTTTTACCGTATAAGGCTAGTTTAGGCTACATTCTATTGTGGTTATTCTTATCATTCTGATAGTTATGTCAGGGACCAGGCAAAAAAAAGCATCCGAAAAGTAGTTTGAGATGAAATTTGGGCTTAGCATACGTAGGTTCAAGGCCGTGAGAAGATATTGCGCCAGACCTTCGATTATTTTATTCGCTGCATGTTGTGAGACCAGAAGCACGAGTAATAACTGTAATAACACGAATTCCTGATAGGCTAAACCGCAGAAATAATTATTTTTCTCGCTTTTAAGGATCATGAGGGAGAGAGTTTGACGCTTTGCAAACGGTGATGATAGAAGCAAAATATTTTTGTTTTTTGTGATGTCTTTCGTGTCTACCAGACCGACACACAGTAGTAGACTTTAGCAGAAAGGTAAAACAGGGAAGAACGTTTTCTCCTTATCAAAGGAACTACACACGCATGCATACGAACATTTAAATAATGGTAGGCATAGCCAAAATAACCGTATATTAATATGGCTTACTCTACGTTGCTTTGTTTGGAAATTCTTTCCCAGAAATGTGTTTCATCAGAAAATTATTTTAATGAGCTGGTTGCCTAGTGTTCATTGTATATTTCGGAGACATATCAAGAGAATCCACACACATACATATACATAGAAAATGATGGCACTTACGGCAAAAGTATCCTCTTGTATAGATTATTTCCGTTGCTTTGTTTTCAGATTCAATCCCAGCAATGTTAAATTGAAAATTATGTATTATGAGTTGTTAGGCTTGCCAATTAGTTAACTCGTATATATATTATATATATATTATAATATATATATATATATATATAATATGATATTATATATATATTAATATTATAATAATATATATATATATATATACTATAATTATAATAATATATATATATATAGGGTACTTTACAAGCAAACCCAAATAACATAGGTGAATTACCTATATACGTGTTCTCTCATCAAGTCAGTAATCCACAGTAACTTATGCATAGAGTATTCAGATGACCTTACCATATTATACTCAATTATCACTCTAGTAGGTATGAGGATTAGAACTGTGTTCATCAGCGTACAGGAAAGTAACATTTTTAAGGGGATTCGTCAAATTGTTCAATAATTATCAAAATACACTGCTGTTTGGTATGTCGTTAGGAAGAATCAGTACAATTAATTCATGTGCCCTTACCAGATATGGTTATCGTTTTAGTGTTTTTATGTAACCCGGACACACACACACACACACACACACACACATATATATATATATATATATATATATATATATATATGTGTGTGTGTGTGTGTGTGTGTGTATGTGTATGTATGTGCGTTTGTATGTGTGTAGTATTATTTAACAGTACTGTGAGAAACTGGAAAGACTTGGATGAGTCTAAAAATGTGTGTTTTAGATGGGAAAAGTGTCATGGAAATGAATAGCAGAATGTGTGGTGTAATAGTTTGGGTTTCAGGAGGGAATCTTTTCTCCTTGATCAGCTTATTATGCTTGGGAGAAAGCAATGGCATCTTCATTAACAGATTCTCTCTCTATATATATAAACACATTCCTATTTTTCTGTTTTAATGATTTCTTTCTGTATTTATACCTCCTGTTACTTTTTTCTAATGAACCACATAATCTTTGGAAACTTGATTTTCAAGTCGGTGGTCCATGTGGGTTAGTTCCATATAAATAGGGTTAATCTTATGAATAATAAGAGGAACCGAACAGATCCCCGAAAGTTATCCTTGCTGTTTTTAAATTTAAATATATGTACATTTACATAACTGTGGATTTGTTTCTCCAATAATAATAATAATAATAATAATGATAATAATAATAATAGTCAGTGAACTGGTTCCAGTCTCCAATATGTAAGCATGAATTCATGTGATAGCAAACTTCATAATACGTATATTTGTATGTATAATCGCACATGATGCCATTTTTAAAATGTACTTAGATGTGAACGAAAATGATTAGCAAGATATATATATATATATATATATATATATATATATATATATATATATATATATATATATATATATACATACTATGTACTTCCTCACAAATAAGTGAGTGCTTAGTATCCATCACCCATTGTGTTTCTTGTGATGAAATTGGATAACTGCCAACAGTGAGTGGGCAGAAGTCCTTATAGTTCCTTCAGCGGATTTTGGTGGAGTTTCTCATTGGATGTAAGGAGCAGAAGTCGGTTTCTTGATAGAAACACATAGAAGGTTACTGTCTCACCATTTTATTTGATGCAACAAAATGCTTCTGCAGGGTTTTTACATATTAAGGGATGCCACTAATGCATTTTACACAGTGTTTTATGCAAAGACTGCAATGTCAGTGGAGCATTGAATTAAGCCTAAACTTTGGTCAAGGAGCTACAGAAGGCAAGCACCATGTGAGCTGTGTGACCTTGACACTTGAATTAGGCCTAAACTTTGGTCAAGAGGCTACAGCAGGCAAGCACCATGTGGGCTGTGTGACCAATAAAAAACTCGGTTTTTTTCCCATCTGTCCACACGCCTGTGGTGTTTGCGTATGGTAACACTGCGTCCCGGGTGTTAGATAGTTACATTCAGCTTGCACTCAACAATAATAACAATATGCTATTTCGAATATTAACGGTGTAGTTCGCATACAGTAAATTATTAAAACACTTTTCAGTTGCAAATGTACACCTAGATATCCTTTTATTTACCTAAAACTTCCACATAGCGTAACTATCTGAAGCCCGGGATGCAGTGTTACCATACGCAAACACCACAGACGGGTGGACAGACGGAAAAAAACAGAGTATAGGTAGGCTATTCCATAGTCCTACGGTGAGGGGAATAAAGAATCTCTGGAACCGAAGAGTTCGACAGCGAAGCACGTGTATACACACTGCATATTATTGCTGCTCTTCAGCACATGAACAGCAAACAGATGTTGACGGTGCAAGCAAATATGCACTCACACTTCTTCCCAAGGTTCACATTAGCTTGAGAGGAGAGAAAGATTAGCTCAAAATGGATGAGCCATGTGGTTGCTAGGCCGTGTGGCTCATCCACACTTGAGATTTGAAGTCAAACATTGCAGATTCCAAAACTTAGTACTAAATGGTTACCCATTCTAACGCGACTGGAATAAGTCTGTATGTATATATGTATATATATATATGTATATATATATATATAATATATATATATAGATATATATATTATATATAGTAGAGAGAGAGAGAGAGAGAGAGAGAGAGAGAGAGAGAGAGAGAGAGAATAAACATTTTAATACACCCCTCTTATTCACGGGAAGCTGCCGACTAATAATCTACTGAGTAGTGAAATCAGCAGGTCTCTTTTATCGCACTTAACTTAGTAATGTTTTTATAAAATGTTTTAGACGGATTAGGACATGATAACCTTAATGTTTTATGCAAATTTCTGTGCAAATTGTTTATAGACCTTAGTGGGGGTAAGCCTACGGGAAGCCTGCGTTAATAACTGGCGAACATTATAAACACGCTATTATTATTATTAATTCAGAAGATGAACCATATTCGTATTGAAGAAGCCCACACACACACTGCCCATTATTGACTTGAAACCAGAGCTTCTAAAGGATATGCTAAGAATAGCGTTGTTATCATATCCGTAATGTTATTTTATTAGAAGTTTTGTGTGTGCGATATATTTGCTTTTCACAATGCACCCATTTTAATAGTGTATTGTGACGTTCTGTACCTCTTTGCTTTGGTGGGTGGGGGTGGGGGGTGGGGCGGTGCTTAGTTTGTTGGTTGGAAGAGGGGTGTGGGGGTGGGAGGGGGATTGTGTTCAGCCGACGAAAGATAAACAATGACTGGAAATATAAACAGAATCCGCCCTTGCTGGCTGGTTGGTGTTTGCCAATTTTAAGCTGAACAATACTCTGGTTGTGAATATGTTTAAAAAGTGAATATGTTTAAAAAAAGGTCCCTAATTACATGCCTCCCCTCCCCTCCCCTCCTCCTCCCGAGTTTGGTAAGCCCAACCTAGTCTCACTAACCGAAAATGGAAACAGCATAATTTGGCTGATTGCGAGCGTAGGCTAAACAGTTTGTGGGAGGGGAATATAATTCGTATTTCTTTGGTGTTTATCGGTCATTAAGCCTACAATCCTTGACTTTTTTTCCTTTTGTAATGCTCATATGATATGTTACACCATATCATACTACGTATCTCATGTTTTGAAAACTTATTATAAGCCATCAATATGTTACTGAGTGAAACATAAGCCTAGAGTAGATTCACATCAACCGTGCATTTGATGTCTAGGCCAGTCCCTTACGACGCTCCTGATTGGCTGTTGATAAGCCAATGACAGGGCTGGAAACTCTCAATCTCTATCGACAGTTCACATGGGTAGGTTCTGTGTTTCACCTATCCTGAGGGATACTTTTGAAAGAATTATCCCTCAGGAGAAGTGGAACATACATCCTGTCTATGTGAACTCTCGAGAGAGACTGAGGGTTTCCAGCCCTTTCATTGGCTTATCAACAGCCAATCAGGAGCGTCGTAAGGGACTGGCCTAGACATCAAATGCACTGTTGATGTGAATCTACTATAGTATGTGTTGTTTATAAAATTTGCATTGCTTTCACGCTTATTGTTCAACGCTACATTTTCCACTTCACTCTGATAGTGATTCAAGAGTGAATCATATATTTTCTTACAGCCTGTCATAGTATGTTATTTTTAAAGCTTATAGAATATTAATTATGCCTCACTTTGATGTGCGCAGATGGTACTAACTCAAAGTTTTGATGCGGTTTGTCCTAGGGCAACAAAATACGTCTATTTCTTCGTGTTCATCATTACAGCACATTTTGATTTTATCTCCTTTTGTTGCTGGTTTTTAAGTGGATATAAATATATCTCAACCAATAGCCTGAAAAAGTGTTTGACGCGTTAAAAGCTGATGGTAAACTTTGATGTGTGATTTGTCGCTAAGCGTATTGGTGTCAAATATAACGTGGAAAATCAGTAACCCGTCGCACTGAACACCGGAGTTTCCAATAGGATAAAGATGAACCCCAACCTGTCATTCCTTTAACTGGATCTTATAGGTCCCAGCGCTTGGCCTTCGGCCTGAATTCTATATTCTATTCTATGAAATTGGAGCCAGATATTACACCAGGTTCAGTATTTCATATATATTAATTGAATACTGAACTTGGTGTAATATCTGGCTCCAGTTTTATAGAATAAAATATCGAATTTAGGCCGAAGGCCTAAATTCGATATTTTATTCTGGGGCCTATAAGGTACAGTCAAAGGAATGACAGAGGTTGGGGTTCATAAGCTCTAGAGAAGTGTTATTTAACATTATTTTTTGGTACAGGACGCATTGAAAGATTAGCTGTGTGGGAGAATGAGCCTATATTCTGGTGGGTTATTTGTTTTATTTTTATGTTTTTTACGGGGATTCACTTCGTATTCAGCTGTTTAGGTATGAAAGTGAGCCTGAATCTAAAAATCTTTTCACCGAATTATCATTGTCCATTCTCTCCACGTGACTGAACCATGTCTGACCCATACGGTTAGGCCTACCTGTGGAAACCTTATTATCCCTTTTACTAAGATCTATGTGTCTAATCCAGACACTACGCCTTATGGTCATCTCACCAGCTTCAACCTTTCAACTTTCATTTGCATTCAGCATCTAGACTTCACATATACATATTAAGCGGGTTTGTCAAACACCCCTTTGTACATTTCAACGTTACTGGCTTCCATCCATCAGGCAAGTAGGTTACCGAGGACGACCAGAGAGCCTGAACGTGTATGGCTTAGAAACATTTAAAATACTGAAAGGCATAACAAAAGAAGACTAACCTATTCACGTTAAATGAAAACAAGACAAGAAATAATGGATGAAAACTAGGAATGAGGAGATGCAACACATCCCACTGCGGGAACTTCTTTACATACAAGATATGTGGCACGTGGAATAAACTGCCACCAGAAGTTGTAAACAGCAACAGTGTGGAAGAGTTTAAAAGAAAGTTAGGCAAAATCATTAGGACATTGTGAATGAACAGTAAAACCTGCTTCTACAGATAAGTGAGCACACGATGTCTCCTCGGATGGACTAACAAGTCTTTGAGACATCCTAATCCTTGCAACTCACTGTAACTCCGTAGACACTTTCAGCTTAGCCTACTACATCCTGCTACCATCTTGTTTTCACCTATTTTGTGATGCCTCTTTTCTAAGAATAACACTATCTGACGTGTTTTTCCCCAAATATGTGATCTATTGCTTTCATTCTTATATGTTCCACACTAACTTACATTGCTCCATCTTCCTGGTTTCAATTTACCCCCGTAACCGTACTCCCTGCTATCTTCTCTTAAAAGCACTGGCAAACTCTTCATTTGGTCATTGCTAATTCTCTTCACCATTCCCTTTTGGTATACGTAGTACCATTTACTCGTACAAACCATCTACAGACATAAGAAGCCATTCCTAAACGCCTCAATGGCGTGGTTGGTATGGTGTTGGCGTACCACATCGTTGACCGCGAGTTCGATTCTAGGGCATTCCAGTGAGATATGTGTATTTCTGAGTGATAGAAGTTCACTCTCGACATGGTTCGGAAGTCACGTAAAGCCGTTGGCCCCGTTGCTGAATAACCATTGGTTCCATGCAACGTAAAAACACCATCATACAAACACACAAACAAGAAGCCATTACCTACTATTCTAGACCCCTCCATCCATGAGGATATTAAACATGCGCGGAGACAAAGCACAACCTCGTCTCTCACCCCTGTTTTACCTTCGTCATAAAATATTGCATTGCTATAAGTTATCTTCCGTATGTATTACGTTCATATCACATGCTTTGCTTCTATTTGTTCTAGGTTCATACATTATTATTATTATTATTATTCAGAAGATGAACCCCATTCATATGGAACAAGCCCAGCACAGGGGTCATTGACTTGAAAAAGTTAAAAAAAAGTAATGATAAAAATGTTGTACATTCGAATGAAGAAGTAGAAGTTAAATAGGATACAGATCTTGCTTCTTAAACTGTCAAACTTCGTACATAACTGAGTCATAGCTACCAAACACTTCCTACACACACACACACACACCACACACACACACACACACACTCTTCCCCTATCCAAACCCACACCGATCCTCTCTTATCGATCCAGCAGTCTTGTTCCTTACATTAAAAATTGATACCTACCTCGCACCTTCTGTGGTTTACTTAGATTAGCTCCCCTACAGTTTAAAGTGTTCCTCGTGTAAAGGAACATTTATTCCTCTTGCCCACATAATTTTCTTCTCGTAGACAACATACCGTCACCCCCCGGATAAACCACTAGGTCATAATCCCTTCAGCTCCTTATAGTGTTTTTCCAGAATTTTGTTCAATCCCATAGTGCCTCTGATGACGTGGGCTAGGTAGTGAATGTTGTAGCCTACCTGATAGGGTAGTTGAACCGTGTTGGTTCACTGCTGGTAAATGAAAAGTGCTTGGGCTAACAATTGTGCAATAATAATTAGTTTTAATGAATTTTGCAACCCCTCCCCCCCCACGCCTCTCTCTCTCTCTCTCTCTCTCTCTCTCTCTCTCTCTCTCTCTCTCTCTGTATGTATGTATGTATGTATTTATATATTAATCTATAAGCATATCTGTATATATATGTTCATGTGTGTGTATATATATATATATATTATATATATATATATATATATATATATTATATATATAGCTCTCTCTCTCTCTCTCTCTCTCTCTCTCACTCTATATATATATATATATATATATATATATATATATATATATATATAGCTATATATATATGTATATATATATATATATATATATATATATATATATATATTCTTTATAAGCTTGAACTTCAAATTAATGGTCCTCGTAGGGTTGTTTCATATGAATAGGGAATAGAATATATATATATATATATATATATATATATATATATATATACATACAGAGAGAGAGAGAGAGAGAGAGAGAGAGAGAGAGAGAGAGAGAGAGAAGCAGGCTTCAAGTATTTAGTTATTTATATTACCCTCTAACCTTTCTGAATCCTCTCTCTCCAAACCCATGGTTCCCTTGTCTCTTCTCCTGCTCTTACACTACCTCTTGGAAACATGCACCTGATAAGCCAGTCAGGTCCTTAAAGGTGACCTTCCTAATCCTTGTAACAATTGTTCCCTAGTCCTACCCTCCTAGAATCCAAAGCTCGACCTCCAGTAAGGCTTTCTTAAGAAAAGATGTAGGCTTACAATTGACCTTATCTGGCTCTCAGATATTTGGTTATCTTTTGCACTGGGTTTCTTAAGATTCATTTACCATTGCTATTGAGAGTTTAGTGTGAGTCTAGGTTGGGCAGACTCAAGATTTTTCGTCAAATTTTCTTCTGTAGTCCTATTTTTGTCTTCTTCTTTGTAGCCTGTTCGATTTCTTGATATATCTGTTGATGCTATTGTTGCAGCATCTACTGCCCACCATTTCTTTACTGATGTTTAGAACTCTGGCCTTTCTCCTCTTCTACTCCAGTTTATCAGTATAATATTCCCCAGTCTGTCCCTTCTGTTATTTATGTTTTAGCGTGTGATTCAACCCTTCACAGTTTTTTTGACCCTCCCGATGTTCCTCTGTTGACTATATACTCTGTCTCTAGTTGCCCCATCATCATCTGTTAACTTAGATCATGTAGGATCTTGTAGACCAGGCATACTATTCAAATTCAGTGCTTCCATAACAGGTTCCCTGTATTATTTCCTCTTGCATTCAACTCTTCATGAATTTCTGGTGGAAATTAGATTGAACCACTCTAGTGTTTCTACCGTATTTTCGAGAGATCACAGTTCTTCCTGTTGCTGAATTTACCTCTGAAACTTTGGCTGTTATGTTGAGATGCTGTTGAATAATTCCTTCGTACAAGTTGCTAGTGCTTTATGCCAGACTTAAACATCTCTATTTGGAGTATATGAGTCTAATGCCATTAAGTTTGTTTTATCCAAAGTGCAACTGCGAGGTTTTTCTCGTTACTTTAACTTGCCTTTATGAAAGTTAACTAAGTAGTCTATTAGTCCTAGGAAAGGCCTAAGTAGTCTATCAGTCCTAAGGAAGGCCTAAGTAGTCTATTAGTCCTAGGGAAGGCGTAAGTAGTCTATTATCCTAGGGAAGGCCCAAGCAGTCAATCAGTCCTAGGGAGGGCCTAAATAATCTATCAGTCCTAAGGAAGGCCTAAGTAGTCTATTAGTCCTAGGGAAGGCCTAAGTAGTCTATTAGTCTTAGGGAAGGCCTAAGTAGTCTATTAGTCCTAAGAAAGGCCTAAGTTCTCAATAGAAATATACGCCAAGTGCCCTTGTGAGATGTTTCGTTAATTAATAGTGTAAAAAAATAAATAAATAAATAAAAAAACTTTCTTTACAGAGCTATCTCAAAGTTTTGACTTTTGACTTATTTGTATTCGTACTATTTGTTTTGTTTCAAGAAATAAAAAAAACCATTAGTTCATGGAAATAAGCCAGTGCTACGCTAGGCCAAACCGCACTACCGCCGCCATGTCGACAAAGCGTGGGCTTTCGCCGGAGGCCGTTTGTGTCGAAACAGATGTTTGGGTGGTGGTAGGGGTTGGTGGTGGAGGGCGGGAAGTGGGCGGAAAGTACTACTACATTGTTGGGAGGGGTAGCGGGGCGGGGGTGGGGGGTCGATTTTTGTAGAAATTTAATGATTGTGACGGGCATTGTGGTCAGTCCTTCCTTAGACCTGGATAATTATTGGTGGTATTTCTCGGTCCCGACAAGGCAGCAGCTTTCCTTTCCTTCCGTTTTCTGAAACCTCCGCTTTCACCCAGCGCGGGGGCTGGTGGTTGCTTGGCTTTTGTTATAGGCCTATCTCTCTCTCTCTCTCTCTCTCTCTCTCTCTCTCTCTCTCGTGTCCTTCTCTTCGCTCTCCCCCTCTCTCTGCTGTTACTGGTGTCTCTGCCTCCTCTTTAACTTCGATTCCCACACTGTACGGTTAGTGTTCGTAGGTCGCGGTTCGCCTGCGCCTAGACCGTGGACAAAATGTCACTGCGTTTGCACCGTACGTCTGTCTCTTTGATCCGGACAGGCTATATCTCTTTTTAATGTCATTTAGTCGTTGCTTCCTTTTTATTTCCCCTCTTTAGAACTCTCTCTCTTTCTCCCTCCTCTCCATGTTGGTTAATGAGTTCTCGTTAGCGTAATCACATCTCATAGATTTTTGTAATCTTTTCGTGGCACGTAGGCCTAACCAGTACATTTTCCCTATTCTGCCTTTCTAAATGTTTCCCACTAGTTTAGCCAAACAGTTGAAAAATACAAGTGCAGTTGTCATGGTGGTAAATGAATATACACATTAATAATGATGATGATAATAATAATAATAATAATAATAATAATAATAATAATAATAATAACGATGATGATAAGGTATTTCGTATTGTAGCGGTTGTGGGATTAGGAAGTATCTGTAAAGTACTCTGTATAAAGTGCCTCACTTGCGCAATGTTCAAAATGAATGCGAAGAAGAAGGAGGAAAGAGAGAAAACAAATACTATAGAAATAAAATCAAGTAGAAGAAAAATCAAACGATCATAAGAACATTATCCCATCTCTATTGAAGCAGCACGTCAAGATGGAACACTAAGAAAATACTAGAGGAGGACGGGTCCAACCCAAAACGAGGAGAATCAGCAACTAGCGGACATTGCTCTGATGAAGTTGATGACGAAGGAACTTCCTGGGAAACATGCGATACCACAGTTCCACTACAGGTGTTCAGGTATTGAGGACAAATGCCCATGTTGTACAATATGGGTAATTGATGATTTCGTTTTGGTCAAATGCTTCAGCGATGAGTGAACGATAGTTTTGAAAATGTTTCGTAAGAGTTTTTCTGAAATTTGGCTACACGTGACATTTTCTTACAGTTTTGAAATATATGACAGATTTCACTCATATGAAACATATTATGACCTTATTGTATACAATAATCGCGTTTTCTCATTGAAATAATACATAAATATGGAGCATGCTAGGTTGCCAGTCGCATGGGATTTTAAGTATCAATGTACATCTGCAACAATTGGAAGAGGCCTGAACAAAGAACACTTATAAAGAATCATTGAAGATGAATTTGAAGAAACAAACGCAAACACAGAGATATTAACAGGATTTGGCTCAGAAAATAGTGACGTAATGATCAACATTGAATAAATTCAAAACAAAAACATTGACAATGTTGATGAAGATGTAAAGACTATGTCAAACACAGACAAAACTTATGCGGTATCACACACAAAAAAAAAAAAAAAAAAAAAAAATCGGACACAAAAAGTGCTCCTGATCAAATCTGCAAACGATAACAGCCCCGGTTGAACAGGACACTTATTTGTAAGATTTCCATTCAGGAAAAAACTTGGAAAATGCAAAAAAGGAGGTTCGAGAAACCAGCAATATATCAGTGAATGAGAAGGGTAAACTTAAAACCCAAGATAAAAGTAGTATATGTTCCGAAGGATGGAGATAACGTTGGCAATTACATTGTAAAGAAAAATCCCTGGATATTTAATTTCATTCTTGAAAAGGACGACCTGAAAATTGTAAAGTGAAAGCCAAAGATGACAGATTTATGCTCTATATCGTTAAATGCACACCACAGATACGAAAGGCTATCTATGACCGGCTATCTATCTTCACTGTATAGCTGATGCAAAGTATACGACTGTTACATTGCCCTATCAGTGCTACAAATGTCAGGGCTTTGATCATAGCGTAGATAATTGTAGAAATGACCAAGTTTGCCATAGATGGTGAAAATTGCAAATAAAATCAATGTACCAACATAACCTTAACGTGGAAAAATTGTGCAAATGAAGGCCATAGTGATGCTAAGCATAAAACATATGATGACAATAAGTGCATAGTATATAAAGTAGAATGTCAAAGGCGAAAAAATAAGACGGATCATGGCTTTGACCAATACTCTTTGCAGTCTAATACAACAAAATACCGCCTGAAGTGAAGATCATACAAGAAGAAAGCAAATTTAATGATGGTCAGAATTTAGTTACGGTAGATCTCTATGGAGACGTGGAAGAAATTTAACGAATATATCGCTTATTATTGCCTCAGCGAATTGAATTACTACTCCTTCAGCATAAAGAAAGCTTCTCTCGGTCAAAGTTGAATTGAACTGAGTATAGAATTTAGGCCAAAGACCAAGCACTGGGGCAACTGAGGTCATTCAACGCTGAAACAGAAACAGACTGTAAAAGTTTGAAAGGCGTAAAACAGGAGGAAAACCTCAAAGTAGTTGCACTATGAATCATCACCTTTCTCGGAAAGTAGTTTCTCGGGAAGAGTCAAACCAAGTGTACAGCTGTTCGTGCGCTGATGCTGGGACGTGAATAGAAGACCAAAAAGAAATGTTTTTGTCACGAAGTCAAGAAGTAATTTAAACTAACGAGTGAATGAGAGCGAATGTCTGTGAACGAAAATCACGAAAAAAATAAGTTGAATAAAATGCTCGATCCAGTAGTAGGTGATTTTATGCAATATTTTGTGTGGGCTATAGTCTTACTATAGTAGATTCACATCAACCGTGCATGTGATGTCTAGGCCAGTCTCTTACGACGCTCCTGATTGGCTGTTGATAAGACAATCACAGGGCTGGAAACTCTCAGTCTCTATCGAGAGAGTTCACATAGGCAGGACGTATGCTCCACCTCTCCTGAGGGATATGTATGTCTTTCAAGTATCCCTCAGGAGAGGTGGAAGATACATCCTGCCTATGTGAACTCTCTCGAGAGACCGAGAGTTTCCAGTCCTGTGATTGGCTTATTAACAGCCAATCAGGAGCGTCGTAAGGGACTGGCCTAGACATCAAATGCACGGTTGATGTGAATCTAGAGTTCATGTATAAAATGCCTGGTCTTAAATTTAAAGGTTATTTTAGGCAATAATTTGTGTAGTCTATAGGCCTACTAGAGTTTATGTATATAATGCCTAGTCTAAAAGGTGATTTTAGGCAGTAATTTGTATAGGATGTAGGTCTAGGGTACCAGAGTTCACACTGTTAACTACCTGAGAAAGAGCTTTGTGAAACGTTGTCCATGAAATCTTCCCCAAGTAATTTCGTGTGTCGAAGTTCCACATTGTCAAGACTGATAATGATTTGAGAAAGGATCAAGGCCATGCTCACTTATTTATGGCCAAGGCTGTTTGGAGGACAAAATGTTTATCGTTCCTCGCTTGTTTACCGAGTGATAAGGGGCGCCAGATAATTAGCTCCTCAGTGGCATTATTCCCAGATTCTACGAAGCTTTTCTTGAATTACTGCTTAACTTTATTGATTTTTGGTAGAGATTAGCTTCATGTTGCATTTAGATAACCAACCAATGAATTATGCAGTACACAGTGCGTGCGCTGCTTTCTTCTTCTTCTTCCCAGCTGGTTCCCATTTTTTATATTGGGTCGCCATTTCGGATGAGCCGTTTCCATCTATTTCTATCCTGCGCTTCTGCCTCATCAATTCCCTTCTCATGTAAGTCTCCTCTCACACAGTCATTCCATCTCTTTCTTGGTCTCCCTCCCCTTCTTCCTTGAACCTCCATACCCATAGTATGTATATAAATAGAAGGATCCACAGAAATATCCTTGTTTATCCAGATGAAATATATTTGTGGAAAAATATTACTGTGGATCCTTCTATTGATTTCTTAAAAGCACGATACGGTGTTTATATACACACACACACAAGCTGCTAGTTTGCTCAAGTATCCAATATTTAGCGAGGTCTGAAATTTAGTTTCAGTAATATCAAAAGTGTATGTGTGTGTGTTGCTTTTCCGAAAAGAAAACTATTGTGGTGGTTTTGTCTGTCCATCCGCGGTCTTTTCTGTTCGGCCTCACATCTTAAAAACTACTGAGGCTAGAGGGCTGCAAATTGGTATGCTGATCATCCACCCTCCAGTCATCAAACATACGAAATTGCAGCCCTCTAGCATCAGCAGTTTTTATTTTTATTTAAGGTTAAAGTTAGCAATGGATTATACATCTGGCAGGGCTTCCCTGAGCCATGGGACGCACCTTCACTCTTCTGCATCTGGTGAGCAACTGGAGATGAGCAGCTGCCGGCAGCCGGTCATAGTCTAGACAGCATTATTCGTTGTACAGAGAGCTAGATTTCTATATTCACTTTTTTTTATTGTCGTTTAAAGAACTTTAGGATTTGTTTTTTAAAAGCATTTTTATGAATATTTTGGGGAGGATGATACTATTGGGAACTGAAGGCTTTGCCAAGCATCCAGTAGGTCCAGAGACTAGACTTGATCTCTGTCTGGTGATGATACCTAATCTTTAGACCTTGAAGACGGTTAGGTGAAAAGAATAAGAGAATACTCAATGTTTTCCTGCCACAGAAAGGACAACAATAACCAGTAAATTTGTTAGCTTATCAACACAGGTACATTAGTTAAACACACCTCTCCCTATGAAGATTATGATGGAGATTTACAAAAAAAGAGGACCAGTTTGTGAAGATTAAGTCGTTTTAAGAGTTGGGTGGTTAAAGAAAATATTTTCAAATTGTTTCACTAAATGTTCACGTAAAGGAACGTGACAGTGAAAGATCATTTGCTACGGAATCTCGTGCTCATTGTACTGACTGATCAAAGAGGGTGCTTTTGAGAAATGGAAGAAGAATGCCTCTTAGAAAGGTGTACTTAGACTACGTAGTAAGACTAGGAGTACTACACGAGCCATTCTGTGGCGCCGGTTTGTGGCCTGGTTTCCATAGGTTTCCACTGTGTCAAAGTGTGGCTGGGATAGATGACTAGGTGTAAATCCTTAGTAGTTGTTAGGACGAATGTAGAGGTCATGAAGGAATTGGAAGAAGTTTGTGAAGTGGCTAAATGAGATTTTTCAACAGCAATCCCGAGAGGAGGAGCCTTCATCAGAGTTAGGCCTATATATAAATTTCAAGGTTCAGTTTCTCTCTCTCATTATCCCCTTGCTATCGAAGAAAGGTCAGTTTAAGAGAGCTCTTCGCGCCGTTATCAAGGGAACTACGTTAGTCATTTGATTGCACGTAAATCGAAAATTAAATAAAAAATCAATTATTTGTTGCTTATCAGCCTCAACTCCACAAGGTAATCTCCTGTTCACGTGTTATGATAAGGAACATCGTGTCAGCTCTCGTTGCCATCAGATAAGGAAAGTGTAAGTCATTAACCACTGAATATTTAAGACAGTTTTGTAGTATCAGCGACGTTAGACCAATAGAATTTATTTATTTTCATAAACACATTAAAGAGAGAGATACTCTCTTTTCGAACAACACTCGTCTACTTGATAGGTCTAGTTGTTAATTATTGTTTCTTTTTGAATAAGTGGGATCTCTTGTTTTTTGCATCTCCTCTTACTTCTTCCTAATGAACCCCATTTTATTCCTTAGAGGCTTGAATTGAATTCAAGTCAGTGGCCTCTTTTGTGGGGGCTTGTTCCATACGAATAGACTTCCTCTGCTGAATAATAATGATAATAATAATGATATTAATTAATATACAACGGTCGTATTTTCCGGTTAAAGCAGCAGACGACTCGACCGAACGTGAATATAAATCTAGTGAAAGTGGTGTTCCCTTGTGTGGGTGAGCGCCAATGTCATCACCATTAGAGGGTATAGCCTCCTCCCTCCCTCCCTCCTCCTCCTCCTCCTCCTCCTCCTCCATCGCTCGCTAAAACTATTTACTCATTCAATTCTTTTGTCTTCAGGTGAAAGGATCACTTCAATGAAGCCGTCTGGATAGACGCTCAGCCCCTTTGTATATTTTTCTCTCCACCATTATTCGGTTTTGTTGATTTCACAGACAGGCTTTCTTGAGTTGTTGCGAAACGCCTCCTAGTGATTAGGCTAATTCCAGGCTAGAAAGGGGGGAATCATTTGTAAGTGGTAGTGCAGTCTGAAAGGTCACTAATGACTAGTTTTTTTCCCCGTACTAATAGCAGTATGATTATTTACAGCTTTTATGCATTGTTACTATAATTATGTGGTTGGCGTTTTTCAGTCAAGTGTTTTGCAAGTCTGGAATGTGAAGTGTTGGTAGCAGCCCATTTCTTTTGTTTGTTTTTCCATTAATTGTTATCAGGGTGCTATCTGGGCGTTCAATCATAGTTTCACTGTGCCTCGAGTTCTGTGGAGTCAGGTCTCGTGGTATTGGTAACCTTACCCATTTAAAGAAAGGACTTTAAAATGTTGCCAGCTATTTTGCCCGAGTTGGGTTAGTAAACTACTTGGGTTGCGCCTCATGTCCTTTGCTGAAACTGACCCACACTCAGTATGCTGTTGATGTAGAGATTGGACTTTGAATATTGGGTACAGTACAGCAACTTGGTAAGCTCAGTTCCAGGGCCCTTTGGCCTTTTGGACAGATGTTCCTGTATACTCCAGCTGCAGAAGTCATGAAGCGGACCGGACACCAAAATTTTAAATCTCTGTAGCTATTTTCTGTTCATCCACAATGTTGAATCACTTCCATTACCAGTCACAAGAATATTTATTAAAATTTGCTAGGTATGATATGGTTCCCATTTTTATATGGGGGTCGTCGTTTCGGATGAGCCGTTTCCATCTATTTCTATCCTGCGCTTCTGCCTCATCAATTCCCTTCTCATGTAAGTCTTCTCTCACACAGTCCTTCCATCTCTTTCTTGGTTTTCCTCTCCTTCTTCTTCCTTGAACCTCCATCCCCATAGTATGTCTCCCAGCGTGGTCCTCATCTCTCCTCAACAGGTGTCCATACCATCTCAGCTAGGTATGATATGGTATTTGTGGATGAAAGAGTAAAAGGGTCAAAATCTGTACAGATCTTCAGAGGGGGATGATTGACACCACTAGGAAAAGCCTAAATTAGGATGAAGTCGTTGCCTACTAGTTATTGAACTTAAGTTTCTGCAGTAATTGGCCCATTCTTGAGAGAGAGAGAGAGAGAGAGAGAGAGAGAGAGAGAGAGGTCAGAAGTGCCGTGTGTAGCCTGTGCATAAGACCTATCTCTCATCTAATATCTCCCAGCTTGGTCTTTGGAGTTTATACATCTTTCCCTTTCATATTTTTTGTTATTTTAGCAAAAAATGACTGAAGAAGATGGTGGTATCAGTGATATTTATAATGGATAAAGAATAGATAGGGCTGAGCTTGCTCTGTTCTGAAGACCCTGCCTCTTTGGCTCTGTCATAGCTGGTGAGTGATTTCCTTCTGAGTAAGCTATACTCTCTCTTAATGAGTATATATTGGGCATGTGCTGAATGAAGTTATAGAGTGAATCTACAGTGGGAGACAGTAATTTACTTTCATAAACTCGTACCCCTAGATTGTTGCAGTAACTTTAGTTCCATGAACTCTTACCCTTAGTTTGTAGCAGTAACTTTAGTTCCATGAACTCTTACCCTTAGTTTGTAGCAGTAACTTTAGTTCCATGAACTCTTACCCTTAGTTTGTAGCAGTAACTTTAGTTCCATGAACTCTTACCTTAGTTTGACAGTAACTTTAGTTTCATGAACTATTTCATAGTGTAGCGTAACTTTAGTTCCATGAACTCTTACCCCTAGTTTGTAGCAGTAACTTTAGTTTCATGAACTCTTACCCTTAGTTTGTAGCAGTAACTTTAGTTCCATGAACTCTTACCCTTAGTTTGTATCAGTAACTTTAGTTCCATGAACTCTTACCCTTAGTTTGTAGCAGTAACTTTAGTTCCATGAACTCTTACTCTTAGTTTGTAGCAGTAACTTTAGTTTCATTAACTCTGACACCTTAATTTGTTGTTAGGGAAGGTCATATATACCACTAAAACTCGGATATTTGGTTCCCTTAACCGATCTTCTTTGGTAAAGTTCCTGTACGAATAACCAGGCTGTCTATCTGCAGTGATCTTGACATTGTAAACGTAGGGAGCTTTCCAAATGGAATCTAAACCTCACTGAAGACATTACCAGGGTACTCCTGTGGTCAGATAATTGCTATTCATTTACAATCGTCTACCAAGTTCTTTACGGCGTCCCTTCGGACCCTAACTGCAACCCCCTTTCAAACCTTTTACTGTATCTCCGTTCATATTCTCTTTCTTCCATTTTACCAATTGATTCATAGTGCAACTGCTTTCAGGTTTCTCTCTTGTTGCACCTTCCAAACCCCATTTACTCTCAATGATCTCATAGGCCCCAGTGCTTGGCCTTTGGCCTAAAGTCTATAATCTGTTCTATTTTTAACTGTCATAATTACTCTGTTTTTCTTTTTTGTTATTATTCTTATCCTTCTATTTTTTTTATTTACTCTTCCTCACACTGTCCTCCGTGTTTCCCGTTCTCATTTTTATTTTCATTTTATTTCTTCATCCTGTTCATCTTTTTTTTTCCTTTGTTCATTCATCACTTCATTTCTTTCTTTTCTTTCACTTTGTCAATGCCTTCATTTTCCTCTTTCATCACTTCATTTCTTTCCTTTCTTTCACTTTGTCAATGCCTTCATTTTCCTCCTTCTTTCTTTACCATTTTTTCCCTCTTCATTTCCTGCACTTTCTTCACCATTGTTTCCTCTTCATTTCCCGCCCTTTCTTATCTAGTGCCGTTATCCTTCGTTTATTTTTTCCTTCTCATTTGGATATTTCTTCTTCCTCCCCCTTTTCCCTTCCCCTGACCTATTTTCTTCTTTTTTATACTTTTCTCTTTTGGTTAAATAATAATATATTCGTCATGTGAAACCACTATATGTCTATGCATTAGGCTTTCAGGTTTCATAGGCTTAGGTATTAATTTATTGTTTGGACAGTGACAAATAAAACACTGCAGTAGCAGCTTAGAAATATAAATACAGAGTGAAGTTACCATTGAAAATCGTGGCCAAAAGTAAGCGCCTCAGCGGCGTGATCGGTATGGTCTTGTCCTGCCACCGAGGAGAGGTGAGAGATGTGTATTTCTGGTGATAGAAGTTCACTCTCGACGTGGTTCGGAAGTCACGTAAAGCCGTTGGTCCCGTTGCTGAATAACCACTGGTTCCAAGCGACGTAAGAACACCATATAAACAAACAAACAAATCGTGGCCAAAAGTAGGAAAGAAGTTTCGAGTCTATACTGGGACCTATAAGGTCACTCATCTCTCTGAAAGGGAAATTGACAGTTAAAGAAGGTTTGAAAGGCGTAACAGAAGGAAAACTTTGCATTTGCACTATGAAACAATTGTTAGAGAGGGTGGAAAGTCCGATGGAAGAAAGAGAATACGAACGCCTCCGAGGTACCGTTAAAGGATTGAAAGAAGTTCCTTGCAAAGAACCTTCAGTAATGCTTACAGTGCACCGCGTGAGATGCAGTGACGGCAATGCTCCTTTATGGGGTAGACTTTTTGCACATAACTGTCGAGAAGGTGTGGTTATCATTCAGGTTTTGTTAGGTCTAATGCCAGCCCTAGGAGAGCCGTTAATCAGCTCGGTGTTCTGGTTAAACTAAGATATACGTAACTTTTTTGGTGCACAGTCTTTAAAGCTCATCTTTAAATAATTTTTGCTCCAAAGTGCAGAATGGATTTCAGTATTTACACTACCCCAGTTCTGTAGATAAAGTATATTAAGTTGTTTTTTGTAAGTATAAGTGGTAGCTTTGTACAAATCAAGTCAACGGTTTTCCGTCACCTGCAAAACGAACCTCCTAGTTGTTTAGTGCTAAAAGTACAGAGACATTTCACGAAAAAACGTGAGGGTTTAAGAACGAACCACATTGCTAAAATACAGTGACGCAGTTGTCCACGAGATAACGAAGTAGGTCAAATACAGGCGTGTGTGTTGGGGGGGTGGGGTTTAGTGGAAAAGCTTGCGTATATATGAAGTACCAGAATGCTCTCGGTGCCATTGTTTTGTTTGTGCATTCCCTTAACTCTTTCGGGACAGGTTCTGTTGAAATCCTCTCTCTCTCCCTCCCTTCTCCCTATCTCCCTCCCTCCCCCCTCCCCCCGCCCCCCTCCCTTTACGATCACCTCATGTCGGCGCTCTCACAGCTCTGTCGCGTGTAATATGATTCAAGTAGGGTAAAGTTTTGAACCAGTAATGACTTGACTGAACAGACAGTGAATGCGCTGTGCGTAGTAGACCCACGCTCTTTGCCGTGTTGTTTTTTCCACTGATTACGGCACGTCCTCTCCTAACTTTTTCACGGATTAGATAATAAGGTCGAATAATTGATAGTAGATATGATAAGATTGTAAGGTATGCCGAGCAGAGTCATGTGTGGCTCTTTTTACGTGTCATGTTCTGTAGACTGCTATTCTACAAGGTACTTCCTGTTCGTTTGAATGTTTTCATACGAAACTTGTAGCTACTGTAGTGGTTAGCCATGTTTCACAAATATAGACATTTACTTTTAAAGTTTTGATGGAAAGCATGTGGTTGTCAATTGCTGCTCGCGTTCATAGTACTAAAGCTTCATTCTGTGACGAATTGTTATCGTAATCATTTATCAGTTTGGTAGCAAAGGTCTTGGAATAAGTGACTGAAACTGTTTTAGAAGCAGAGATCTTGGAATAAGTGACTCAAACAGTTTTAGAACAGTCATCGTGAAGGCCAAGAAAAAAAAAAAAGATTCGTGTTTAAATATGAATCTCGTTAACTTTCTTCAGATGCGCTAGGCAAAATTAGCTCTCTCAGACCCTGTTTTGTGTAGTAATCTCCCCTTCGCCGAGCCATGTCGCAAGATAGTATGTAGTTGTTTCCGTAGCATGAGCGTGAGTGACAAACATTTCCTCTCTGGTATAGTACACAAAATCCCACTGTAAACTCCGTTCATTCTCTATCCGATATTCATTTTAGAGTCTTGCAGTATATATACTGATTCGAAGACTGCTTATGTCAATATCAGGCGCTGATTTGTGTGCAGACTTAGTAGTGTTTACTACCAAAGGCAACGTAGTAACGCTTTTGTGCACCAAGTAAATACAAAGAACACCCATGTTTGGTATTATAAAAGCAAAGTGCAGTCTCTGTTGGCGGCGGTAGTGCCATCTCTTGGCGCTTTGTGGAACGACAAACACGATGCCAGACACCGCTGGAAATATCTCTTATATTTGGATTGTCCTGTTACATCACTTTTTGCGAAAAGTTTCTTCTTGAGAACTTTCAAGATGCGTGAACAATCTGTTTAGTTTTTTGCCGAGTTGTTACTAGGCTTGCTGCCCCCCACTACCCCGCCACCCTCCTGATGGAGATGTACCTTCCGTCCGTTGATGATTAAGACACGTCACGCAATAATGTCACGAAACGGTTAGAAACATCACGGTCTAGTATACCTAGACCGTGAGAAACATATACATCGACTTATTTTCGGAAATGTAATCAGCTCTTTGTTTCAGTATGGAAAAGGGTGTTTTCCTAATATTTGCCATATTTACTTCACAAAACTAATAAAAGGAATTTTCCTCTTAAATTTGTTAGCAAAGATACAAACAGAGCCGGGTGTTAAAGTAGGGAGGAGCATTTAAAGATGTCATCTCAAATGAGAGAATAGAGAGAGAGGGTCAGTAACGGAATGTTGTTTGTTGTTTATGATTATGATTAAGCTAGCACGGGCACTTGCTCGTGTACATAGCAGCCTGTAAGGCATTCTGTAGTGTAAATGTTAATTATGTGGATATAAAATGAACTTTGTTGTTGATTGCTGTGCCAGTGAAAACCAAATATATATTTTTAAAAAAGGTGAAAAATTCATACCCACATATTGGATTGATTGAGGTATTGGTTTAATCTTCCTTTACTGCGTAGATGGGTATGTCTTGAATATCATATACCAGGAAAAATTCTCCATCACAGGTCTTTTTTCCGTTCTCTCTCTCTCTCTCTCTCTCTCTCTCTCTCTCTCTCTCTCTCTCTCTCTCTCTCTCTCTCTCTCTCTCTCTCTCATCCAGGCATCAAATCGATGAAAAAAGAAAACTGTCTAACTTCCGTGAGAAGAAGTAACGTTGCCTATCTTGTATACCTTACGGGACGGTCATCAGCCAATATTAAACGTTGTCTGCAGAATCCTTAGGTTCCCACTTGCTTCTCTTTGCAGTTATTATGATTTTGAGCCATTGCCAATTTTCCCTTCGCTACTGAGAAGTTCAGTTTCGTGTTCGTTTGGAGACACACTGGCATGGACGCGGTTTTGCAACTGTGAGATCTCTGCTTTCTGTATATTCCTTGACCTTCTCTTACTCTCTGATGAGCACCATATTTTTTGAAGCTTGAATTTCAAGTCAGTGGCCCCCTGTGGTGGGCTTGTTCTTAATGAAGAGGCTTCAGCTCCTAAGTAATAATAATAATAATAATAATAATAATAATAATAATAATAATAATACACAGTAACCAGGAGGACGGGAAGAAGAGATTGAGGATGCATTACTTTAAGGTTCTATGCAGCGTCCCTTCTTCGGCCCCTAACTGCGGCTCCTTTCGTTCCTTTTACTGTACCTCCGTTCATATTGCCTTTCTTCTATTTTACTTTCCACCCTCTCTTAATATTTGTTTTATAATTATTCTCAGTGCTGAGTGACCCTGTCCTATCTTGAAGTTTTCACTTTTTCCTCCAGTGCCATGTTGATGTTTTCCTTCCCCCAGTCATATCTTGAAGTTTTCTCTCTTTCCCCCATTCATATATTAAAGTTTTTCCTATTTCCATCAGTGCTATCTTGAAGTTTTCCCATTTCCCCAAGTCATATCTTGAAGTTTTCCCATTTTACCTTAGTACCTTGTTGAAGTTTTCCCTTTTTCCCCAGTCATATCTTGAAGTTTTTCCTCAGTCATATTTTGAAGTTTTCCCTTTTTCCCCAGTCATATCTTGAAGTTTTTCCTCAGTCATATCTTGAAGTTTTCCCCCAGTCATATCTTGAAGTTTTTCCTGTCATATCTTGAAATTTTCCCCAGTCATATCTTGAAGTTTTTCCTCAGTCATATCTTGAAGTTTTTCCACAGTCATATCTTGAAGTCCCCCCCCCCCCCAAGTGCTATCTTAAAGTTTTCCTTCCCCCAGTCATAAATTGAAGTTTTCCCCAATTTCCCTAAGTCCTACCTTGAAATTTTCCTTTTTTCCCTGGGCCTTTCTTGAAATTTTCCTTTTTTCCTCAGTCCTTTCTTGAAGTTTTCATTTCTTTCCAAGTCCTATCTTGAAGCTTTCGTTTTTTCCCTGGTCCTATCATGAAGTTTTCCCTCCTTCACAGTCCTATCATGAGGTTTTACCCTTTTCTTAAGTCCTATATTGAAGTTTTATTTTCCCTAGTCTCATCTTGAAGTTTTCTTTTTTTCCCAGTTCTACCATGAAGTTTTCCCTTTTTCACAGCTCTATAATGAGGTTTTTCTTTTCCCCCGAAGTCCTATTGTGAAGTTTTTTTCACAGTCCTCTCTTATTTTTTTCCTTTTTTTCCAGTCTTATCATGAAGTTTTCCCTATATTGAAGTTTTCCTTTTTTCCTAGTCCTGTCATGAAGTTTTCCCTATATTGAAGTTTTCCTTTTTTCCTAGTCCTGTCATGAAGTCCCATATTGAATTTTCCCCTTTTTTCCTATCCTGTTTTCATGAATGTTTTCCCTATATTGAAGTTTTCCTTTTTCCTAGTCCTGTCATGAAGTTTTCCCTATATTGAAGTTTCCTTTTCCCAGTTCTATCATGAAGTTTTCCTTTTTTACAGTCTTACCTTGATGTTTATTTTTTTCACAGTCCTATCTTGTTTTCCTTTTTTCATAGTCCTGTTGTGAAGTTTTCATTTTTTCACAGTCCTATCTTGAAGTTTTCCCCTTTTCCCAAGTCCTATATTGAAGTTCTCCTTTTCCCCCCGGTCCTGTCATGATTTTTTTTTTTTTTCACAGGCCTATCTTGAAGTTTTCCTTTTTTCTCAGTCCTATCTCGAAGTTCTCATTTTTTTTCTCCATTCCTATCTTGAAGTTTTCCCTTTTTCCCAGTCCTATTTTGAAGTTTTCCTTTTATCCCCAGACTTATATTGAAGTTTTCCATTTTTTCCCAGTCCCATCTTGAAGTTTTCTGTTTTTTCCCCAGTCCTATCATGAAGTTTTTCCTTTCCCCCCCATTCCTATATTGAAGCTTCATTTTCCCCAATTCTTATCATGAAGTTTTCATTTTCCCCCAGTCTTCAATTTAAGCTTCATTTTCTCCCCAGTCCTATCTTGAAGTTTCCCTTCTATCCCACCAATTCCTATCATCGTATTTTCCCAGCAGCAGCAGCAGCAGCAGCGGTCTGAACCAGGATCATCTGGGTCTGCGGAGATCGGCTAAATATTTCACCGGCCGCCTTCAGTCATGTATAATTCAGGGCATCTTCCAAATTACCTGCTGCTGCTGCTGCTGCTCCTTCCACCTACCAACCTATAGGTACCTACCTACCTGAGGTATACCTCTCGCGTTCTCTCTCTCCTCTATGGATACGGTGGCGGTGGTGGGCTGTTTTGTTAGTTACGCGATTCAGCTGTGCGTTGGGGAATCTTTTTAGTAGTTGTTCTGCTCCATTGAGAGAGAGAGAGAGAGAGAGAGAGAGAGAGAGAGAGAGAGAGAGAGAGATTCGTGTGAGAATGGGATACGTGAGTGTGTGGGTGTATGTATATTATGTGTAAGAGAGAGAGAGAGACATTGAATTGGAATGTTTCGCTAATAAAGCATCGTATATGGTTAGAGTTCGCGTTAACGATAATGTGCTCATCCCAAGTCAGCGGTGTCGTAGGGGGGGAGGGGGACCTTTTCTGCTGCCAGCTGACCTTTTGCAAGATAGGGAGAAAGAAAGAAAGAGAGAGAGAAGAAGGCCGCTGCTATCTCGAAATCGCACACACCATATCCACCCCCCCCCCCTCTCTCTCTCTCTCTCTCTCTCTGGCCCGAGGGACTGAGAGAGTCTTTCAACACACGTCATGACATCAGGTCTGTAGGCATGGTAGCAACACCTTACGAGATTGCACGTTTCGCCGGTCTGATTGGAAGGGGGGGCGGGCGAGGGTTGGGTTGGGGAGGAGAGGGGGCGGTGGTGGAATAAGGGAGGGACTTCTTACACGAAGTTTCCCTTGGAAGAACGGAAAAGCCTTGGTCTTATTAGATTAATTCCCCTTCGGAAGGCATGTATTCAAGGGCGGCGTCCGTCCAACAGAAGGCTAACTTCATTTTAACTTCCACCTCATTTATTCAGTCATAATTTGCTCCTTGACGAAATGGTCTACCTTTTGAAACAGTGTAAATGTCTTTATGCGGATTTTGCAACCCATTTTTTTATTTTTATTTTTTTATTTTTTTTGTATTTCCATATCATTTATTTGATGATGATTTGCTCCCTGATAAAAATGGTTTATATACTTTTCGAAACGACTGTGAATGTCGTTATCTGTATTTTGCAACCCATTTTTTTTTTTTTTGTGCCATATCATGGATGTATTGATCATTTGCTCTTTGATAAAATGGTCTCCACTGTGTGAAGTAGACGTAAATGTCGTTATCTCGAACAAGCAACCTTTATCTTCGGTGAAAATCATAGCATTTCGACATAAAGATCGACGCTACATCTCGCTCTGAGATTCCCCTCCTTTATTCCCTAACTGACAACCCCTCAAATGTTAGTGAAAGTTATTTTTTTCTTGATCTTCGTTTTAAGAGCTGCCCGGTAAGCTGAATATGAAACTGCTGCTGGCTGCGGCCTTCATAAGGTATAATTATAAAAAAAAAAAGAAGAAGTAAAAACCGCCCGAGAGAGAAGGAGGATTTCCACATTTTGGGGGAGCGATACTTTCCGAATCTCTCCAGGTGACTGGACGCACCGAGTTCCCGCTGTGATGTTTTTTTTCCAGTGGACTTCGCTCGCTCAGTTTTGTAAAAGAATGGAATGAAATATCAAAACTGAGGCCAATTTAGGCCAATAGTTGGGACCTGTGAGTTCATTCAGCGCTGAAAACGGAAATTGAGTGTAGACTGTGAAAGGGGTCGCAGCTAGGACCGTAAGTAATGTCTACAGTGCACCGCGTCTGATGCACTGACGGCTCTACTTGCCTACGGGGAATTATATAAAAGGGGGGGAGAGACTTGGCAGACTTCTTTTCAGTGTAATTGTGCTCGAAGGAAAACTCAAGGAAAATCCATCCGTCTCTCTCTGTCACGGTCGCCATACTCGGAAATAATGGATGAAAAAAAATAAGAGATGAAAAATGAAGCAAAATCATGACAAACAGCTCAGGATAAACTAATATAGTAGATTCACATCAACCGTGCATTTGATGTCTAGGCCAGTCCCTTACGACGCTCCTGATTGGCTGTTGATAAGCATTCACAGGGCTGGAAACTATCAGTCTCTCGAGAGAGTACACATAGGCAGGATGTATGTTCCACCTATCCTGAGGGATACTTTTGAAAGACGTATCCCTCAGGAGAAATGGAACACAGATCTTACCCATGTGAACTCTCAAGAGAGAGACTGAGAGTTTCCAGCCTTGTGATTGGCTTATCAACAGCCAATCAGGAGCATCTTGAGATTACCATCGGATCGCCTGCTCGTTTCTCTTGTCAGTGGTGGCTACTGTGAATTTCGATCCTTAGAAAAAAAATTCTTCCAAGATCTTATATCAAATACACATGAATAAAAGTCTCAAAGTCTCAGTATCGTAACTTTTCTTGTAAGAAGAAGAAGGAATGGTCTTTGTCATACCAGCTGTCACATCAGCTCGTTCAAGAAGGAGTTTTAAGTTTCTTTTTATTATCACCAACAAATATTTTCTGCATTTCCTCTATATTCCCTGTTGCTAGATGATGATAATGGCCATTACGGCAGCTTTTTTTGCTACAGATGGCACCGAGATCAGATTATGGACAAGGTCTAGTCTAGCCTGATAGTATAGTTGTTACTTCAACAAAACGTGTATCGCCCTTTTTTTTTCTCAGTTAAAAAAAATGGCTTTGACTCCTGGACACGTTTTGCGGTGACTAATCGCATACGAGAGGTGCGGGTGGGGGTTATAGAGTGCGGGGAATTTTGTCTTTTTTCCTCTGGTCAGGTTTTAGAGGCTGCTCTTCGAACAAGAGCCAGTGCCTGCACAAACACAACAAACAACTATACCTGAAATAAGTAGGAGGAGAAACTGAATGCTTTAACACGGAGGAGGAGGAGGAGGAGGATTGCCAGAATGAATATAATTCTTCGCGGACGATTAGATGAATATTATCATCCGCCTGTCGGCAAAATTCTGAGACCCGTTCCGCCGTGTCCTGTCATGTTAACTGACAGCTGCTTCTCTCTCTCTCTCTCTCTCTCTCTCTCTCTCTCTCTCTCTCTCTCTCTCTCTCTGTCAGTGTCCCTGGCACCATATCAGTGTGGAAGAATTCGGCTTTAAAGTGAGGCAACCCCATTCATGAGGTATATATACAGGGGGACGGCTGTTGAATTTCAATCGTTTGTAAGCCATGTGCCGTTGTGAAACCTGAGGCGAAATTGATGTAATGCGACGTCAAGTTTGCTCTGTAAATATTTATGTCTGTTGTATATAGTATGGAGGTTTTGATAAATTCATGTTTTTTTTTTTTCTTTTTAGCCTCCCGATACTTTTCCCATTGACAGTTTTCTGCATTCTCTCTCTCTCTCTCTCTCTCTCCTCTCTCTCTCTCTCTCTCTCTCTCTCTCTCTCTCTCTCTCTCTCTCTCTCTCTCCCCAAATAATCCCATTAATACTTGCAATATTCTCTCTCTCTCTCTGAGAAAAACGATAAACTGACAACGTTCCTGAGAGAGAGAAAGAGAGAGAGAGAGAGAGAGTATATATAATGGCCAGTCTCACTGGCTCACCGGCCCGCCTAGGGCTAATAAGGCCACCTGAATGACCGACTGACTAGCCCTGACCTGCCCGGCGCAGGTTAGAGGGCGGTGGAGGGTTGGGGGGGTGGGGGGGCGGCTCAAGCATTGGGTGCCCACTTACTGAGGGTGCACCTAGCATCTCAGAAGCATCTCTTAACGACTCGCAGGAATCCCTTATAGGAAGCGCGCTTCCTCGCCGCGCTTAAAGGAGAAATAGAATAATAAGATAAAATGAGATAAAGGATAAAGACAACGTAGCCAATTTTAGCCATTTTTACGACTTCGATTGTAAGCTTCTCTTGACCGAAGATAAGTCGCCGAAGTATCTCGTGCATGAACCATGATTTGCGACTTGGGAAATTTCACTTGCGACGAGTATTACGTGGGATTATTTTGGAGAGAGAGAGAGAGAGAGAGAGAGAGAGAGAGAGAGAGAGAGAGACCTTACATCTTGTTCCGGTTACCCCAGGTCCCTCAGTGTGAGGCACCTCTAATGTCTACCAGAGAGTTGCTAGTACATCTTCCGGTATATTTTGCATCTTCCAATCTTGGATGGTCTGGGATGCAGCTTAGATATTTGTCGAGCTTATTCTTAAACACATCTACGCTCACTCCTGATATATTCCTCAGATGAGCTGGCAATGCATTGAATAGACGCTGCATTACGATGCTTGGTGCGTAGTGATCAATGTCCTGTGTGCTTTCCTTATTTTTCCTGGTATAGTTTTGGGCACTATTAATCTACCTCTGCTTGCTCTTTCTGATATTTTTAGCTCCATGATGTTTTCGGCTATTCCTTCTATCTGTTTACATGCCTGAATTATCATGTAGTGTTCTCTTCTCCTTTCTAGACTATATAATTTTAAGGATTGTAGTCTTTCCCAGTAGTCAAGATCCTTAACTTCTTCTATTCTAGCTGTAAAGGACTTTTGTACACTTTATTTGTGCAATATCCTTTTGATAGTGTGGGTACCATATCATATTGCAATATTCAAGTGGACTACGAACATATGTTTTATAAAGCATAATCATGTGTTCAGCTTTTCTTGTTTTGAAGTGCCGTAACAACATTCCCATTTTTGCTTTACATTTTGCCAATAGAATTGCTATTTGATCATTGCATGACATTTTCCTATTCATCATCACACCAAGGTCTTTAACTGCTTCCTTATTTGTGATTGTCTCATTATTAGGTCCCCTATATGCATATAGCTTTCCTTCTCTGTCTCCATAATTTATTGATTCAAATTTATCAGAGTTAAATACCATCCTATTTACCTCTGCCCAGTCATATACTTTGTTAAGGTCTCTTTGTAGTGCGTTCCTATCTCCATCACAAGTAATTTCTCTACTTATTCTTGTGTCATCGGCGAAACTACTCACCACCGAGTCCTTAACATTACTGTCTATGTCTGCAATCATAATAACAAACAGTAATGCATCTAACACCGTACCTTGTGGCACACCGGATATTACCTTAGCTTCATCCGATTTCTCATCGTTTGCAATAACTATCTGTTTTCTGTTGTGTAAAAATTCTTTTAACCATCTTCCTACTTTATCCACTATATTATGTTTTCTAATTTTCTTCGCTAATATATTATGAACTACCTTGTCAAAAGCTTTTGCAAAGTCTAGATAAACCACATCTGTTTCATTTCCGCTTTTCATATTTTTGTTTATGTTCTCACGGTGGACTAACAGTTGGGTTTGTGTACTTTTTCCGGGTACGAAACTATGTTGTCCTATATTAAACAAATCATTTTTTATTAAATGTTTCATAATATTTTTCTTCATTACCCTTTCTTACACTTTCATAATATGTGATGTTAGACTCACAGGCCTATAATTACTTGCCTCTAGTCTTGATCCACTTTTGAAAGTAGGGGTAATATATGCTAATTTGTGCTCATCATAAATCTTGCCTGTATCTACACTTTGTCTTAGTAATATTGCAAGTGGCTTTGCGATAGAATTAACTACTTTCTTTAACAAAATAGCAGGGACACCATCAGGCCCTGCTGCAGCTCCATTTTTAATTTCATTAATAGCCTGCACAATATCAGGTTCATTAATATCTATGTCTGCTAAATATATGTATCTCTCTCTCTCTCTCTTCTCTCTTCTTTCTCTCTCTCTCTCTCTATCTCTCTCTCTCTCGCTCTCTCTCTATCTTCTCTCTCTCTCATCTCTCTCTATATATATATCTATATATATATATATATATTATAATATATATATATATATATAATATATATATTTTATATATATATATATCATTATCTTCATTATCAATTCTAGGGGTGAATTCTCTCTTATATCGTTGTGCCAATATGTTGCATATTTCCTTTTTTTTTATTTGTTAATCTCCCTTCAATTCTTAGAGGGCCTATTTCTATTCTTTATTTATTCATTTTTTGCATACGAGTACAATAGTTTGGGGTTTTGCTTGATATTTATTAGGGTTTTTTCTTCCAAGTCCCGTTTTTCATTTTCTTTTGATTGTATAATCTTTTGTTCTGCATTTTCTATCTTACTTTTTAGTTCGATCACTTTCCATGCATTTTTTCTTTTGCAAGACCTTTTTTCCACTTTCTGATCTTCTGGAACAAGATCCTTCTGTCTCTTGGTATGCATGAATGATGTTTACTTTTCTTCTTCGGTATATATTTATCCACTATTTTCTTTAATATTTTATATAATATCTCCGTATTTACCTTTATATCATCACTTACGAAAATGTTATATACCCCAATCTTTGTTTAATTCTTCATTTATTTCTGACCATTTTATATTTTTACTGTAGAAGTTGTATTTTCCATATCCTTCCCACTTTTTCATTTCTTGCTTATCTCTGTTTTCACTTGCTTTGGATCGGACTGTTAATTCTATGACATTATGGTCTGAAATACTCGCATTATAAACTATTATTTCTTTAACATAATTCACCTCGTTCACAAATACTAGGTCTAAAGTATTTTCCTTTCTTGTTGGCAGGTGATTTATTTGTTGAATGTTGTATTCTAGTAGCATATCTAATAGTTTTTCGAATTGCCTCTTATCTTCTGCACTACTATTACTCTCTTTTTTATATGTATAAATACAACCACAATCTCCTATTCGTTCTTTCCAGTCTACGAAAGGAAAGTTAAAGTCTCCGGATAGGAGAATAGTCCAGTCCTTGTGATTTCTACATATATCATCCAATTTTTCTATTATTGTGTCAAACTCTTTCGTATTAGGGGGTCTATATATTACTATGTTCATTAATTTTTCAGATTCAAATTCTATCGCTATTAGTTCACATTCTGAGTTACTATATTTCTCATATATTTTTCCTTGTTTTTTGTCTTTCCCATATATTGCAGTTCCCCTTGATTCCTATTTTTTCTATCTGATCTATAGGTTTGGAACCCTTTTATTTGATCGTCATTCCCAGTCTCTTGGGAATACCAGGTTTCACTTATATTCATTATATCTATTTCCTTTTCAATTTGGGTTAGTTCTTCTAAGTACTCTATTTTTCTTTTTGAGTTACTCGTAACTAAACCCTGCGCATTCATCAATATGATGGTTTTCGTGTTTTCTCCTTCATTTAATATGGGTAATAATAAGGATTTTCCTACATCTCTTTCCTGTTCTGGTATGTTGTTCTTTTTTCCATTTCCAGAAATTCTGACATTAAAAAATCCAACTTTTCCATAATATTTGATCTTCCTTCATCATAATTATTCATTTTGTGTCTGAATCTGCAATTATCTCCATATCTGCAATATCCTCTTGCATCGTAAATACAGTATTTATCTCTTGAGCTGTATCTTGGAGCTGATGCTTGGAAATTCTTTGATGACACTCCATATCGCGGTGATGGCTTGCTTTTTTCCTTCACCTCATATTCTTTGTTCTTCTCTTTATTTGTTTCTTTCTTATTTTGGATTTTATTATTTGATTGATTATTTAATTGATTTTGATTCACGGCTAAAGGGTGCACATATTTACATTTTTGTCGAAGAGATGAGAGAGAGAGAGGAGAGATGAGAGAGAGAGAGGAAGAGTAGGAGATAATGTGATTACGTGGACCGGGATAATGTCATTACTTGTGTTAATTGAATTCTTACCAGTTTAAATTTGGATTATTTTATTTATTTAATTTATTTTATTTTATTTATTTATTTCATTTATTTTTTATTTAGAGGAAGAGAGAGAGAGACGAGAGAGATGAGAGAGATGAGAGAGAGAGAGAGATCTGGGATAATGTCATTCGTGTGGCCACTAATATTACAAGTTCTTAATTGGATTATTTTTATTTATTTATTATATTAATTTTTTTATTTATTTTGTATTTATTTTATTTAGTTGATTTAGAGAGAGAGAAAGAGAGGAGAAGGAGAGAAGGAGAGAGGAAGAGAGAGATAGAGAGAGAGACGATAATGTCATTAACGTGAGAGGAGAGAGAGAAGATGAGAGAGAGAAGAGACGGGGAAATAATGTCCCAATTTAAACGTTGTGTGAAATCTACATTCTCAATAATTAAAAGGCTCATAAAAACGCATACCTAGGTCTTTTGAATTTCATCGGACGTTTGAGTTTAGTAGAAAAAAATACCACACACACTGACTATTTAGGTTTAGCTTCCTTTAAGATATGGATGTTACGTCATGACAGCTGTTTGATATATTTTAATGGTGTAATGATAGAAGTTACATTATTATTATTATTATTATTATTATTAATTATTATTATTATATTACCATATTATTCAGCACTGAAGGAAAATTGAGGATGAAGGACGTCTGAAAGTTGTAACAGAAGGAAAACCTCAAAGCAGTTGCACTATGAATCCATTGTTAGGAGAGGGTTGAGGAAAGTAAGATGGAAGAAAGAGAATATGAACGGAGGTACAGTAAAAGGAAGGCTAGGGGTCTAAGGAAGGGACACTGCAACGAACCTTTAGTTATGCCTGCAGTGCACCGCATGAGGTGCACTGACGGCGCTACCCTTCCGCGGGGCTGAATTCTTGGAGCAGGGTCATGGGGAATGTCAGCCCCTTACGTAGACCAGAGGACTTGGTCCAAACATAATTATCTTCTGGTGATAGAAGTTCACTCTCGGCGTGGTTCGGAAGTCACGTCAAGCCGTTGGTCCCGTTGCTGAATAACCACTGGTTCCATGCAACGTCAAAACACCATTCAAACAAACGAACAAACAAACATAATCATCTATCTTGTAGCGAGACTTTCCCCTCACGCATAAGTTGTGAACGCTATGTTCCTAGAACTTAACGTGAAGCGGTCTTTCGTAATTAATACTCATACTTTGTCCTACTTATACTAACAACAAGGATCAAATAAAAAAGGACACAAATTAAAGACGTTCATATGTTCTCAGTTATAAGTGGAAACAGAAGTTCATTTAAAGGGTAATTTTACTCTTTCAATGTCACTTAAAGTACTGTAATTCTACTCATTCCTCGACAGCTGAAACTAACAGAAGCCATTCTCGACATTTTTGACACTAAGTGCCATTTTAGGAAACTCTCACTTCTACTGCCCATCTTCCCCCTCCACCTGGACCCTTCAATTCCTGACCAGGCTTTGATGAAAGCTCGGATTTGCCGGTACAGGTATCTCCTATAGTAGATTCCCATCAACGGTGTATTTGATGTCTACGCCAGTCCCTTACGACGCTCCTGATTGGGTGTTGATAAGCCAATCACGGGGCTGGAAACTCAGTCTTTCTCGAGGGTTCACATGGGTAGGATCTATGTTCCACCTCTCCTGAAAGACGTATCCCTCAGGAAAATTGGAATATAGATCCTACCCATGGGAACTCTCGAGAGAGACTGAGACTTTCCAGCCCCGCGAATGGCTTATCAACAGCTAATCAGGAGCGTCGTAAGGGACTGGCCTAGACATCAAATGCACGGTTGATGGGAATCTACTATAGCACCTACTTACTATAAGTCCCGCCCAAATGCAGGAGCAACAGGAGCAGCCCTCGTCCTTGGGCTTCCATGATTAAAGTTCTCAACCACAGATATATGTTGCCATCTTAAAAGAGCCCCCACCGCAACAGCTGTGCGTTAAAAAAAAAAAAAAAGCTTTCACGTAAGCTCCGGTGCCTTAGGCGTCAAGCTGATTAGTATGTCTAGAACGACTGAGTCGTGTAGTGCCTATATATCGCACGAGAAATCTCGAATGGAACACAGGTGAAACAGGTGGCAGCCATCTGTTCTTGGAAGGAAAACGTTTTATCAATGAAACAGATGGGTACCATATGTTCGTGGCAACAAAACGTTTCGTGCTCCTGCTGTCACTTTCCAAGTGGCACTTCGAGGCCGCCTAAGTGCCACCTGACACGAACCACTTTCAATGGAACCTTTTTTCTCTTTTTTTTAATGACATGGCGCCATGTCAAGCGATTAGTCAGAATACGTCATTGGCACCAATTATGCTTTTTATGGCCCATGTTTCTCTTCTACCTTTTGTTCTGTATTTATCACGCCTATACAAAAGAAATAATGATAGAGAGAGAGAGAGAGAGAGAGATTGTACTGTCATATATATATATATATATATATATATATATATATATATATATATATATATATATACATGTTGAGCTTTAGCGTTAAGCAGAAATATTATTATCGCCCCATTGTTGTTTAAAGCTCTTTACCGTGAGTCCATCAGCGTATAAAGGTTGAAGTTGAATGAATCGATGAATCGCCGATGCTGTCATTGATGAGTGTCCAACAGCACAGCAGAGGAAGAAGAGGAGGGAGAAGAAGAAGAAGAGGAGGAGGAAGAGGGGAGGAGGAGGAACCCAGTGATAATCATTTCTCTTCTTAGAATTCTCTCTCGAGTGATGCATTTGTTGGATGCAGGACATCCCGTGCGGTGCTCTGTAGGCATTATATATTACTTGCAGCGTCCCTTCGGCCCCTAGCTGTAACCCCTTCCATTCCTTTTTTACTGTACCTCCGTTCGTATTCTCTTTCTTCCCTCTTACTTTCATCTGAACCCTCTCCTAAAAGATTGGTTTATAGTCCAACTGCTTTGAGGTTTTTCTCCTGTTAAACCTTTCAGACCTCTCTACTGCCGGTTTACGTTTCAGCGCTGAATGACCTTGTAGGTCCCAGTGCTTGGCCTGTGGCCTAAATTCCATATTCTGTTCTCTTTTCTGGATGCTGGGTGTTACACAGCCGGCCACCGACGACCTGAGCTTATTTTTGTTTTTATTTGTTTCTTGTGATAAACGTATCGATAATAATCTGAAGCTAAACTGCAGCGTCTCAAAAAGCTCTCTGTGTATCTGTCGGGCAGATAATAGTGTAGAATTTATTTTTCTTTACTTAATGATGCAACAATTGCCATTCTCCTTTTGACATTATTATTATTATTATTATTATTATTATTATTTTATTATTTTATTATTATTATTATTATTATTGTTATTATTATTATTGTTAAGAAATTCACAGTTTCGTGAAAACAAATTGTTAAAAAATATCCACAATTATATATTAAAAATATATTTTTACATAGAAATATATTTTTGATATATAATTGTGGATATTTTTTAACATTATTATTTATTCTTATTGATTATTATTATTATTATTATTATTATTGTTATTAATTATTATTATTATTCTTATTAATTATTATTAAATTAATTCAGGAAAATGGACCTTATTCAAATGGAACAAGACCCCACCAAATTCAAGGTTCCAAAGATATTACTACTACTACTACTACTACTACTACTACTACTACTACTACTACTACTACTACTACTCAGGAGACAAGAACCCTATTCATAAAGAACAAGCCCTAAAAAGTGGCCATTGACTTGAAATTCAAGCTTCCAATGAATATGGTACTCATTACGAAGCAAGAGAATGTAAAGGGAAACACAGAGAGAAGAGATCTCTCTTATTGGCAGAGTGATCAAATATTTATTCTTCAATCATTTCTCTAGGTTTTGAGTCAAGACTCAAACCCATAACTTGAATTAACTTTCTAATATCTATATTAGTTTATTAATCTATTTTTTCCCTTTTTTAATAGTGAGTCGGATCTCTTCTTCTTTCTGTATTTTCTGGACCACCTCTTATGTCTTCATTATGATCACCATAATATTCTTTGGAAGCCTGAATTTCAAGTCAACGGCGCCTTTGTGTGATTGTTCTTGATGAATCGGTTTCTTCGTCTTCCGAATAATAATAATAATAATAATAATAATAATAATAATAATAATAATAATAATAATAATAAATAATAATCTTTGAAAGCTTGAATTTGGTGGGATGTTGTTTGATATGAATAGGGTTCATCTTCTGAATAATAATAATAATAATAATAATAATAATAATAATAATAATAATAATAATAATAATAATAATAATAATAATAATAATCTATGAAAGCTTGAATTTGGTTGGGGTTTATTCCATAATAATAATAATAATAATAATAATAATAATAATAATAATAATAATAAGAAGAAGAAGAAGAAGAAGAAGAAGAAGAAGAAAGAAGAAGAAGAAGAAGAAGAAGAATAGCCCTTTGCTCTACACTGCGTAAAGGTTATGTATCGGTGTTTTTTTTTTTTTTTTTTTTTTTTTTTTTTACAGACAGAACTTCCTAAGAAGTAGGTTAAGTATAATATGGCTGGGAAATCGGCATTCGGCAACTTGGCCGGGGAATAGGTCAAAGGTTGCCTATGTCAGAGTTGAACATGAATATTAAGATTTGCGGCAGTTGCCCCCAGCACGCGAAGCATCCCACAATGATGCCCTGTAAGAATGTTTTGTGCAGGTTTTTTTTTTTTTTTCTTCTTTTTTTGCTTTTTTTTTTGTGACAGTGAGGTAGCTGGATTTTTGCAGTTTTACTTATTTTTATCAGCATTTGAAAATGAGGTAGAACTTTGTGTACAGTTTTTGTATATATATTTTTATTAGTATTGGAAATTGAGGTAGATCGTTTTTGTGCAGGTTATTTTATTATTTTTTTTTTGTGACAATGAGGTAGATTGATTTTTGGAATATTATTTTTATTTTAATCAGTACTTGAAAATGAGGTAGATCGTTTTTGTGCAGGTTTTTTAAAAATATTTTTTCATTAGTATTTGAAATTGAGATCGTTTTTTTTTTTTTTTTTTTTTTTTTTTTAGGATTTGAAAATGCGGTAGACCGTTTTGTGCAGTTTTTAAAAAACTTTTTTTTATCAGTATTTGAAATTGAGGTAGATCGTTTTTGTGCAGGTTTTTTAGCTTTTTTTAAAAATTTAAATCTTTTATTAGTATCTGAAATTGAGGTAGACCGTTTTGTGCAGTTTTTAAAATTAATGTTTGATAATGCCGTGGACCGATTTTTGCAGTGTTTTTTTATTAGTCATATCATATGGAAATGAGATTTTTCTCCTGTTTTTTAAATTAATATTTGAAACTTAGGTAGACCGTTTTGTGCATTTTTTTTTTTTTTTTGTGACAATGAGGTAGATGGATTTTTGCAGTTTTATTTTTTCTTCTTTTTATCAGTATTTGAAAATGAGGTAGAACTTTTTGTGCAGTTTTTTATTTATTTTTTAAATTTCTATTAATCTGAAATTGAGGTGACCGTTTTATGCAGTTTTTATAAATAATATTTGAAACTGAGGTAGACTTTTTTTTTTTTTTTTTTTTTTTTTTTTTTTTTTTTTTTTTTTTTTTTTTTTTTTAATGAAATTGAGGTGGGGCGGAATTTGGGGGTAAAAGGAACCATGAGCAGATGACCCTTAGTTACTCTTTAGGATTGTAATATCGAGACGTTTTCTAGCTTTGTTAAGGAGAGATATTTTTAAAAATTCCTGATCAAATTTGAAATCGAAACAAAATTTAAATCATATAGATATGCAGTGTATATAATACACACGCACACACACACACACACACACACACACACACACACACACACACACACACACACACATATATATATATATTATATATATATATATATATATATAAATAAATATACAGGTACGATTATATTTATAAATATTTTTAGATATTTCGTATATGAAGCTTTTTAAATTTAAAAAAATGTCCTATTTAATTTTATGATGGCGTCAATAGCCTTTAGACGTTGTGTCGCTAGTTTTAGCAACCGTAATCAGTCAATCAATCAAGTGATTTGTTGCAGATGAGTTTTTTTTCATATTATTTAGAGCTTCTTAATGAGCTCATCTTCTGATGACAGACATTTATTTTGATATATTACAGAGTATCGAAAACTGAGTCAATTTGGCTGGAAAACTTGAAACCTTTTAAAAAATGGGGGGGGGGGGGGGGGCGTTGCACCAGTTTGTTAAAACAAGGGCGAATGGTTCCGTGCTGGTAAAAGAAAAAACACCTGCGCATATGACGTGTTCAAGTCAGGAACAGACAGGTGTCGCCTGCA
>NC_087206.1:79195258-79310258 GCF_015104395.2 Macrobrachium nipponense
CTGTTAACAGTGAATAGACATAGTCTACTAAAGTTAATTTGTTCCATTACTATGCTCAATATTAGCTTGTTCTTAATTTAAAACTGACTTCCATACATGTATTCTTGCTTTATGTCACTTCACTATAGTAATGAATAGTATTTATTCTCCTTTAAGAAATAATTTACATATACAGTGGTACCTCGAGATATGAAAGGCTCAACTTACGAAAAACTCGAGATGCGAAAGCAAATACGAAAAATTTTATGGCTCTACATACAAAAATTGTTCAAGATACGAAAGGTTGTTGCTGTAAAGTTCGAGATTCGCCGGGACCACCAATAACAATTTTGAAACTCGCGCGCCGCCAACTGAGTAGACTCGCCACCATCCTCCCACTTTCCCATTGGTTCCTGATGCTAGTCACCGCCATGAGATCCTTCTCTCCTATTGGTCAGCATCCCTCCCATGATGCATCTACGTAGCGGCGTGATTCTTCGGCCACTGCAAGGCATCATCTGTATCGTACGCACGCAGTATTCATTCGTTCTAACGATTTCGTTTATTAACATAAATTCGTTAGTGATTTTGTTGTAGTATACTTTATCGTGTTGCGTGAGAACTTTACTACATACGTAAACATACTGCATAACACAATTACGTACAGCATATACATAGTCATGGGTCCCAAGAAAGTTGAAATTCACAGAAAGAAGAGGATGCTTTCTTTGGAGACAAAGATGGAGATAATTAAAAAGTATAAAGCTGGTATATATGCGATTGAGTGTGATCGCTCAGGAATACGGCCAAAATCCATTGACAATAGGCACCATCCTTAAGCAGAAGGATGTCATCAAAGCAGCTACACCTTCCAAGGGCATCACTATTTTATCCAGAAAGAGGACCCACGTGCACGATGAAATGGAAAGGCTTCTTCTTGTCTGGATAAAAACCAAAGAAATCGCTGGCGTTACAATAACAGAGACAGCAATCTGTCACAAGGCCAGCGCTATTTTCAGCAATTTGATTGCCCAGGCCGAAGACGACACAGAAGGGACATCAACACCAACCCCAGAGTTCAAGGCTTCGCATGGGTGGTTCGAGAAATTCTGTAAATGGAATGGCATCCATTCAGTGGTGCGGCATGGGGAGGCGGCCAGCTCGGACATGAAAGCGGCTGAAGCCTTTAAAAAGACATTCGACAAGATGATAATCAAGGAAGGCTACAGTTCTCAGCAAGTCTTCAACTGTGATGAGACTGGCCTTTTTTTGAAAAAAAAAAAATGCCTCGTCGGACGTACATCACGCAGGAAGAGAAGAAGCTACCAAGGCATAAGCCTATGAAAGACAGGCTTACACTCGCACTTTGTTCGAACGCCAGTGGGGATTGCAAGGTGAAGCTCGTACTTGTCTATCATTCCGAGACTCCTCAAGCCTTCAAGGCCCACAAAATGCATAAGGAGAAGCTTCCAGTGATGTGGAGGGCTAATGCGAAAGCCTGGGTAATGAGGCTTTTGTTCACCGAGTGGATAAATCTGTGTTTCGGCTTGACAGTGAAGAAATTCTTGGAAGAGAAGCGCCTCCCTCTGAAATGCCTGCTGGTGTTGGACAATGCCCCTGCTCTCCCTCCTGGCCTCGAGGAAGATATCCTAGTGGAGTATTCCTTCATCAAGGTTCTTCATCTTCCGCCTAACACCACCCCTCTCCTCCAGCCCATGGACCAGCAAGTGATATCGAACTTCAAGAAGCTGGATACGAAACATCTTTTCAAGAGATGTTTCGACATCACCGATACCACAAACCTCACCTTGCATGAATTTTGGAAAGAGCATTTCGATATCGTAATATGCATCCGACTCATCGACCAAGCTTGGCAGGAGGTTTCGAGGTGAACCTTGAATTCCTTGTAGAGGAAACTCTGGCCTGATGCTGTATCCGCCCGAGCCTTCGAGGGATTTGACGTGGGCGAAGCTGGTGCTGCAGATTCAGAAACAGTTGATAATCCTGAAACTATTTTGCCCAGATCTTGACGAGATCGCTGCACTCGGCAAGTCCATGTGGCTGGTCGTCGACGAGGACGACATCAATGACCTTCTCGAGGAGCACCAAGAGGAGCTTACGATGGATGACCTGAAGGAGTTGGAGGCCATGCGACATAACTTCGTTCAAGAGGAGTTCTCTACCAGCGGCGAGGAGGAGGAGGACGACTCTATGACAACAGCAGAAATTAAGGATGCTCTAGCTGCTTTTCATAAGGTGCAATCATTCGTAGACAAGAGACACCCCGAAAAGGCTTACACAGGTTGTATGCTTAAAGAGTTCGATGACGTTTGCCTGAGTTGTTTCAGGAACATTGTCAAAAGTAGGCAGAAGCAATCTTCCTTGGATAGTTTTTTTTTAAAGAGGCCTTTAGTAGGAGTAGTAAGCAAAAAGGAAGAACCAAGGGATACTAAAATACATAAAGTTGAAAGTGGTGAAGAAGTTGAAATTTTGTAAAAGAAAAAAAAATTTAAAGTATAAAAAAGTAAAAAAAAAATAAATAAAAAAAATAAAAATTTCTAATTTTAAGTTTTTTGTAAAGTTAAGTGTTATATACAGTTTTGTTAATGTGATAGATAAGTGTTACAGTTTTGTTAATGTGTTTCGTTAAGTTTGGTTTATGTTTTCCTTACATGTTTTTGTGTTTCGTACAGTTAAGTGTACATACGTATCTGCCGTTTGTCCTCCTCCACTGTCGCCACTTTTGGAGATAGCCTCCCGTACAGTATTTCTTGTATACCATGTACACTAATACACTTTATTTACAGGTATATTAGCAGTTCGTATTATGTTAGGTATTGAATGGTCCAAATTGTTGTAGTACTTCATTAAACGTTTATAGGTCAATTTAGCTTTATTATGAAATTTACTGGGGTGTTTTTGGAGGGCTTGGAACAGATTAGCCATTTTACATGTAAAATACGGTCCAAGATACGAAAAGCTCATGATACGAAGGCCGCCTCGGAACGGATTTATTTCATATCTCGAGGTACCACTCTATGGCTTAACCATGAATACGTAACCATACATAGGTAAACTAGGTCACTGCCTTATTAAGCAGCAGAATCAATATCCTTTAGTTTCAACTAATTCAAAATATGCTGTATTTTTTTTTTATTTAATATGTTACTACTTGCTCTAATATATTACTACTTGCCCAAAACTAGAAGTAGCTATTCTTTTAAATATCACTGAAATCTTGAAGAGACATTCAGAAATGATGCGGCCACTTTCAGCCTCCATCATACACAATTTTTTCCATGGAAGAATTGCAAAAATTATGAATCTGATACATCATTAATCTAGGTATAGGCAAAAATGCTTTTCAATTAAATAAACTCAGCTTTTTTGTTTTGAACTGGAAATTACTATCCATCAGAGGTCTGTTACAGTAGTGAACAAATAGGCCTCCACTAAACAAACGTTTGTCGTACCTGCTCAAGTGGCATGCGTAGGCAGAAAAATCATTCCGGTGTGCCTGAGCATGCACAGCGTACCTGAATGTTAGTGTCAGCTTTTAGAGTGCTCTAGGTCAGGTTAAGATGGGGGAAGGTGGGGGGGTTTGCCCCCAAACGACAAAATGACCCATAAACCAAAATCAGGTTAGGCTAGGTTAGGATGCGTTTCTGTAGATCTTACACGAAACCTTTAAGTCAGGTCAAGTTAAGGGGAGGTGTCAGTAAGGCCATTAGGTAGGTCATGGGATTTCACCCCACGGTGACCTAGGTCGGGTTACTCGTGTTAGCCTCCCTCCCCCCACCACCACCCTAAAGCAAATATTACCACCTGGGAAACCCAATTATCGTCTTAATAGTCCTAAATGAGGGCCAGTCACGAAAATTAAAGTCAAAATCGAATAAATTGAACGAAAAACTAAGCCTACTGCCAAGAGGAAATTACGCCTCTGGGCCAATTGTCAAATTTGGCAGTCAATGATTCCATCGTAACCTTGACATTTATTTCCCGCTAACTCATAAACAACGTCCTAATCATTTAATATCTACCCCATTAATCGAATGACAAATAATTCTAACAGGGTTATACATCGTTCAACTTGAAAGTCAATCTGGTTAGGCCTATGGAACAAACGTCAAAAAAAAAAAAAATTGCCTGGACAGCGTAAACAAACGAGGCTGGTTTCGACCTCTTCGAGGAAATGCCTTCGAAATTACGTTTCGTGGATGGATTACGAGTTATTAAAGCGACCTGCTGACATACAGGGCTATTTCCAGAGTAAATAGATAATGTATCTAACTGTTTCAACCTGCCTCGTATCAGCTGTTTGTTGTGACGTCCACTTTCTTCCCTACTCCGATATGGTACTAACGACTTCGAGTTGACTCAGCAGCGGTGCCAGTCTGCCAGACGTCAAAAGGGATCCCATTGCGGAACGTTAGTGATTTCTCTCCCCAAAACGTGTGTTTGTACGTGGAAGTCCTCCTAATTATACTTCCACGGACCTATACTTATTAAACCAATCATGATATACGTTTCAGGATAAACCATAGCCAATCAATCGGCCTATTTTCATGGTGACGTCAAAGGGACCATTGGGGAACGTTAGTGACTTCTTCCCTAAACGTGTGGCGTGGAAATCCTCTACAATATGCTCTGCTCCCTTCGGACTTCATTCCCATACCCTAAATAAATATACGTTTCAAGATAAGTCATGGTCACTAAATCAGCTTATTTTTTAAAGTGACCGAATCTTCCTTCAATGTTCAGGAGAAACATACTGAAAGTGTTGTGGCACACAGCCTGGATCTGGCAACGTTTCGAATCTGTAAAAGTATTTTATTTTTTATATTTATATCTTCTTCGATCTATGGCAGCTGTAAATCTGCACGAGATCTTGCAGAGCTAACTTATATTTCCTTACATTTCCTTATAAACTAATAACACGTTGAACAGTATGCTATCTCTAAGGCAATCAGGTTTATGTATACTATACAAACGGTAGATGTGGAGGCAAAATGACGAGAAAGTTTAATTCATTTCTTTGATATAATTTTTATTTCTTAACACCAAATAAAGGCCAACATCAATACAACATGAATTCGTTTTCCGGCATGAGTACAATACCGTCAGACTTGGAACAAAATGAGACATAAGTGACAAGTTTGACCACGATCGAGCGTGTATATATATAATCACCTTGCTTCCAACACCAGCATCTTTGTTTGCCAAAAAATAAGCGGGAAAGGCATCGCTATTGTTCAACATGTTCTGCCTTCATCAATATAATAAAATCGACACAGCTTTTAATGCAACTGTCAAGTAATAATAATGCATGGCAGTATGATATATTCTGATTATATATATATATATATATATATATATATATTATATATATATATGTGTGTGTGTGTGTGTGTGTGTGTGTGTGTGTGTGTGTGTGTGTGTGTGTGTGTGTGTGTGTTTACAGTCAATATCTAAATCCAGACAATTTGAAAAGTGACTGATTTTTTCAGGCAGTTTGTGAATTGCCTCGTTCACCCAGTCAGTTTATAAATCAGCTAAAAATCGCAGACAATTTACAAAGTGACTAAAATTTTGATAGATTTTCTTGGCATATTGACTGAAATGATCCTGCTACAGGTCACAAATCCCCAACCCCGCCCGGCCGAGGAACGAACCCAGGTTCTTTTGTGTGTGTGTGCGTGTGTGTGTGTGTGTTTAACCACGGCCTCAGAGCTCATTATTACCTTAAGATATTGACTCATATGAAGTAATGGACTGACAGAAAAACAAACCGTGTTCTTGAGCAAAATTTTATTTTCTAAATCTTATTCAACGATATATCAAAATTGAAAATAAAGTGTAAAATGTGACATTTTAAATTTTATATCAGTTTTTATTCTTACAAATCAAGCCAGTGTGGCACCGACTATTGCACTTAATTGTAACCTTCTTTGTAACATTTACACCGATTTGTTTGACACTGTTTCTTGCCTACAGTACAGTTGCACTTAGCATAACCTTGACGTAGTCCTACCTCCTACTTCACCAATACCTTCTTCACCAATACTATACAGTTGCTGGCTGCAAATATCAAATTGGCTCCTACTGTAGCGCCCCTTGAGTATTCCATCTCTCACGCCTATTCGATATTTCAGTCAATATGCCAACAAAATCTATCAAAATTTTAGTCACTTTGTAAATTGTCTGCGATTTTTAGCCGATTTATAAACTGGCTGGGTGAACCAGGCAATTCACAAACTGCCTGAAAAAATCAGTCCCTTTACAAATTGTCTGGATTTTAGATATTGACTGTAACACACACACACACACACACACACACACACACACACACACACACACACACATATATATATATATATATATATATATATATATATATATATATATATATATATATATATATATATATATATATATATATATATATTATTATATAGTATTCCATGTTACCTTTAACTGTCAAATCCACAATGCCATAACTCTCAGAGTAAGTCTTTTTTTTCCACGATTAGCTAGATATTTTCATTTCTGTACAACAGTTTTGAATCAGGTTTCAAAACCATCATTCGAAGTGAATCTTGGCTCAATAACCTCGAAACTATCTATGGCTAATTTTATGCTAACTCCATTCTTCTAGTTTTGATGTGGAGCCATTGCAACTCAGACAAAGCAGTGATAATCCTTTGTTAATCATGCCATTCTATTCAATATATGTTGCATTTTCATACGTTACATCTCAGGCAGATTATATATTATTATATAATACAATATGCGGAGGGTTTCTGAATAACAGATATTATCACGTAAGCCTACTACATAATGTTCTGCAAGGGATATATCTAAGTCATTTCTATATTTCCTTTTCTTTTCTCCTTAAAAGCTTCATTCTAACATTTACATAACACTTTTATGTATACTTTTATTGTCCACCATGATTCATGTCTGCAATGCAATACAGATGTATAATCTTTCGTATGCAACTCGTCAATCTGACTTTGAGATCTTTTTCAACCTGCACATTGTTTGATTTGCTGTGTCTTTCACTGAATATCCAACTCAACATGAAGTGGACATAATTATTCTTAAATATCCTAATTGCTCAACCTTATTAATCTTCTTTCCGTCCGAAGTTCCTTTACGTTCACTTGTAGAATTTTGCTGCTTAAAACAGCAACATCGGTCTATTCCAAGTCTACATTAACTACCTTATCTACGTTAACAAAGTCATGTCCCTCATAGTAACTTTCAATTATTCAATCTTTTTCAAGAGTTTAAGAATGTTAATGTAAGTAACCAATGGTTTTATTTTCCTCGTATGATATATCGATCTTCAGGGCAATGTGCAGTGGCAAATCTGCTCATGTCACCAACTGGTTCTTTCCGCAAAAAAGTTTAAACTCGGAAATACTATCCTGCTCAATACCAATGCATAACAATCTTTTCCCCTCGCAGTAGTAGCTTAATTCCTCAACACAATCAGTGAATTCTGCATTTCTTTACATCAGCTCAATATGCACTTCATCAAAGTAGGACTCAATCACTTCGAGCTTCTGTATACTAACTAGTATCAGCATACAAGGTGAAAAGAAAGATGCACCATAATTAAAGTACCAAATATAAATATAGTGGCCATCGCCATCATCAATCAAAATCTCTCATTCGCTTGATACATTCCCAGAGGAGCTCCAGGATTTGAGTTGTGCTCGCATCAGTGATGTAACTAAAGAAGAATGTCATGTACATTTATAAGGAATTAATGTAACCAATTTTTCTATTCTTTTCGCATGCAATACACATGCAAGTATGAGCAGACAAGATTGGTTGGACATCAATTTAAATACTCCCCACGAGCCTAAATCAAGTAGTACAACTGATAGCGTATCTTACAGGTTAAGTGCTACGCGTCAAATATAGCTGCGGCATGTTGCAGCCATCATATTGTCACTGATCCCGCCCTTTTTCGACTTTGTTTAAATTCCACCCTTTTCGACTTTGTTTAAACTATCTCTAGCCGAATATATTTTCTTGCAAGTAGACGCAAATGGCCAAACACATTCACTTCAGTGTTGTCTGAAGTGGGGGAAAATTTACGGTAATGTTCTCTAACAGACTAAACGATTTTCAGGATCTACATACCATCACGAAACCACCCCATTCAAAAGCACATATTCGATGTAATTACGCCGGTAGTACTACAGATTTCGGATCATGTCAAGATTACGTCATGATCCCAGATTTCCTTAATTCCATCTTGGTTAATATACACGAGAGATAAGTCATTAACCACAATCATAAAGGTTGTCAAATTTTGTCAGCGATATCGAAAAACTCTCTCTCTCTCTCATTAAAAACTTCATAGAAGCCAGAAAATAGAAATAAATATAAAATTAATAGGTTATGACATAAGATTACAATATTTACTAGTATTTGATTATAGCTAACTGGTCATAGATGCACGAATTATTGCCTCTGATACAGTTTGATGAAATTAACTACAGTTGAGGTTGCTTTGCTTGGCTGTGATACGTTTACACAATTTTAAATCCAGGGATCTAAGAATAATTCAAATTTTCTAATTACAGTTAATATTCAGATTTGTGTACCTAAGTGATAGGACTTTTGAGCAATAACAAATTAAGATATCTAAATTGCAAAGCAAAATTCATTCAACTTGGCACTGGTCAAGAAAGTCATCATAATCTTGGCCTACAACACCACATGGCATAATTAAAGGGCCTCTGTTAAATTCTGCAAATCATATATGTCAAGTTTTTATTTTTTTCTTAACTCTTAAAGTCGCCTCCAACCTCCCTTCTCGTAGTTTTCATATCTAGCCCTAAGTCTAAGTCCTCTAACATTTGCCCACATAAACCAAGCTGCCACCAAGGTATTCTTTCGACCTTGGCTGACAATATCACCTTCTATTCTGAACCCTGTGGTTGTGCAAGGAACAAGCCTAGCCCATCCTACCCCTGTCCCCACCTTCCTTTCCTTGTTACCTCAGTAACCTCACCTATTACATAAAGAACAATCATGATTGCCTCCATAGAATCATTTCTAACTAGACCTATACTACCTACTGATAACTAAAATAACAAAATCTCTGTCGATTTTGAAATAACCTTGCAAAGATTTAAAGAAAAATATGAGGATCATAAATATTACAAGGCGAGCAGTTCCCCTGTAATTAAAAATCATAAAAACCCAGAGATTCTTTTCATTATCTGCTGCTTTCGTATTTCGGTTATTTTTACTCTTTGTCATTCCCGGCCTCCTTCCAAAACCTGCTTCACGAAAGACTATGGTTCTCCAGGGCCAGCGTTAAGCTTGAATCTACCCGATTTAATTTCACCCATAAAATCACATGCTTCGAAAGTAGTACTCATAATTATCGAACACAAACACTCACAAAATGAGCCCTCTTATTTTACGTAATTAATAAATCTGGTATCAGGCTACTTAACTTTAAACCGTCATTGCATTTCGAACTTTAAAATGTCATTTTATCATAGTTTCGTATGTGTTTTGAACTTTTCTGACATTCCTTTCGTTGGCAAATGAGTTTTTTTAGAGCGTTAGTGGACCCCATTCTTATACTGCAAAAATTTGAGGAACCACAGTAGGAAAGAGAGCTTTTGGATTACGATAATTTCGTGGAATATTTTCATAATACCTAATACCATGCAAAATATGGTAAGGAGCTTGTGAAGTTGGGTATGCTTTAGGTTAAGTTGGGAGTGCTTTAATTCATTAGCTAACGAAACGAAGTCAGAAACGTAAGAAGCACACATATTATTATGACATTTTAAAGTTCAAAATGCGAAAATGGTTTAAATTAATATGATACCAATGGCATGCACACGACTTGCACTTACCTCCTAGGATGGCCATTTGGCCTACCTAAGCGTTTCCATACTGCCTTGTAAGTATTTTCGACAGCCAGAACATTTCATAGCCTCGGTATAGATCTACATTATTACTGCGTTTATGCACACAGTTATCCCATAAGTTTAATAATAATCGATATTAAAACTCACCCTACTGACACCGTAAAGGTGAAATAGTTGTAAGTATCAACTTACAAGGACGCTAAACTACATACATATTCTGATGGGTAAGTTACGGAAACATCACAGTAATTAGGTATAAAAATTATTCTTCACCGTAGGCGGGGAGTGGCGTCAGTCACCTGTTGCGGAGCACTGTAGCCCAAAGTAGCCATTACTTAAAAGTTCTTAGCAGCGCCCCTTTGCCCCCTAGCTACGACCACTTTCATTCCTTTACTATGCCTCCTATTCTCACATTCTGTCTTCCATGTTGTTTTCCTCCCTCTCCTAACAATTGGTTCTTAGTAGTATACAACTCATCTGTTTTTATAATAACTGATTTCTTTTTGTATTTACTACTTCTTTCAAATGAACACCATATTTTTTGGAAAGACCCTGTTGCATATTAATACGGTTCATCTTCTGAATAATAATAATAATAATAATAATAATAATAATAATAATAATAATAATAATAATAATAATAATAATAATAATAATAATAATAATAATAATAATAATAATTTTTAGAAGCTCGACTTTCAAGTCAGTGGCCCCTGAAGCCTTCAGGCTTGTTCCATATGAACATTGCTCATCTGAATAATAATAATAATAATAATAATAATAATAATAATAATAATAATAATAATAATAATAATAAATAATAATCATCATCATCATCCATCATCATCATTAATCAAAGTTTGGGAGCATGTCAAGATTAGCAAACATACTATTTTTCAAGACATATTATAACGCATTTCTTTGATTTATATATATATATATATATATATATATATATGATAGTTTTTATATATATATATATATATTATATATATATATCAAAAGTGGTATAATATTGTTTTGAAAAATATTGGTTTCGCTAATCTTGACATTATTCAAAGGTTGTTATATATTAATAATAAGGATTATAGATATATATATATATATATATTATTATATATATATATATATATATATATATATATATGTGTGTGTGTGTGTGTGTGTGTGTGTGTGTGTGTGTGTGTGTGTGTGTGTGTGTTATTTGGATCTTGTCTGAAACTCGTGAAGACATGAAGGAAAATTGAAATTACTTTGATCACTGTTTCATCAAATGTGATCATATTGTGGAGGTACTATATTGCTGCTCTAAGTTTACAATCAATTTTCACCAACCGGTTAACGCGATGCGATCAATTTATTCATCATAATGACCAGTATTTTTAGACAGAGAAACATGGTATTATATTCTCGTATTAATCTTTGCAGTTCACCTAAGCGAATTGTAGTCGTTAACATTCCATTGAATATAACGCAGCATAAAGATAAAAATCTCTATGGTGTTTTACTTTCCATCACTATATTCCTTCAGTCATTTTTAAAAATTTCAATTTAATATTCATTTTTAGCAGTTTTTGTGAATTTCTCGTACAAATTCTTTTATAAAACTTTCATTGCATCGACTTGAAGATATTGAAGGTTCAAAAACTTCATCTACATTAGGTGCTAACTTGATTAGCCTGGTGATTTGCAGAACTTTTATTTTTGTTCTTAACCGTAATCTCTATAATCTCTATTTACTTCAAACATTTTCATCGCTGGCAGAGAACCTGAGGCTATAATCATTATTAGTCAGGTTGGAATTATTGTTCGTATTATTGGGAATGATATGATTCCATTCTTTGCAGTTTTGTTGTCCAATGTCCATATATTTTTGTCAACATTTGGGTTAGGTGTATTAACCATGGGCTGTGAATGATTGACAGTTGTCCCGGTATTTTCTCTTGATGCTGTTAGTGCTCCAAATTTTCTGGAAGTTACTGAACCATATCAGTTCATGGAAATGATATAATAAGCAGTCAGTCATGATAAAACCATGCATAATGTCATCTATGAAGATGGAAACAAAGAAGATGACATCATCTATGAGGATGGAAACAAGGAAAATAGACAAAGAATTAACTTTTAACTAAAGTCTGGTCTTAATTGCAATATTCTCTGAATTGGCCCTTGCAATACAGTGATATCTGCCACGGTATCACCCCCATTACCACTTCATTAAGGTGTAGGGAGGTGAGGTAAAACCAACATGTTTAGTAATCTCTTAAAAATCGAAAGTTAAGGCAAATTAAATGAAACATGACATTCGAGTAGTATACTCTTTTCTGACCAAAGATTTTTAGAAGATGAATTACAGTATGTACTTCGAAACTGTCATTATCAACTGCATGAATACAGTAACAAATGAATATGATAGTAAAACTGATTTTTAATACAAATAAGTAAAGGTTTAAGCAAAGACTGGGAATAGGTAAAGAGGCCGAGTTGTAGACCCTACCAAAGGGATCAAAACTGACAGTCGGCTGAGTAAAATTTTATGGTTTTAGGTTGATACTGCGTACTGAAGAGCATGGTCTTATTAAATAGAATGGCACAATTTTTCCCAAACCAAACTTGAAATTTGATAATGCTTACCCTGATTCATTATGACACAAAAGTAACTTAGTTTGCACAAAGTTCAAATTATTTTAACCAACACTGAACTCTCAGATTTTAAAGTAATCACAGATAACTGTATTATTTCGATTGTACTTCAAGGTTGAACCCTAGTAGAAATGAAAAACACTAGGACTGTTTTGTTCTTTTATTGGTTTATCATGAAACAGTCTTGAATGAAGCTTTCAAACTGTGAGTGAGGAACGCTATTAAAATTTCTTTTCGGTGACACCTCCACTGACTACATGGAAAAATGAAAAATGCTTCTCTAGACTGTTTCATAGTGTTGCCACCCACAAGAAGATCAATAATTCTTATAATATATCCTACATTGTGAGCATTAAAAACAATATCCAGCAAATGAACTTATTTTTTACAAAACATCTTTCAACAGGATAACAAGTGCCCATTGTAGTACTGTATTCCTAAATAACTGACATGTGGCAACTGTATTCAAAACAGCAAAAAATAAGTAGCATATGCTAGCCACAAAAAATAACCTAAAATTGCTGTCATGTAGATATAATGAAAAGTGTCACCATTTGTCCAAGTAAAGAAAACAAACAATTCATTAAATACTTAACAAATTAAGGCTAAACATTTACCAGAAAATGACAAGCAATTATATAGGCTCGGAGGAAAATGGTCATCGAGTGAATTTGAAGATGAAGAAAAAACCAAATTCAATGAAGCCATATTTGCTTAGAAAATTTGTTCTTAAAACTATCATGTCTATTAAAAAGGCATTCAAGCTTTCCAAATGTCTAATGTCATATATCTTCTGCTACAGTACTGAACTAAGCATATGACTTCTAAAAATTTGGTATGAGGTTTCATGTACTTGGCATATTAATATATGCAATTATGTACTATAATTTCCATTATGTTACAAGCTTAGATATAATTGTGTTATTTACATGCAAACTGTTGCAGTGTACATTATAATAAATGATTCCTATTGCATACTTGCACTGAAAATATATGAAAGATTTATAGTTTACATCAAAACCCTATGACATTCTCCTAACATTGGGGAAGTCACCTAAAACGGGACACTTTAACCATTCTCTGAAGATTCATATGGAAGCTAAATATGCAGAGTAAATGTTTAAGTCAGTTTCCCCTGCCATTACCCTATCCCAAATGATATTTAGTAGTACCATAGTGGGGTCTTCAGAGTTCTTACCTATTAGAGATGCATTGTGTAGTGCACAGCATTTCAAAATACAAAATTCATTGTAATTCTTCTTTTCCGTATAAACCTAAAATTTTACTTATGCCTTAACACCAGACAGATGACATAAAGCACTGATTCTGTAGTTAAAACATGGGAAAGTGATGAATACAATAAGACCTCCATTGAAGGAAACTCTTGCTCCTGATGTGCTGCACCACTGATAAAACAAAAGTAGGGAAGAGAACAGACATTTCCTTCAATCAAGACATCACAAAATTTTATTCAAATACCTTGTACAATCTAATGTGGAGGGTTTGTTGAGTGCCAGGATACAAATGGAAACCTCCTCAGAAAAGTTTCTCAAGTGCAAGGGCAATTTACCTGCACATCTTGGTAAGATATCTTGATATAAGCCTTAAACGTAGATTGGGCTCACAATTAAGTTACTTGAGGAGGTGTTTCAACAAGTAAAGTTAGTTTCCATATCCCTCTCACTGGGCCACTTTGGTGTAACAAGCCACCCTGACATCTATGGTACTTTATCCTACTGACCATAGATCTCTGGTAACTAAATGGAGGAGAGGAATAAACTCCCAGGCTATTCCATGAATGGCATTTCTGTGATGGAGAGAGTATTCACCAAATTTATAAAATATATATGTATTATGTATTTGGATCTTAAAATGTGACATGAAATAAACTATACAGCTAAATGATAATCATTAAACACATGTTCAATCATATTTCTCATAAGCTGAGAGAGATGACAGAATGTGAACTCTTAGCATGCTGATATTATTGTTAGGAACCCAAGCTAAAAAGTGACTTGGTGTGGTAGACAAGATGGAAGACTTCCCTGACAAGAGTGTCTGACCAACTTTCAACCACTATATCCCTTGTATCAAGTGGGTAAACAGCATTTGCTTAAATGCATCTGAGAGGCATTAAGGCATGAGTAAAATAAAGATTTCTTCTTCTTGCATAATAGACATAGATCTCATCCTTCCAAGAAATAAAGTTTTCAAAAGATGCACAGCTTCATACAGAAACTGGATACTTTTATATGTGATTTTTTTTTTGCAACTATAAAAAGAATTGGAAAGTAGTTAGGTAAGATTCTGGTAATTTTCCATATTTATATTTTCATTCCACATTTATATTCAATATAGAACATACATATATTTCAATACTCTCATGAACTATTATTCTCATATTTCAAACCTGAAAAATATTCATAAACATTTAAATGTGTACCATATCTAAACTTAACTAGGTTTTATGTATTTAAGTTATATATATAGAAACAAAATTCTATAGTCAGCATAATGAAAAATTATCACTGGTAAGAAGCCAAAGAATGCATCCACATTATCAGATTGATGTAAACTAATCAAAAATAGCTTTTGCTGTAAAATGCATAATGCAACTCTGTAATACCCAAGTAGTTCAACCTCATAAGTAAGGCATAGATATATAGCTGTAACTTCTAAGTTCATTGCTGCTTATAATTACAAGTAGCAATCTTGAACCTTAAAAGATAAAAGATCTCTTATACACTGTATGTATACATTACATACTGTAAATACCAGCAAGAATAAAACAATCAAGAATTGAACAGTTTTTAATGGAATGTTGTAGTTAACTTAAAGATTAACGGAGCAGTAACCCAAGATTAATATTTTCAATCAAGGTTATCAAATGACATGAGACTGAATCCTTCATCAAGTCATTTTGCTCTCTAATCAAAATGAAATTGGAATTTTAACAAACAACTCTGAAATTTCATAGATTATGCTACAGCACAATACTTCTGATTGGACATATCCAAGGCAACGTGTTCTGATAAAATAAAACTCAAGTAAAAAATAATGCATATTTCCTTCTGCCGTCCAGCAGAATCCGTTGAATATAAATATATAATTTCAGTGAAATCACCAAGGCCTAAAACAGAGTAACAATGAATTGTATTTTATGATGGGATTGGTAATGAGGTGCTTTTTGCCTCTCAGATTTCTTAAATGTTATAAAAGGCAGCTTTGATGTAAAATTCAAACCATTTTTAGTAGACATAAAATAATGAATAGCCAGCAATACATTATCATTTTTGCATAAATCTCGAGTAACAGTTGTTCATACAATGTGTCTGAAAGTTACAGTGAACTTACATTACAGATGTACTGTTATGAAACATATCTTTGTCATATCAACTTGGCAGTGACATTGACTCACAAGACGTCACTAAATAAACCTGACCATTGTTTACACCCTGGGGTCTTCACAAGTGTCAAATGAATTCAAGCCAATCATCACCCAGATATTCATTAAATATTCATCTGAGATATCATGCATTTAAATAATATCAAGTCATTTTTAAAGCTACTCTAAAGATGCAAGATTTGAAAAATTCTAAAAGCTTAAAGTTAGCTCAAACTACTACCTAATGAGGTTTCTAAAACATGCGAATGTTTAAAAAATATTGGAGTACACATTAATTAATTTGGTGATCTCTACAAAGAGCTTCCATAGGGATCTGCTAAATATCAAAGTCAAGAAATTACTTTTTTCATTACTAGTTTCAGAAGTAAAAATATTATACTCTAAGTCTTAATAACTACACTTTTTATCATAAATTTCAATTGACATGAAGTACTACCATTTCAACAAAGAACATAAAACAGTTGTGAACTTCATACACAAAGATAAAATTCTGAACATATTCTATACTTGATTTGAGCTTTAGCAGTCCATGGGAACTTTGTGCTACTGATGTGTGCATAAAATAAGAGCCCTGAATCATTTGAGTCACAGATAAAGAGCTGTAGGAAAGTCACAGCTATTTGAGAGTTTAGGAAAGTGCATATCCTGATAGAAGTAAAAAGTTCACGATTACAACTCCTCATAAGTGATCTCAAGACCAGAAGCTATATATGTTTAAATACACCAAGAAATGCAAATGCTCGGAAATAAACAATAACTGTTCATCAGACAAAATTGCACTTAGAAATTGACAAAGTGTTGCGTAGACTAAAGATACTTGCCATAGTACCACGGGATTTCCCATGCCTCAGCAATGCTTGGTTGCAGTCCTATTATATGTATTTTGCAATATCATCACAACATAAAATTTGATTAACCTAAGAGCTCTGCTCTGGTGAGTAAGAATTGATCTACTATTGTGTATGTCATGATTATGTATTCATGTATTGATTCCTTTCATGTACAATTGGAAAAATGAGGCATTTGACAGTCTCCTGAATATGTTATAATAATCCTGTGTGTAAATGGAATGAAAGACAGTAGGTCCATAGGTGGACAGAAGTGATTTTCCAACACCACAAACCACGAAAATGCTGTTGATCATCAATTATGTCATCTCCATACCATGTTAAGTCTTCAGTGACAAAATATGCTTTGTCATCTTGGACTTGCTTTCTATCTCGAGTGCTACGATTAACAGAAGATGCCCGAAAGAAGTCCAAACATGACAATGGATGGAAATCAACATTTAAGTTAAATACAAGTAAAATATATGGATATAATTTCAACATAATAAAAATGTGTCTATATCCATTCACTGAATCTTTAACCATAAGAAATTCCTAATTTTTTTTACTTATTTTGTATGGAAGCAGGATTTTAGTCTATTACATTATAAAAAAGCATTTTACAGATCTCTGATATTTTACAGACTGGTTTTCTAGTTGAATATTTATCTACCTATCATATTTCAGTGTTTCAACCTTGGCAATGTTACAGAACTGTAACATTTGACATTTCATTTACAAACTGTGACACTACCACAAACTGCAAAGTTAAAAATATCTTTAAACATTATACAAAAATAATTTTTACCTCCTAGAAGCAATCACAAATAAGTAGAAGACGCCAGAGCCTTCTAAATGGGCTACTTGCAGAGCCAAAATCAAAATCTGAATGATAACCAAGAGACTGGGTGTCGCTTGGGAAACACTCAGGATTAAACTGGGATTTTTGAAAGGCTGAACACACAAATACACACAATCACTCATTCTCTTTCTTTCTCTACTGTATATAAATATGCAGTATACGTATACATATACACAGCATTCATATATGTAGTATACCATTGTGGAAACACACGCATACTGTATGTAATTGTTATAAGAATCAGTCAGAAGCTTGGGTAAATAAGTATGTTTTCTCTGTTGGACAGTTAGTAGGTCTAGCCAATATTTGTCAATAAATTTGTCACACAAGTCAGTCACCCTTGAAAGAGGTCAATTAGATCTTATTTAACTGGAAAATCATCTGACATAGGACCATGAATACAAGACAAAATACTCCGATAACTCCCCTTGAGTAACTGATGAACCTTTTCTAGTGCTAGTTAACAAACCACTTTATCGGACTTTAACCCAAATTCTTTAGTATTTGTCATTTGAGTTTGTCTCTTAAGCACTGAATGGCAAAAAGTGTCCGAGTGCTTGGTTTGACGGTACGATTTCATTGATCAATCAGTCCGTCTATGCAATATGTATTTTAACCCTTAATGGACAGGCATGCTCATATGATCTATAACTGGTTTTGAGCGATGGACAGGCTAACTCATGAGTAATAATATTATGCACCATACGTTTTGGAAGAATTTAGCGGGAAAATGTTTATTTCACTTCAATAGTCCAAAAATGACTTACAGCAACTGTAGTAGCTTGGCACAGGACAGAGGGGGATCAGTGTGCCTTGAGACTTGATGGAGGAAATGATTGCCCCTCTCTATCCCATGACATCTTTTTATTTATTTGCTCATAAATATATCCAGGGATTGTTGTTGGTTTTAGTTCTCGTCTTTTATGATAGTAAGTCAGATATAATTGTAAACTTGCAAAGAAACAATAGAAAAAATATGTATACATCACAAAAAGTTACTATATCTTTCTATCTTAGATATACATACTCAAAATTTGTTACTGATTTTTCTTATTTGTTATCATACTGTGTAAGCTGTAATTATAATTTAAAAAATAAAATAAATTATTGGAAAAAACATACATATATAACTTTCTAAAATTTGGATATTTTTAGTGTGTGCTATGTAAAAGAGGCCCCCATACAGGGTTGCACATAGTCACTTTCAACTTCCTGTGGATGGTACAGAAAAATTGTTAGGATTTTTTTTTCTTACACCATGTGCATTTGCATACTATCACCCTCTTTCCATATTGTATTTTTTCTGACTTTGGTCAACCTTAAGGTTTGCCCAGTCTTGGGGTGTGCTTAACATATACAGTATTTAGCCTGGCCATTAAGCAAATCTCAGACTGTGTTCTCGCTTCTAACCGTAGGCTATTGTTAATTTAACTATAATCCAAATTTAATCTCCTGTGTGTGCTCCACAGTGTATAGATCAAGGTACCAAAGTCTGACTAGGTGCAACTTGTAAAGTACCTCAGAATAGCTATACTCATATTTTAACTTTTGAGTGATTTAAGGGCATGCCTTATTTCAAGTATCAATCTCAGTAATCTAAGAATGTCTAATTTTGCTTCAAAGTTAGACCAAGTACATTTCTTCATGCTTGCCTATGTACACTAGACAGTGAATTCATGAGTCTTATCAGGACTCCATATTCCTCTTTATTTCTGATATGCTTTTATGTCTACCTTATATAAAGATTCTCTTTAAAATAAGGAATACTGTCTATGTTTCCCTCTGAACATTATTTTCCCTGTACATTTTAACACTACTATAGTAAAGTATATATTACCAATGATGGATTTATTTTAAATCATCAAGACTTTCACAGATCCCAGTTGCTTACAATTTTATTGCCGCTCAGAAATCATCCCTATTGTTTCACAACAATATCAGCACATATTATGGATTATGGCAAGAATCCTTAAGCAACTCTGCCCCTTCCATTATGAACAAATAGAATTTCTGGGCTCAGCCATGTTGCTCTGTGAACCTATTTTTTGGATCTACTCATTCTAACACTTGATTGATGAATGACACTTCTTTCTTCTGCTTTGTCATCCCAAATACTTTCACCATGTTGCCATCCATGATTGCAGTGTCTTGGCCTCATCAGACGTCATTAGTTTCCCAAAGCCAATTAAGACACCAAAATTATTAAGGTATTTTTTTACCACTTTAAGAAGCCTTTTCCCATTCAAATAATCTTAGACTTTCTACCGGTGATCTGCTGTAAAGGGTATTGCCTAGCATGTACTTTGCAAGATGGTGCAATAGAAAAATAAAACTTTCATTACACCATTCCTTCAGCCCCAATTGCTTTCCTCCCCAACCCTTTCACCATTCATTAAACACCACTGGTTCCTACAAACCTGGAAGCTCAAATTCTTCTACTGATCCATTTTTTATCCCTTATCTAAGAATGAAAATCTTCAGTAAAATACATCAAGAGATTTTAAAAACCTGACTCAGTGGTCTGTTCAAAACACTACTTCATAAATATATATATAAATATATACATCTGTATATAATTCCTATTGTCATTGTGTTAGAGGTTATTGAAAAACATATCATGTACCATACATAAACTGAGTTTGAAAAGGAAAGGCAAGAAACATCAACAAGAATTCTGAGGATATTGTTAAGTTTCTCTTTAAACCCTACCTCAAACATTTTGTGCAGAATGGGATCAAGAACATATGGAACTGGACTTAAATTAATATCATCCTAATTTATTACCTGAACAATGAAAATTATTAAAAGTTTCTGGACCAATCAGTCCTTTAGGATGTTTCACTCAGGTCTACAGAACCCCTTTACAGACACTGAAGCTTTGAGGAGGCTCAGTGACAGGAGTTGAGAAGGTTGAGAGATGAGGGACTTCAGGCACTGAAGGCCCAAGTTCGCAACTGCAATTAGTGTATAAAAATCATAATGAGAGGAAGTTTATCTCATCAAAATAGTGATGCAATGACTGCAAGCATATTGCTAGTTCTCAGTAGTACTTGGCCCTTGTTGAGAAACTTTCAAAATGCAATCAAGTGTTCAAACTGATGAACTTCCTTCTCTCTTACAACATCTTTTGTAGAGAATTTCATTCAGTCCCCATGGGTTTCTTTGTGTACTTTTTTTCTCCTCAACACTGTCCTCTGTCATGTTAGTGAAGACCTTGTCTGCTGCTTTAACAAAGGGAAACCCTTTTAGTCACTACAGAATAGCCTCCAACATACATTCATTGCCTCTTCCATTATAGCATTTACAGTCTCTTCTCTGGGAACAACTGCATCTGCAATTGTGAAGCTCTTCATACATTCATGAGTCTAGTCAAGGTCTGCATCAAAGACAGAATGAGTTTTCCTAAGGTGGTAAAAATAATCTTCAACGCAACCTTGTCAATTGGCATCAGTAACAACATTAATTTAGGAAACAAGAACATTTTGAGGGACTGTGATGGCACAGAGCACTATCTATTATAATGAGAAAGATCTTGAGAGTCAGTCCTTTCTCTCCAAGGTATATTGTTCCTTCAAGATTAGGACATTTGTGAACACACTCCCAAAATAAAATGGTCATCACCTAAGACTTCTAATGCTAGCAAGAAAGAAAGGCAATTCTGGTTTTTCTTAAGAACACAGGGGTCATTAAAATGACACAATGGTACCTAACCTCAGTCATGTGAACACAGAGCAGCATCAGGCTATGGCATATGCCACTTACTGATGCTGATAAACTGCTTACCAATGCTTAAAATTGCTTACCGTCACTGAAAACCTGGTTAACAACATCGTTAGCCAAGTGCTGTAAAACCAGAACACTGTTAACCAACGCCGCTGATAAGCGAGGACTGCCTGTGTTATTATGATATTCTGGTTTACAGCACTCCACCAGGAAAAAATACCCTTCCGTAGACTGGGGACTGCCTTTATACATAAATAGTATATGCATAAATATTATATATATATATATATATATATATATATATATATATAATATATATATATATATATATATATATATATATATATGCCTCAGTAAAGGGTCGAATAGAACCGAAAGTACTCGGCTAAACTGGGGTTTTCATTTTTTTCCTTCGTGGCAAAAATACCTTTATTTATATATATGTGTATATATATATATATATATATATATATATATATATATATATATATATATATATATATATATATATTATATATATATATATATATTATATATATACTGGTTAATGGCAACTGTTAGGTATGCATTGGTGCCAATATTCTATTATGAGCACCAATAACCAGAAATGGGTGAATTTCAGTGCTAGACAAGCCCCATAAAACTGATAACTGAGGCTGCCAACAACCAGGGACTGCCTGTATATATAATCATGGTTTATCTAAAAAAAATAATTTCAAAAGGTGGTAACTTGATAAATAGTATATGTATGCCGACAATTTTGACATCATTTAACGCAGATTTTTTTTAGCTTTTTACCTAGACAGCAGATACAGAGGGCAATTCCTCTATCGTCAAACCTCATGCTTGGTGCTCACATGGCCACTTGAGCCACTTTTGAGTCTGTGACATTGCTGTTGATGAAATTGTTCTCCAATTATATTTCACGATATAATAGCCTTCCACCACAAGGCTGACTGATATGAGGTACATAAATCCAATTTCAAGACTCATGAAGTCTCTAACCATCTAGAGGACTTAATCAGCTTGTGACCGATTCATTTACCAGCAATTTTAAGATAATTTTTAGTAGTGTAGATATATACATATATATATATCATATATATATATATGTATGTATCTGCATGTATGTGTATGTATAGTATGTATGTATATGTATATGCATATATAAAAAGTTGGTGTGTGGTTATGTGTATCTATGTGCTAGCACGTGTTTGCGTGTTTTAAAATGCAGGAACAGATACAGAGAGTTAGACATGACCACATACTGGGCTAATTTTGTTTCTATAATTTTTTTTCGAGTTATGCATGAAAACTTCAAAACAAATGGTACCTACATTAATACGTAATATTTCACCTGCCAAGAGCCCTTTTGCAACAATAAAAAGCATAAAAAATGTAACCAGTGAAGTCAGCAATAAGCTTGTGTTAAAGAAAGAAAAGCACGAAAACTATTTCAACAGATACTATTCCACAACTGAAAGCGCTACCATGAAAAGTTTAAGGACGGTATAAATGGACTCAGAAAGCAGATTCAATTGTAGCCTCAACTGAGGATGGTGTAACTGACACCAAAACAAGTATGTATTGTTAAGTAGTAAACAAATCAAAAGACAATTAACACCATGGATGTTTCCAAATTTTCCTTGATTTGTGACTAACACTTAAAAAGAGAAAATAAAAACAATAAATAAAAAATAGCAAATACTGTTCTGGTATACAGAAAACTAAAATAACAAGGGACAGTATACTAGAACAATGATCAAATAAATAAGAAATAGGAATGGTTTTTTACAATATGGAATCAGACATTGATAGAAATCAACAGTTGCTCATAAATGACTGTATATACTGTACATTATCCCAGAAAATTTTGGATTATCAGGGCATTTTTCAAAATGTAAAACTTTTTTCACTTAATAAAATAAGCATATTGAAACAATACAATAGTGTAATTTATCCAATAAATAATATAAACTGAACACTATAAAATAAAATAAAATGAGAATGGCTGATAAAGTAAAACAGGATTCTCTCTTCTCTACATCATCATATACTATATTAATAAACTTATTACTGAAGAACATAAACACTAACACTATGGAAAATATCATGGTGCACTGAAAATGAAACACAATACAATCAATTTATTTTTTATAATCAAATATACTGCAGATAAAATAAAATACTAAAAGCAAAAATAAAAACTTATTAAATGATACTGGGAATTTTTTTCTTTACTTCTGATCAGCTGATTCAGCAATACAATCTATTTTACAAAGTGCCATGAATGTCAACATTGTTTAATTCAATTCTAGCGCATTTATGACTTTTGTAATATATGGTAATTTTTTTTTTGCAACTATTGCATTTGACAAAATGATAGTTACTACTTTATTTCATAATACACTTATGTTATGCATCTTCAGGCTAGACTGAAAACATGTGATGATTTATGACTTTGCCAACGTGTTTTATTTGGTTACTGTTATGAAATGAGTTAATTATTATTATTATCATTATAGATATAAATTTTCATTATACATTTGATAACGATTGTAAAAGTAATTATTGCAGTGTCTTGACATGTGTTGTGTATACATAGTGTACGCATTATGAAAATTCTTCAAATAGAACTACATAACTCATTATATTAAATGAACACTAAACAGTAAAATACAGTACGCTATAATAATACCGTAAGTAAAAAAAAAGTTTGTTGGAGCTGAAACTAATAAAACTTTACAAACTCTAGTTACATAAATATAGTACGTATTTCTCTCTCAAGTTTTAACATTTGCTTTATATTACTTTAATAAAATATAAATATAAAATCTTAAAATACAATAAAAATCTAATATGATGCAATAAATAAAAGATGTAAAATAGAGAATATATAGTTACAATAAAATTCAAAAGCTAATTTAGGGACTCCAAAAAATAATGGGACCATTGTGCTTACACTTGATGAGCTGATATGCCCTCCTATTATCATTATCATGAAAGATGTTCATGTAAATGCTTGTTCATTCTATAGTCTATTTCATAACACCTTTGTGATGCCTAATTGTTTTTGTGTCCCTGGGTATGATCATTAGCTACCCTGGGCTGGACTGCATCCATGAATTTAGCAAAACTTAGGTATCTGTTTATAGAAAATTTAAGTTAGGCTAGGAAAGTGTAGGCACTCTTAAAGAGTAAATCAGTTTCTTAAGCCTTTGTGAAATGTTGGTCAAGCCGATCTCAATGAGATGTATGGTAATAATATGACTGATAATAGTGGTGGTTATACAAAAAATCATTTTGCACCATTATAGTAAACCACAAAATGGACAAGTTGAGTCTCATTCATCATACCACCTTGTGACATATAGCAATTTATTTCGTACTTGATTCTATTAAATTATTCCATTTCTCTTCTTTGGTTAGAGGTCTTACGCGTGAAAATAATTTTCTCAGTATTTTTGGATGAAAGAAACCATTTTTAGAGTGAAACTGAAAATTTGTTTCATTATTGGCTCAAGTTTCTGTTCTGTATAAACAAAATGCAAAATGTTTATGCTACTTTAAATAATTTTATAAGGTTTAGCATCTGTTTGGTCTTTCTGAGTTTCTTAAAATAAAGAGAAAAGCATTAGTTTTAGTACTCCTTTTATAGAATCATTCCTGTTCAGCAGTTACCATCAAATCAGGTCAACCTTCAGAAAAACAAGATAGACAATATGGGCAGCTACCATTTACTGAAACTGCCACTGTAATAAATATCAATGACAGTTACCAGTAACAGCAACAAACAATGATAATAATAATTATTAACAAGGACGAAGGCATAATGGAAAGAGCAGTCCTATGCTACCAATTGCCTTATGAAATGAAAACACACACTTACTCAGCAAATGGTTGACTGAAAGGAGAGATGTGTCATTGGTGCTGATATCGCTGTCACAGCAAAGTTGCTGTTTTTTTTTTTTTTTTTACTAAGTGTCCGTTGCTGTTTTTTTTCTTTTTTTACTAAGTGTCCAAAAATTTATGGGAAAGGTGCTGATACTTTATATGCCTATTGTACACCAGGTAGAACACTTTATGCTTCATTGACACAAAATATACCATCAAGAGATATCTAAGAAAGATAAAATAGAAAAAAGCCTGTGTCATAACTTTTTAGTGAAACATAATAATCTTGGAGAAGGTTTTGTGGCTTGACTGGAGACAAAATAGTTTGCAATGTCTAACTTATTTTTTTTAAATATTAAATTATGCACCATATCATATGACTATGTCACAACACAATGCTAATGGAAGAGGAATAGATAGGCTAAAATTATCTATCTATAAACCCTACCATATGTGAAATCAAAGACAGTGCTTGCATGAATTCACATTTGAAAGATAATAGCCAACCATGTACTATAATGAAGAAGGTTATCAAATTATAGGTTTTCATTATCATGATGACATCCTTTTGCACTGGAATCAAATGAATTAAACATGCTTTTGAAGTGAATTTCATCATCAGTAACTGTACGAAGCTGAACTCCAAGATCTCCACAGTTTTTGAGTAAATATGCCTAGATTCTCAGAAAACTGAATCAATAAAGAAACCAATATATGTAATCAATTTCATATGTGATGGAACAAAAGACACTCACGACCTTTAAACTTCATTGTCACACAAGAAGAATCAAATAAAAGCTAGTCTACGTCTTGCCAACAATTTGCAAGAAAAGAAATGCACTAAAATGTTGTATCATCTCATTATTGTGTCAGTCATGATCTGTGAATACAACATACATAACATGGCAGGTCAATGATGCCTTTGCTCTATTCTGGAACATAATTACTAATTCAGTGATTGCATTATAAAAGTAATAGGCTCAATAAAACATGTCAATAGGCATGCTGATTCAAGTGGGTTAACTTCATGTTGACTGTTTCTAAAATTGAGTGCACTTCTTTTATTGTGTATTGCTAACAAGGAATAGGGATGACCTAGTTTACTTGCCTCAACTCTCTTCATTCAGCTTGATTTAATTCATTCTCAGTGGCAATGAAAAAAGCATGAGGATATTGCTGCCTACCATATACCAAATATTTTATTGGTACTGTATTAATACTCATACCTAAATGACAACAACAAATTATACCAAGCAGTTGGAGAAACAAATAAAAAAAAAATAACATGCATAAACAAACAGCTGTTGAGGAATGTCATAAACCACTATTCAACTGACAAGCATCAGCATTCCTACAACTGTCAAGAAGAAATGGTCAGTGTGGTACTATAAACAAAATATGAATGCTGATCCTCTGCAAAATGCTAAGCATTTACTAATTCTCTTGGCACAGGCACTAAAGGCAATAATGAAAGTTCCCTAGTGAAATTAAGTTATGGAATGTTCACATCACAATAACTGCTACTGTAATTACTTGTGGCTTTATGCACTAAAGTGTCGCTATAAAATTTCAATTTGTCTGGTAATTACTGTATATTACTATTATGTTTATGCAGCATTTTTGTACTGTTGTCAATACTTTAAAACTTAAAAATTACTTGCAATGTATCTGTCAATCTTTTATGTTACTTTTCTTTAAAAGTAGTTAACTGAAATGGATTTTGGAAACTTGATGCACAGGCTCAAGGAAAAGGAATGTAGTACTCAGAGTAAAAGAATAGCAGAACTAAGCCACAGGCTTAGGTAACATTAATAGAGTCATAATTAACTCTAAATGTATCAAGAAATCTGCAGTCTAAATGTAGTATTTGTATTATGTATGTATATACTGTAAGCACATTTATACAAATGGCATATCTAACGAAACCCTTTATAACCATACCTTCAAAAATTCAGTTACAAACTAAGGACAGCCTAACCATACCACATTTAAGTAGAAAGAAAGATAAAAACAAAACTAGTGGGCATTTTCTGTTGGTGCTTTGGTGATGGTGGTAGTTGTGGCTGGTGGTGCAGGAGTGGTGTTGGCATTTGTGTCACTGGATTCACTAAGTTTCTTCTCACGATGACTGCTTAGTGCCAAGAGTCTCATTTGGCGGATTACGGCTGTTGCATGGTATGCTTGCTGAAATGAATAAGGTGACAGATCAGCATATTAATCACATATGCTATACAAGAGGGATATCAATGAATCAATCGACTGCATCCTTAACTCTTTATGTTCCCTTTTTCATGGTATGTATCAGTGAAGTACCTAACATTATCAATTGCATTAACATTATACTATAAGTATTTCCTAAATTCTACTGCACATCAGAAATTTCGAGATTTACATCATTCATCAGTTTGAGTCCTTTCTAATGAAACAGCTAATACCTGAGCACAGCTTCACAATCTATGATTTTTCCTTGAGTATCAAAATAAATTTATTAAAAGGTATGAGTTTGGAACCTCTACAATCAGCTCTCCAGGAAAACTTAGATTAATATAAACATCTTGCTCATGATGAATTCAACACAGAGTATTGCTGTTTAAAAAAAAAAAATGAAAATTAATTAACCTTCACTCATATATGGCCACAATTGTGGTCTTCAAATGCCCCCAGACACTGCAATCTTTTGTCTAACAGACAGATGAAGATCAATATTGGAAGCATGGCATATGCACCAATGTAACCTTACATAACCATCAGTTGTGTAGTCTAGATAATATTGTTCTGTAAAATTCAGTTTGTTTTATCATGACCCCATCACTCACATATGCATGAATCACAATTTAGCTGGGAGGACCAAACTACAGAATGCCCAAGTTGTGTTACAGACTTTAAGAAACCATGATATGTCAAGAACAAAAGCTCTGGCAACTCAGATGGTCATGACAAATAATGATGATTATCGCTGAAATGTGAAGTAATTTTCATGAATCTGTATGTTGTGCTTGATTAAGGAAAATGAGGACAATTACCATATGTCATAAATGAATGGTAAGAGCATTAGGAAGAAATAATAGATAAGTCCCATAAACCCTTTTCCAAAGGTAAAACTCAGTCCACTGCTACTACAGCCCCAAACAAATACTTATTTGTCTATTCATGCACTGAATCCATGAGGTCCATATTTCCATAGGTAAACTGGCACTTAAAGATACGAGTTTTAAAAGAGTACTACATCCAAAATATGTTCAAAAACAAAAGATGCAGAAAGGGCTCTAATTATGCTAACTAATTAGAGGTCTCACCCAGTCTGCTTTGCAGGGCCTCTACAGAGAAATATATAACATGAATCTTGCTTACACACAGCAAAGCTGCAAAATTGGGAAAAATGAAAAAAATCAGTCTTCAAGATGAAATCCAGAAAAAGCTCCTATAAGGCTTGGTGAGACTTCAAAGATCCCAATGAGAGGCTTCCATGAACCTTGAGGAACTTCATCAAAATGCTGGATAAGCCTCCTCTAATCCACTCAAACTTACATTCAGTCTATGAATTAAAGAATTGTGAGTGGGCAGCATTAGCTCTTATTGGTGAATACTGACAACTTCTTGACTCCACTTAGTCTGGTAGTCACTGACTTAAACTGAAAATTCTTTACTTCTAAGATTCCGCTGGATAGTTGCCATGTGTGAAGCTACAACACCCACAGGTTCTCTTGGAATTTGCAAAGTAACTTCTTCTACATGTGGCTCCTTCCAAGATTGTTGATCAACATGCAAAGAAGGCTGGAGAGCTACTCCTGCTGCAGAAAAAGAGCCCAAGATCCAGTAAGTTAAAGGAGTAACCTTGGAGGCCATCAAAATGCATCACTTTTCTCTTACCTTCCATCCTAAAGTGAATATCTGCAGAGAGGGGTAGGTCAAACATCCTATTAAACTGAAGCAAAAGGCTCTTCAGGCAGAAATCCACAACTGTGGCCTCTTCCTTAGGCTACTATGACCATCGGAAGCTAAAACCATCGCACATCCAATAGAAAAACTTTGAAGAGGGCTCTTCCTCTACCATTGGTTTCACGGCAGCCTTGCCATCTTTACCAGAGAACTCTACTAACCATATCTAATCTAGCAATAGGTCACTGTGCATCTCTTTGAAGCACCAAGAGTCCTAGGTGTAGACAGTCATAAGCTCTCTGTAACTGACCTCCAGGCCAAGGTTAGAGAGATCTTTGGAGAAGGGTAGCATTTCTTCTGTAGATGTAAATAGGTAAGGCTAAATGCCTAAATGTAGATAAATAGTATTATAAGAGCAAAAACATATTACAATTCACAAACCTTAAATCATATACACAGACAACAAAATATGGATACTGAAATAAGCACTAAAAGCACAACATAGAACTGACACTTACAATGCTGAAATTCATGGAAAACACAAATACAGCATTAGCAAAAAGCAAAAATTCAACAATGAAATTGTAAGCAAATGCTTACTAATTAACTAAAATAAGGAGAAATAAGGATGAAATTAGATGTCAATCATGAAGCTGGAAAACAGTGTGTAAAAGACATGAAAATGAAGACAACCTCTTGCTGTAGTGCGCAGCAAGAAGACATGTGATAGAATGGGCTATGTATCTCTGACCTATAGTTCACAAGTACAAATACAGGTATATGTAGTTACCTGTTGCTCTACTGTCTCTTCAGTTGTTAAGACTTCAGAATTGACATGTCTGGGAACATGACAACCAATGGGCTCAATATGACTGATGGGTTAGCTATGAACAAACTAAAATTTGAGTATGGACAGTCCAACTTACTCTTTGTTAAAATACAGCTAAATGTACGTATATAAAACCTAAAGTTAGCTAATACATGTGTCAACCAGCTTCAAAGTGCTAAACATAACTTAAATGCACTAAACTTTACACACATCAAAACAATAAAAAGTAAAAAATATACAAAAGCAACAGGGAAAGGGAACTATTGCTAAAAGCTGCAAAGGAGCATTGTTATCAGAAAAATATACATAAAAAAACCTGATTTTTTTTAACAAACTCATCACTTTACAATTGCCTTCTGGTGCATCAGATCCCTCTCCTGACACACTACAAAATGAGAATATGGCTTGCCATCTACATATCTGGACTCCAAAGCCCTTCTATTATCAGATAATGGGCATATCAGATTTTGTCTGATCAGTCCAAAAACTGTGGAGTTTGAAGGACAAATTACCTTGTAAAGTGATGGGTTTGTACCAGAAAATTAGATATTGTCTTTAAAACTTCTATTCTGATTTGGTATTTAAAACATCACTTCCCCCCTGCCTGAGGAGCAATTCCAGCAGAAGGCAACGTGCTGCTATTCAGATATACTCAAGGAGCACAAGCTATTGAAGTACTGAAAAAACTGGTCCAGGAGTCAAGGAGTTCTAGTTCCCAAGCTGAAAAGGCAGGGAAGAAATAATAGTATGAATATGAGGTTGAGAGGAAGTTGCCTGTCTTCATCACAAAACCAGTCACAGGCAAAGACAAAACTTTCCAGTTCTCTGTGTGAGAAACCTTACTAAAGAGAACACAAATGTCACTCACACTCTTAGGTGCCTTTAAGGTAAGATCCCTTAGATGAGCACCTACCAGGGATTTGCATACAGGACTGGATAAGCATTTAACAACACCGACAAGTTCAATGGTTGAGACTGTACATACAGGGTTGGGTGTAGCCCGTCTTTTGAAAGAGCAACATTGCAACAAACCTCACTGAAAGAGTTCAGGTCAATGCCTCTGTTCCTGAATACCTCTCAGAAGGCAGAGGGGTAACACTTGATGGCTACCTGGTTTGAAAAGCTACTCCTGGTTGGGTCCTAAAGGAGGGCCTCCATACATGAATATTCAAGAGGCTGCAATTCTAAGGCATTTCTCAAATTGAGGCTGGCAGTGGAGATTCTTCCAGTGAAGAAAGGCTCTTCAGAGGTCCACTAGATGGCAAAAACAGTCAGGGAACCAGGCTTCTTGAGGATGAAGTTGGGCTATAAATGCTAAGCATAAGATTGGTATAAAAAAAGGGACTGTTCCTAACTAATGTGCAAAAGGTGAGCAAAATGACTGTTCAAAACAAAAAGGATACAAACAGTAGATACTCACTGGGAAATTCATATAAGCTACAAGCAATAGAAAAAGTAAAGCCAAAGGAATATAAAAAAATACAATCATGAAGGCAGAATCATCCCCTGATGAGGTATTTAATGATTGTATAGGTTGAAACAGTGAGAATCAATAAAGGAAAAGCAAGAACTGGTCAAATTCTAGGAAGCACAGTCAACAGGTCTGCTAAGATTGACAGAAACACTTGACATGACTATTTCCTGCTAAGAAAAGGAACTTCAGAGACTGGATGCATAGTTGATCTGGATTCTACTTTTAATGTGTCTGGAAGAGGTGCTGCTGATATACCTCAAAGCAGCCATAAGGTGATGGATTTTTTATGCCAAAAGATATAAAGGGTTGGTAACTATAAAAGGTTAATAACTAACAATTACATACCACTTGCTAACCACAAAATTGGGATACAGAAGACAGAATCTGGCAACAGATAACTACCTGCCAAAGTGTAAAACACTTTTTATCATTGACGGCTACACAGGAATGGACTGTGAAGGAATGAAAAAGGGTGGCAAAGGAATGAATCAGATGGGGAAAAATGAATTAACAGGAAAGTATAATGAATACTGGCAATCCTGAAGTGAAGGAAACAACCTGAAAAACTCTTGGCAGTAGCCTACAATGCTGCAGACACACAAAGAGTGAGACAGGTGATTGATGGGGAGCTGTCTCAAGGTGGTGCATGCTATTTCTGATCTACCTCTGTTTACTGGGCAACAGACTGCAATATCTGGGAGCATTGAAGGCCATGAATGTGGGCATATATGAGTGAAGGGGTTGTAATGAAACAGCAATAATTCCAGTGCCTTGACTTTGTCATGGCATCTGAGCACTAAAGACTGACTGATACTCACTTTGGTGAGCTATAGTTTAATCACAATTTTAAACTTCCTGTGCTTCTCCATATACGTATACACTTTTTTTTTTATCCTATTCAGACTTATACTACCTGAAAAGTTTTTATTACCGTAACAATTAGTGTAACAATAACTATTATAGTTTCCTTATGTTGAATCTTCTTCCACGATGCTGTTTGCAACCATTTTCATTTAAGTCCTTTTGATAAAAGAATCTTAGCATTTCTAAACAGAAACTGTCACTCAAGCCAAAAATAAGCATTCTTTCAACTCATTAAAAAACAAACCATAAACAAATTGGCATTTAAAAAACATCCAACAAATTTTAGTTTGTGCGCCAAACAATCTTCACTGAAATAAAATAATGGCAATACAAATCAAAATAAAAATGGTTAAAATTACGATAAAAATATTCTTCATATTTAGTAGCTTTACAGATCACTTACCCATAACAACCAATATACGTTTATGGGTACTTTCTGTCCCTTACATTTACTGTAACTAAAAATATCAACTATCTGAAAAATTCAGTAAAATGGTTCAACTAATATCGGAAAAATTCAGTAAAATGGTTCAACTAATAACTGAAAAATTCCGTAAAATGGTTCCTTGGATTTAAATTTCCATAAGGATGCCTTCAGGGTAAAATTCCTGTCATTAGATAAAATATTTTTTCATTATGAAAGCCCTCATACTACTTCATTCTTACAACAACACCTTTCATCATGAATTACTGAAAGTAAATTTTCAAAAGCCTAACTACTAGGGGAGGGGGCAAGAGAGGGGGAGGGTCAGCCTAACTCAGCATTGGTCCAAAACTTGGATAAATTGGGAACCAAAACCTGGATAAATAGGGAAGGTTGGAGTCATGAATGGCATATGTCCATCTGCTGAAACCAACTGAACTAGCGGTCCATTCAAGATAAAAACAGCTGGAGATGGCTCATTAAGAACAGCGACATGACTGGGGATTAAGCTGATAAGATAAAGAAGTTCTTGTAGACCTAGCTTTTAGACTGATTATCTTTTTCCCCTTTGTTCTTGCTCATTAAAACTTTTAAAAAAGAAAGTTTGTCTCTTTGGTCCAAAGCCCCTCATGTCATGCCCTTATAGATTCTTGTAGGAAGAACCACGTGTTTACATTGTTACTTCCTCTCTTGTTTTCCTTTGTAAGATTCATGGCCTAGATTCTGCATTTTAAGCATAATTATCTTATACAGGCAGTCCCCGGGTTATGACGGGGGTTCCGTTCTTGAGACGGCGTTGTAACCCGAAAATCGTTGTAAGCCGGAACATCATCAAAAATCCTAAGAAAACCTTAGTTTTAATGCTTTGTGTGCATTGAAAACTATGTAAACTGCATTCTTATTGCATTTCTCATAAAAAATACCTTCAAATATTGATTATTTTGCATTTTCGGTGTCATATTTCTTCTGCCAGATGAGCATTGTAAGCGTTGTAACCCTGGAAATAATTTCTGATGAATATACAGGCAGTCCCCGGGTTACGACGGTGTCGGCTTACGACGTTCCGAGGTTACGACGCTTGTCAATAGACGTTATTTCCAGGGTTACGACGCCTACGACGCTCATCTGGGAGATGAAATATGACACCAAAAATGCAAAATAATCAATATTTGAAGGTTTTTTTTATGAAAAAGGCCATAGGAATGCAGTTTACATAGTTTTCAATGCCCCTAAAGCATTAAAAGTAAGGTTTTCTTAGGATTTTTGACGATGTTCCGGCTTACGACGATTTTCGGCTTACGACGCGTCTCAAGAACGGAACCCCCGTCATAACCCGGGGACCACCTGTATATATATATATATATATATACGTATATATATTATAATATATATATATTATATATTAAATATATATATATATATATGAGAGTTTACTTAGGACAACATCCTATATGAAAGTATCACTTCCATGTTAGGGGTTTTTCCTTGGGTGGGAAGGTAGTTCACAGCCTTCTTATCTCTTCTGAGGGGTTAAAATATGAAGACTCTTCAATAAGCTGAAATTAAACACAACCTCAATCCTAGTAACTTCAAAAAAGGATAAATCCCATCCTCATCTGGAAATTTGAGAAGGAAACACTCTTACTGAACAAGTTATGAACTCTCCAGTCACAACTGCTTATATGTCAAGGGGAAGACATTGTTACTGGAAAACAAGTGGGCTGAAGTTTCATCAAGAACCATGCATCACTTAAGAATGGCAACACCCACACAGTAGAGTGGTTTTCAATTTTCTTTAAAGACTACTGCTTGCCCATAACAGCTATCATATTTTCATTACCTTTCCTTTATGCAGGGTACTCAGTCAAAGAAGTGTATGTCTACATGCGAATACACAACAGGTTTTTGAATATAGCACCTGGAATTAATTTTTGGGTTCAATTTCTAACGCAGTCCACACCTTTTTACAAAGTCTATAGCTGCAATGCTTTGTGTGGCAGAATCTTACATTTTTCCTGTACTGTATTACCCTAAGAGACAAAATCTTGTCTAAAGTAGAAAGTGCAAGTCAAGCACCAAATTGATTCAGTATATAACTGATAAAATTTTGAGGCACAGCTTCCTCTGTCCAACAAAATAATTACTACAAAAAATTCAAAATAGATTATGTACCTATAATATAAGATCTCATAACACATTTCCCCGGTTTCCTCTGTAACATAATCTACAGGTGCCTTTTGAAACAGGCAAGTCTAGCAATTCAGAATCATCAATTAAAAACTCTGTACCACATAATAATGCATAATGAGGACTTATTATTTTCTTATTTTTTGTCATATGGTATAAGATGGTATCAGATCCAACACTAGGGCAGAATGTTTTTTTCTTTTAACATTCTACTTTTTATCATATTCTACCTGTTCATATTACAACTGACAATATCTTAAGAATTTGAGTCTAGATACTATACAGATAAAGGTAGAAAAAGTAGTAATAGTAGAAAGAAAAGTAATAATACTTTAAAGCCTGATACAAAATTCTAAATGGTGGGTTTTTTCATAAATCTTACACAAAATATTTAACACTAAATCTGAGCAATAATTAAATCAATATTTTTCTTATGGCTCTGAAGATAAGTGCAGCCAGAGAAGACCAAATGTAACAAGGGATAGTAGAAATAAAGAATTAATTTTTTATTGAAAACTGGTGTCACTACCACTAAGGTATTCAATAGCAAGTTCCTTATAGATCGAATATAACTAATAAATCAATATAAAAACTGAACTAAATACCTATCAAAACATACACAAATCACAATTACCTATAACTATTACCATGCTTTGCTGCCAAATAATTCTCTATATAAATAATAGTAGTTTTAAAATGTGGGACTGATAAAACAGAAGACTGAAAACTACAGAATTATGAATATAGCCCCTTCTTAATCTAACTTAAAACTGGTTAAGGCACAAAATTCTCCTGAAGTTTTTAAATCCTTAGATTTTATTCCAATATTGGGGAAAACATCACTAAATAGCAAAGCATCCCTCTCAGAGTGCTTTCTGATGACATCCTACTCAAGCAGCTGACAGTTCTTTCCACTACCCCTACCAACTATTACTTTTGCTACCTCAATTTATGCCAACAGCCATTCAAAAATGTATACTTCAAGCAAGTGCTTTTTACTAGATTTCCCTTAACTATTGCACTAATGGAGCAACAGGAATTCATATTTTTGATAACATAGTTGCCGTTTGACCTCAAAGGGGTTACTCTTATGTGGTACCACCTGGGAGATGACTAACCAATATAAAAAAATTCTCTCATAGTGGTCTTGGCCTGGATAGTGCCTGTTGACACTGGTAGATTATAAAGAGACACAAAGCAGGAAGGCTCTCTCCCCTGCCTACAGCAATTAACTCATTCTTTCCACTCATCCTTCTCACACTCATAGCAAACAGTGCACAAGTCAGCCATGTTTGAGATGATTCTTAGGTCTGGCATTGTGAAAACACCAGGACTTTGCTTCTTATCACCAGGATGTTGCAGCTACTTGCTAAGGAAAGCTAAGTAGTACATAGTCTTAAGCTTGCAAAAAAATTTGGTTCCTCATGTTTCCAGAAATTAGGTATTGTCAAATCTGCTGGCTAGTGCATCCCTTAGGTTGAGGCTTCATGATTCAGCAGGCTAAGTCATAAGTTCCGAGTTTCCCTTTGGCCATGACTCCCTATTTTAAATTGCAGTAATTAGAAACTTTGTAACTTAAAATCATTGCCAATGGTTTTTTTCAACATACGTACATAGTATGCATTATAATTCTAGTTTACAGTGTATGTATATCATTCTAGTTTACAGCACATATAGGGAATGCTATAGCCAAATATTCCCTCCCAGTGATGGAGTTATGACACCTTCACTTTTACTACTAAAGTGCTTAACATTTTGGCTAAGTTTTAAAACAAGTGTCCTTTTCTCTTCTTATTTCTATTTAAGAAACATTATACGTAAAGTTTTATATTATATGACGATTCTCCCCTCTACTTTTAGTATGTTTCACTGCACCAGATAGTGACATTACCACCTCAATTAGGTGAAAGTTTAATGGCTCTCTCCTGGTGGGATGTAACAAACACTCTCCTGTACCGGTTATTGTTAAACTAATGGTCTCAATGACATATTAGTTTCCAGTCTAATAACTTAAAATACATTAACAACCAATACTTTAGCTTGTATATGTGGTATTTCAATTTAGTTTTGCTCAACTGGCTTTCATACACAATACGTACACTAGCTTACAAATATCAGAAAAAGTCATGTAACTCAAATTGTGCAATAGTACGTACTAGTTATTAAAAATATTTAAAAATATAGTGTATCACCTAATACAGCAAGATACTTTAAATTAGATTTGTTGGCCTAGCTTCCAGTATAACTTTATCCTAGCATACAAAGATATGGAAATGTTCCTGTAAATATTAGAAACATGTTTTGCAATGATACTGATAGTTGGTAATACTGTAATTTAAAATGCAGACCCATCCAATGTAAATCTACATACTATATACATACTTGAATTTTAAATCAGACGTTAGACTAGCTCTTTAAAGAATATTATATCCTAAAAAGGCTGTATTATTATTGCAATTCTTCTAGATTCATGCATATCAACCATCATGTTTGTTGCTTAATCAGATGTCAAGTCTTGAAAATGTAAAACCAATTTCTTATAACTGGTGGGATAGATTTCTTTCCCTTATTTGTTAATATATTAAATCAGATGAATCTTGCAGAAATGTTACCTCTTCTTTAATTGTAATTTAAAAGGATGACTCCAATAATCATCCCACGAAAAAATGTCACCCACTGAGTTTCCCTTTTACCTAACTGTCAAGGCCATGCATTTATAACAATGCTGGTCTGTTTCACCTTGGTGTGGATTCCACTCATCTGATGGTGTAAATCTGGAAAACACAAAAGGTTCCTTGCTCCACCGCAAAATGTAAAATCCTCTGTTTGCCAAAAGAGATGATACAAACCACTTGCAGACATGTATGTAATGTTGAATTTGGGGAGTTGCCAGACATGTGCATAATAGGCAACTTGATCCTCACAGCGAAATATGATGAAAAGGAAGCAATAGAAAGACTTATTCATTTGCCAATATGAATGTCTCTTCAGCATGGCCAAGAAGGACTCCTCTAAATGGAGAATGATTCTTAACCTCTCAAGGAGGGACTTCAACTGGTGGCATACTTAGAAGACCACCAGGGAGGAGTGCTTACAAAACTTGCAACTGGCAAGTAACAAACTAATCAAAAGGTTTCCTGGTTAATGGGGTCAAATCCCACCTCACAAACAACTGGTAATTTGTGATTGCTAGGAACTCACTGGAATGTGCTACAGGTTGACTGTCTCTTCTCAGCCAAATCCACAAACTGAAACCAAAGTAAATGAATGGAACTAGACTCTAAAATGCTAAGTGAAGCTTCCAAAGTCTCCACCTATAAGTTGGCCTAAACTGGTTCAACAATCATTGGTTCATTCCACTAAAACAAGAGAGGATATCAATTGCACTGTCATCCAATGTTCTATCCCAGACAGTAGGAGGGAAAGTCGTCTACACATCTCTTACTGAGTCATGACCTTCATGTGTGGATTTTCTAAATCAGTTTACCATGCTACCAGGGTGTGCACAAGGGGGTGGCTTAGAGTGCTTGAGCCCCTGCACTTTTTCTTCTTCATAGCTAAGGTGCCCTTTTGTCAGAAATAATGATTCAATTGGATCATATCATACATGTATTGAATCTAATGGATTTTAAGACTGCCATGTCAGCCTTTCAACATTTCTTTTTATACATATTATACGTATACATATTATTATATGGTGTAGCATATAAAACATGCAGAGATTTCACTTTTTTGACTAAGGTTCATCAGTTCCTGTTCTCTCCTCAGTTCAGTGGTCCAACAATAACCACAACCCACATGCCCTGGAGGCAGGTGTTTCTTGATCACCTTCATGTCAGAAGCAAAGATCTGCAACCTTGGCTCTCTTAGACAGGGCTAAAACTTCAGTGGCAAACATAGCTGACTCATGCACTTACTACGTGTGAGAAGAGTGAATGGAGACACTGTAGCAAGGGGAGAGTCCTTCTGCCTTGAGTCAATTTATATTCTATTACTGTATCAATGGGCACTATTCTGACCAAGACCAACTACTGTAAGAAAAATGCTTTGATAATGGTTCATCTGTCTTATTAAGTCCCTGGACGGACTATAAAGGTAACTCCTTTGAGGATTTACAACGGCTACCAAAAATAGTTTTCATTTGTCAAAACCTGTTGTATTTGTACGCCATTAGGGAACAATTTTCTCTTATATAATTTTTCTCAAAGGTAAATGCAGTAGAGGCATTAACAAGCTTTTTGCACTATTCTTGTACAGCCAATTTTTTCTGATTCTCAAGCATCAGTTTCAAGGGAAAACATGCACACTTCTTCCTTTAATAAATTAAATTTTGTTACAATAGCTATTTTGCCAATCTGTGACATTTTAAAGCCACTTCTAACTATTTTAAATCTGTATTTTCCAACCTTGTTTCTTTCATTGTGTAGAAGGAAAAGTACATCAGTGTGACTTGACCTTCAGACTTGCATAGCAATTAAATGATTAAATGGCTTTTTTGCTCAGAGCTTTAGGTGCAGCAAGCAAATGTGGAAAGGAGAATACATATAGAACTTTGAAATAATTACAATAATTGGGTAAGATTTGCCAATGTTTCAAATTAATGGAAAAAAATGTTAAATACTGACAAATATACAACTTTATATAATTATAAAAAAATTTATGCAAATACCATAAGCATTAAGTGTGTATTTTGAGTATTTACAATTGTACACTCCCTTTCCAGTAATGCATTGTAAATAATGCTCCAAATTCAAAAAGGAAAAATTAACAATAAATGGAAGAAATTAGTCTGTAAATTTTTCAACCCTTACTAACCCATAAGAATGAGAAAACCTCCAAAATACAAGGATTCTTGCAAAAAGCTTACATATGCCATAAGTAAATGGCTTCAAAGAAAACACCCACCCACACAAACACAAATACACGCACACACACACACACACACACACACACACACATATATATACATACATATATATATATATATATATATATATATATATATATATATATATATATATATATATATATATATATATATATATATATATATATATATCTATATATATATATATATATATATATATATATATATATAATATATATATATATATATATATATATATCTATATATATATATATATATATACATACATACTATATATATATATATATATATATATATATATATATATATATATATATATATATATATATATATATACATACATACAATATATATATATATAAGCCATTCTAGAGGGCTTATAAACAACTTCCCTAGAATATCGGAACATCTTACAAGACGCCATGAGGTCGTTAACGGTCATTCTCTCTCAGATGAAGAAAGCGTCACCTCCCCCCAAAACCCCCAAACATCCCCCCAAAAGTTCGTTGGTTCTTTGGCGTCACCTATATTGGCACCCATTGGTCAATAGACCTAAGGACAGGTGCCAGACCCAATCATGGCCTAGAAGCAATATATCGGGGGTTTTCTGGGGGGTATTGAGGAGAGGAGGGAAACCAAGCCGTCTCCTTGAGGGTCAGGCAGTTAAGCGTCAGTCAAGAGAAGGGAAAAGACGCACATTCCCCTCGTGCCCTCTGCCGGTTTCCGCTCGGTCTCAATCCCGCCGGTACTATAGATATTAAGTTCATTTCACTCGGGACCCTTGTGTAAATTTATTAGAATATAAGACCGTGTTAAATTAATCACTGAGCGTTTGATTTCTGCATGACCCACAGTAACTTAAGAACACACGCGACCCAGTCGGGGTCATAATTTTGGTGTCAGGTGTGTGGGGTACGCTGCGAAGCGCTAATTAACGTTAAATATAGCGTCTGTGGGGTACCATGAGTGTGCGTCGTAATACAGTGCAATACGCTAATTGGTCAATCGTTAACCAACTGTGGGTTGTTGAGGTTGTGCCAACTTGATAATTAACCGCAAAAGTGAAAAACAGTGAGGTACAATGGTGTATAATACACGAAGCGCGAGGGCCCAGGTGCCTGACGGTGATGCCGAGGGCGTGAGAGACGCTAGAGCGGTAGAAAGTAGCCCGGTAAGGAGCGAAGTAGATCAAGAAATAGACGGACTATATGCATTTCTTAAAGCGTTCATGGAACGGAGACAAAAGCGTGGGGGGGAAAACCAAGACGAACGCGAGGGACTCGGACAGTAGCAGACCGTGTAGCGGATCGTCGGGAAACACGAATAGTAACGGCGAAAGTGTAACCAAGGGGACCACATCGTCGGAACGTATGTTACCGCCTCCGCCTCCGCCTCCGGACGCAGATAAAAGACCAGGTCCTGTAAGAGAATTACCAGTCCTTGGAGGGTACGTGCCGGAATTCGACGGTTCGCGGCCCAAAGAAGGTTTCCTCTCCGTAGAGGCCTTTTTAACGTATGTGGAATTCGCTACGGAAAGGTGGACGGACGAGGAAAGAGTATTGCTTGCCAAACAGAAAATTACCGGGACGCTCAGCGTAGGATGGTAGGTGGGAAATATGGCTCTTTCGGAGATTGGGGCGATTTCAAAAAGAAAATGATCCGCCGTTTTGGCCTCCGGGTGGAAGTGAACGAAGAAGGTTATGGGCAGCTACCACCCCACGATGAGGGTGGGGGAGACTGTGGCCTCTTTTTTGTCGAGCGACTGTCACAGGACTATGATAGTCTGGCACCTGAACTGGCTCGATCGGAAGACGATAAAGATGCCTACTGCAGGCATATTTGGAGAAGGCCCTCCCCTCAGGTGTGATCGGTATCCTCTACGGAAACGCAGGACTACAAGCGCCGTTAGAAGATGCTATCCCAGCCATCAATCGCTAGTGGATACCACACGGCAGGAACAAGAAGGAAGTGGGGCTGCTCCCCGCCCTTTCGTCGAGCTGCCGCCGCCCGTCCTGGTACGGAGGACGGCGCCCTACCCGCCCCATCCAACTCCAGGGCTGGCCCTAGTGCCAGCGTCAGAGGGGAGCCCAGGGAGGGGGGAGCGTGGATACGACCAGGGGGCGCTGCTGGCAGTGGGCGGTAGTAGGGGTCACTGGCGCGCCCATGCCCCTTCTTTGGACAGTGGGGTTTGTTACGGGTGCGGTGCCAGCTGATCACCTGGTCAGCCAGTTGTACAAAAAACGGCGTCGCACCAAATCGCGGGCCCCCTCCCTCAAGAGGAAGGGGAAGGCCGCGAGGAAGGGAGGAAAGCGAGTGCCGACGTACAATCCCCCTCCGGCACTCCAAGGGCCACGGCCGCCGCGACCAGAGGAACGACAGAGGGCCCAGTCGGAGCGATGCCACCTCCAGCCAGCAAGTAAGAAAGGACCTAGCCCCGTGGTGCTCCCCTGGCCCCGGGGTGAGTGCTTCGGTAGGAGAGGCTGGACGCCCGTCTCCCTCCGCCCCTCTCTCTCACGAGGATGGAGATGGAGCTGTACCTATTCTAGAAGTGGGAATAGGCACGGAAAACCACAACGCATTATTAGATAGTGGGGCATGTGTCTCTTTGATCGAGGAACAACTTAGTGACGGGCGCCATTTCGGCATCGAAAGGGTATCTAACGTTGCACAGTGCAGTGGGCATACCATCGTGTTTGCAGAGAACAGTACAGCAAAAACTATCTCCCTCGGTGGACGAATGTTCACTCACAAATTCTATTGGTGGTTGCCTACCACCCACCTCCCTGGCGTTTCCCATTATACTGGGAATCGGGTTCGTGAGCAAGCACCGAGTACTTCTCCTTGGGGTAGGGGGAGGAGAGGTGAAAGTGGCGGTGCCAGCAGGAGAGGGACAGTACCAACGGGTCTCCATACTGGGGGAAACAAAAGAAGTTGTCCGAATTGCCCTGGCCGCCAAGGGGGATACGGGAGTGGTGCCCGCTAGCCCTGAGTGGGGAGGTGATCCCACCCGCCTATCTCTACTCCCTTCCCCTCGTCCCGGCAAGGAAACTACAAGAGGGAACGTTGGTGTATATAAACATCCCCATAGAAAGTGGGCAGACTTATGTTGCCTGGTGTCGCTACCATCGTCGATGGCAAGGCAACTATCCCTTTTGTAAATGTGAGTAGTAGTAGATTAGAATTAAGTAACGAGTCTCTATGTGAATTGGAAGTGTGTTCCCTTGTAGAAGCCAATAACGCAGTGTCGGCCTTGACTACCCAGAGTCAAGGTCACGGCGAAACTCGGCTTTAGAAAATTATTGCAAAACAGCTGTTAAAGCAACACCTTTGAATTATCATAGTTTGGCGTAGGAGAAATAGTAAGGGAATATCAAGAAACGATGGCGATAGGAGAAGAGCCTCCAGGGAGAATAGATAAGTTACCTTTTAAAATAGAACAGAGATCATCCCCCTATCCGAAGTAAGCCTTACAGAACACCTGCCTGTTCATGAACAAGTAATTGGGGAAAAGATAACACAGATGCTGGATCAGGGAATAATTCGGGAAAGTGAGTCCCTCCCTGGGCTTCTCCGATCGTTTTGTTTAAGTTAAGGAAAAAGATGGCTCTCTCAGGCTGTGTGTTGATTATAGACGATTGAATGCCATTACCAAGGACAACGCCTACCCATTGCCCCTCGATCGAGGAACTTTTGCTTAAAGTAAGGGAGAGTAATTTTCACCACATTGGATCTTAAGTCTGGCTATCATCAAATACCCCTTGATAATGAGAGTAAAGAGAAAACGGCCTTTATAGCGAATAATCGGCTATATGAATATAATTTCCTTCCCTTTGGATTAAAGAACGCCCCTGCTCATTTTTCACGAGTAATGATGTCCGTGTTAGCTTCTATAATTGGCCTTGGGGTTTTTGTATATTTTAGATGATATCATTGTAGTTGGTGCTACTGTAGAGGAGCATAAAGGCAACCTGATACAAGTTTTGGGTTTTTTTTTTTTTTGGAAGCATTAAGGCGTCATGGTATGAAAATAAATTTAGAAAAAATGTAAGTTTTTCCAGGCCGAAGTAGAATTTTTGGGTCACCTAGTAACATCTGAAGGCCTTAAGCCTTGTGCCGATAAAGTTGTAGCAATTAAAGAATTCCCACGACCAAAACATGCGAAAGATGTAGCCAGCTTCCTCGGACTCGCGGGTTACTATCGGAAGTTCATTAGGAACTTCGGACAGATAGCGAGACCGTTAGACGCATTAAATGAAGCAACCTGATTTCCAATGGGTGAGAAAGAGGAAGCAGCTTTTCAGAAATTAAAAGATGCACTAATGAGCGACGAACTCTTGGCTTATCCGAGGTTCGATCGCCCCTTTTTTGTGACCACAGACGCAAGTGATATTGCGATAGGAGGAGTAATCTCCCAGATTGACGATGAAGGTAATGAAAGACCAGTTTGTTTTGCATCACGAGCATTAAAAGGGGCAGAGAAAATTATAGTACCTTCGATCGAGAGGCTTTGGCGGTCTTATGGTTGCTGGAGAGACACCGTTATTTTTTGCTGGGACACAAAATAAAGATTTTCACAGATATCAACCATTAACATGTCTGTTGAATAAGAGCGAGATTACAAATCGCCAGCTCGATGGATCGAGCGAATTTTAGAGTTTTGACATATAAATAGTTGAACATATCCCAGGGAAAAGTAATAGGGTGGCTGATGCTCTCTCCAGGAACATCATAAGAGTAACAACTCGTGCCGCAAGGCGCAAGGAAGAACGACAAAAGAAACCTCGTGACGTTGGTGGCGCAGGCACTGCAGGCGATAGTGGCCAGCAACGTTCCGACAGTTCCGAACAATGACAGTCAACAAACGTAAACGCGACGCGCAGGAAACGGAATCTCGCAAGCACTCTCAGGTGGATGAGAATGCCCGAGGCGGTAGCGGGTCAAATGCAGGTGGAACTCCGTCCGGGGGATTCCAGAATAAATGCCCGGAGAATGAAAGTGTGGTTGATTTTTGTGGTTGGAGTGTGCGAGAATTGGGTTGAAAGTCAGGTGTCTGAAGCTTGGATTAGTCAGATCAAGGCTTGTGTGAAAGGTGAGAGCAACGAGTTCCCGAGTTTCTGTGCAATCTGTCAAAAGACGACGTTCTTCATTGAGGATGACGTCTGTGTAAATATGAAAAAAGGGCCCGGAGATGTCCGAGCCCGAGTCGTTCTTCCTCGAGCCTTAGTAGAGAGAGCCATTCCATGATTCATGTCAGCCCTTATGCTGGGCATGTAGGTATCGAAAGATCTCTTAGAAGAGCCCGTGAACATTTCTTTGGGTTGGCATGCGTAGGGACATAACTAGATTTGTAAGTAATTGTCATGTATGCAACATGATGAAAAAAGCACAGAACGGTGATTCCGAAGGCCCGATTATGGCCTGTGGTGCCGGTGAAGTGGGATAGAGTGCATATGATGTGGTAGGACCACTACCTTCAGTGCAAGGACAACCTAGATATATTTGTGTATTTGTGGACGCGTTCACGCGTTTCACACATGTGTGCGCAATGATAGACAAATCGGCAAAGGAAGTGGTCTAAAGCGTTGCATTCCCTAGTAAATCGATTTGGGGTGTCCCAGAATACTAGTGTCGGACAACGGCCGTGAGTTCGTAAATGAACTAATTCGCGAGTTTACGGCCCTCTACAAGTAGATCACGTTACCATCGCGGCTTATCGGCCGTCTGCTAACGGACTCGTTGAGTCTCCAACAACAGAGAGGTAGTCAACATCTTAAAATATCTCATCGGGGATAATCCGACTTCCTGGCCGTCTCTGTTGCAGACGGCTGAGATGGCTATTAATGCCGCATATAACAGCTCGATTAGGGACACACCCTTCTTTTTGATGTATGGACAAGACATCCGACTGCCGTATTCGGTGGTCTTGGACCCTCAACAGATGCCCCTTTATACGGTGGAACAGTACCGGGTGTGGTTTTGTAACGCGACCCGACGTGTGTTCCAAGCTACGCAACGTCTGCTGTTGAGGGCAAACGAAAAGTACCGCTTGCGGTACGACAGACGGTTCCGAGCTCACGATTCCCCAATACAGGTTGGAGATCGAATCTACTTGAAGAAAATGCAACTGTCGAAACACAAGCTCGAACCGTCATATATGGGACCGTATCGTGTGAAGGAGATCAAGCACTCCTCTGCTGTGATTCAGCATATTCGCACAGGGGCTGTGAGCGAGCACCACCTGTCGCACTTACGTCCAGTGCTCGAGGACAGCGTAGTGTTTTACACCATAAAACCAGTACCCCCGTACCCGGGTTGGCCGGGTACCTGGAGACGAGCCAGAAAAAAATACCGGAGCGCAAGTGGGCGCCCGGCCGAGAGCACAAGACCGAGCTCCCGAGCCTATGTCATAAGTAAATGCTATTGCAAAGTAAATGAAAGGGGTCAGTGAACAGAGTCTGTAAATGCCAGCCCACGTCTTTACCTAGGATTCAGAATCATACAAGTTGTTTTTCTTTATTTCTTGTTATCTCGATCAGATTGTAATGTGTCACGAATTTATGTTGTTTGATATAACTTGTCCAAATTATTTTCAGAACAAATGTTATTACCTGTGGATCATATTCTTATGTGTAATTCTGTTTTGATGTGGTTATGTTGCTTTGTACGTTATTTTATTATTTTGATTTGTTGTTTTTTATTTGTGTTAAATTTGTCGCAACACCGATTCCATCCTATTTTATCTTTCATAAATTACACTAATGCTTGTAAAGTTTTTTTTTATTTTTATTCACAGATGATGAAATTTTTGTTTGTTTGTGCCTGGATTTCCAAATTTATTTCTATGGTTCTTTAGTTATTTTTTTTATTTTTTTATTGTTGATAGTAGTAAATGCACATTGATGTTCCAGGAAGATTTTTTTTATTTTCGTAAAATTCCATTGCATTATTTTTGTTCTGTGTATGTTTAAATTATGTTTTTGTTATTTTGAAGAAATTTAATAGATTAACGTGATACAATGTCATTAAAAATGGATGCCATGTGTCGTGATTACCAAGGGCAGTGGCTGAATGTGTAAAATTTTCTGTCTTTTTGTTTTCACCATTTTGTTTTGATTATGAACCTGAAGTTATTGAATGATTTCTTTTTTTTTGGTTTTGATCTGTTCCAGGCAAGAGTGATGTTTATTAGTTAATTTTTTTTTTTTAAAGATCTTATGATGTTGTAAGACGTGTTCAATTTACTTGTAACCTTTGGTTTGTACACACGTCAAATGGCCCCCTTTAAGATAGTTAATTTGAATTTAGATAAATCAGTACCTTGAGAAAAGAGACTCGAGATGGGACAAGGCGGAAACTATAGCTTTGCGAGGACGCAAAGGAGTTTGGGGAGGGAGTGATAAGCCATTCTAGAGGGCTTATAAACAACTTCCCTAGAATATCGGAACATCTTACAAGACGCCATGAGGTCGTTAACGGTCATTCTCTCTCAGATGAAGAAAGCGTCACCTCCCCCCAAACATCCCCCCCAAAAGTTCGTTGGTTCTTTGGCGTCACCTATATTGGCACCCATTGGTCAATAGACCTAAGGACAGGTGCCAGACCCAATCATGGCCTAGAAGCAATATATCGGGGGTTTCTGGGGGGTATTGAGGAGAGAGGAAACCAAGCCGTCTCCTTGAGGGTCAGGCAGTTAAGCGTCGGTCAAGAGAAGGGAAAGACGCACATTCCCCTCGTGCCCTCTGCCGGTTTCCGCTCGGTCTCAATCCCGCCGGTACTATAGATATTAAGTTCATTTCACTCGGGCCCTTGTGTAAATTTATTAGAATATAAGACCGGTGTTAAATTAATCACTGAGCGTTTGATTTCTGCATGACCCACAGTAAACTTAAGAAACCCCCACGCGACCCAGGTCGGGGTCATATATATATATATATATATATATATATATATATATATATATATATATATATATATATATAATATATATATATATATATATATATATATATATATACATACATACAATATATATATATATATATATATATATATATAAATATTTTATATATATATATATATATATGTATGTGTATATATAATATATTATATAAATGTGTCTGTGTGCTTGCTGCATGTGCAGAACGTATTGTATATAAATAAAATGTTTCATATAACAAATCCGTGCAGTGAAACAAAACTGACTTCTCCTGTCCCTAAGCTGATGACCTAACAACCACACTCTTTGTGCCTTTTGATATAAATCCCCCAAGCTGACATTTGGATAAAATATTAATAATTTGGAGAGTTTATTTCCTAAAAAGAAAGATACAGTACAGTATATAAATTAATCACATTTAACACAACACTTGAATAATATCGCCTATGACACAAAATATTTTAATTATACAAATGTTACCAAGGGTAATTTTTTCATACATACATACATAAATAAACACAATTTATATGCATAGTATACAGATAATGTTTCCTTTTTACCTCCTTTGATAAATAATATTAGAAAAATAAATGTCTTATTATGAATAACTCTCTATATCTATAAATGCTCAGCATGACTAAAATGCATTCCAAGTCTTGGCTCTAACAGGCAGCATGAGCATGTGGATAGAAACTAAATTTCTACCATGAATAACAACATGACACTGACAAGCATTTGGATGCAACAAAAGCATGCAGCTTTCAACAAACCCATCTTTAAAATGTAAGCCAAAGGGATATGTTTAACACGTCCCTGGGATGCAGCACGATTGGTAAAGCAGACAACGACCTAATCTAACACAAAGCCACTGTCACCACACCAGCCCCTCTGGTGCTCTATCCCTACTAATGTCTTCATTGCTTCTACTGCTATTGTTGATTGAATGACCAGAGGCACCCCAGACAAATAGTTATCATCTAGCAATTTCTAATTAGGCATACTGTGTACGATATTGTACTCAATCAGACATTTTGGAAGTTGAACAAATTACAACTAAAAGTCTTGAATTGCAATTTTTTCACTACAGTACTTTGTTCTTACTCTAATATACTATAACAAAAACATAACACTAAGCAATGCACAATTTTTTTACAACTACAACAAAAATTTGTTGCTCTGATAGTAGTGAGGTGATCTGCCAAGCACCTGAGGACTAATAAGGAACTGCCTCCACCTGGCAAGCCTTGTTTTACAATTGTGGCTAGTTTTATTCTACTTGTGAGTATGATTTGCTCTATTTCTGTACATTTTGCAAGGCACCAGTGCTTCAATGCTATTTCTGTGCCTGACAAACAAAACAAATTGGACTTTAAGATGACTGACAAGACATTATTTATCTAATGATTATTCAGTATAGCATGTGCAATTCTTTCCATTACTTGTAGCTGCTGTGAATTTGTCTGACGACATGTGTACCTTAACCTTATAGTTGTATAGGTATATGTACCAGGATGCATAAATACTACTAAATTCCACATATTATATGGGAATTTGAATAAATTATACTGTACTTTTATAATGTATGGTGTAATACTAGAATTCGGTTGTATTTGTGGAGGCAGTCCTGTGTACTGGGTGATGACTAGTGGGTTGTGGCAGGCTGACCTGGTTTCACCTCCTCCTCCTCCTCCTCATCCTCCCTCGCCTCTGCCTCCTCCGTAATCGGGGGACAGGCGGGGGGAGAGTCCACCTCCATGCTCGTGGAGGATAGGGCCAGTCGCTGCATCTTGTGAACCATCACGATTGCATGCATAAGTTGCTGCAAGAAACAAGTTACAGCCCTTTCAAATTCTGCTCCTCATAAAAACCTAATAATCCCTTTTGATAAATTCTAGGCTAAGGCTCAAAACGTTAACCAATAATTCATAAGTCACCCCACACGTCCTGCAACACTGAATCAGCAAAAGCTTGGAGCCCTCTGCCACATTTGGAGAACTTTAGCAGTAACTTGGACCTTCTTCCACTAAAGCAGAACAATAGGATTATATCTAAGATATGACAAAAATGAATGCATGGCGTAAATTAACTGGTGCATCATCTTGTAGAAAGAAAATGAAATACAGTACCATAAACTGAATTACAATACCTGTTTTTTATCTTCCCTGCTTAAAAATATTAGATGTCATCCAGTTACTTTCAAAATGCATTTTGAAAATAGAACTGAACCAAAATCATTCCTACTAGTGACAAGTGCATGCCAGCACACTGTCCAGGGGAATTTAAAATCTAAATGAATATTAAACAGACATCAACACATCATGTCTAAAAAAATATCTTTTTGCAAAAATCAAGTCTTTCCTGTGTACCTCTTTCAATTTACAGTTTAAAAACCAAAAAGAATTCCATGGTTGCTCAAAGCCAATTGTCAATTGTTTCACCAAAAAACTTCAAATTACATTATACTGTATAGTTTGTTCAAGGCCTTCTTCAGTTCAAGTAAGTCTAGTAAAATTATTAACATCTCAAACAATTATATGTATGACTCTAGGATCATCATATGAGTTATACCAAACACCTTAATAAAAGTTTTTTAAATATAGAATAGTACATGCTACCAAAAGATGCACAGAAAAGTGATGATTTCTAACAAAGAGTCTAATCATGAATTCCAATTTACAGCGGTATTCACAAGTCAAACCATTTTCCCCTGTTACTGAAACATTACATCTGTACCATTACTTCAGAGGTAAGTGTATTTTTTATATTAATGTCATTAAATTATATCAAACCAGGATTAAATTTTTATTGTTGAAAGTCTTCTAGGAGTAAACTACTTTTCCAACAGAATCAAAACACTGATCTCACCCCATTGTGATCTTACAAAGATATTAATATAGTCATGTTGCTAAGATGTCTCTTGATCAATAATTCCGCTCCCTTGCCATATTTTTCAACCAACTTCATAACAAAAAATTGACTTTACTAATTACAATGACACTACTCCTTTACGGTTTTCAAATATCAACTGAAAGCATTACTGTACGTTAAAAATAAGGGACTGAAGCTGTCACCAGGTTGAATCTGTCTTGAAAATTAGTTAAACCTTATCATAAACAGATAAAATACACATCTTGAATCCCCATTTTCTACTATTATCTAGTTTAATATGGAAAATATTCTGAAGATTCAGAGAAAATTTTTTCTCTAGAAAACGTACTTTAATATCATAATTATTAAATAAAGAGTAATTTTGTACTTAATAATATAAGTGATCTATTCAACAATAATATACACACTATTCAACTGTAGCTGGTATCTACAGAAGTCTACTGAATACTGATAGCATCTTTTTTCTAATAATTTTGTTTGTAAGACTACTAAAATCCATATAAACACTCCAACAAAAATATTCATAACTACCAATCACATCATTTCCCTCATAACATGACTGAACAGAGCAAGAGACTGCTGTAATAAATATGAAGAATGATAAAGACATGATTCATTTATCTATTTCAAACTAGTCTTGCATGAACGGTCATAAAAAATGTCTTGTGCTAAAATATGAAAAAACTATGCTTTATACACTTACACTATCACATTACACAGCCATGCTTTGGCTCTAAGTATGCTATGTATCACATATACAGGAGGAAAAAAATTTTAATCTGCTAAATGGCAGATGAACTCATGGGTAGTATCAACCTTCAAGTCCCTCTGCTGCTGTTCCCAGAAGGAAGAAGCCTCTTTTCATGAGATCTAAGATCTTGGAAGACTTTCTCAATAAATTAATTTTTTTGCCTAACTGAGGAAGAGATAGGTTGGAAATAGTTCTCAAAAGTGGAATGGCAATCAGGAATCATTTCAAATTTCATATGATTTTAATATAGTTTGAGAAACTGTGTAAAACTAACATTAGACGGGTATTGGGAAGGATGAATCCAATGTCCCAGACCTCCTAACAATTACACTTTGAGTTTTGTTATGTTTCAATTTGATAACCGAGTGAATAACTGAACAGTCAATAAAAGCCTTAGTGTTGTCAATGCATGGGCAACTCTTACATGGCAAAATATAGTTTTGTATCTTCTTAGCAACTACTGTACCCCCATGGGAGAACTGCCCTTGTAATTCCCACCTTCCAGTTGTATTATGCCAGTTACAACCCCTCTGTTAGCCTTTTTCTTCAGCTATACTTGCATAACCTAGCACCTAACAAAACTAATTTCCCAGCTTGAGTGTTCCAATAATAATTGCTACTAAAATATATTTCATACAAAACCACTATCTTTCCACTGGTAAATTTTCCTCAGATACACCTTCTCTTGCTATGATAACAGCAGTAACCAAATTAAGCACATACAAGTAGACACATGCATGCACCTGTGGGGCCCTATGGTTAGGAAGTGGGACGTCCACATTATAGATAGCATGAGTGTATGAAAAATTAATTTTTCTTTTTGTTCTGTTTCCTTGTATTTGTACCTACAGCTAAGCATTTTTTCATTTCCTAGGTCCTGCATAATACAGCCTAAGCTTTATTTTAGTAAAGAAGCCCTTACCACTCAAAATCAGTTTAGTTAATAAGTTTAGTTAATTACAGCTAAGACTCTGCTGTTTACTAGTAACAATTTACTGAGCCTTGCTGAGTTGACAATGCATACTTCTGCTGATTTTTAAAAGGATTGCTGAATGAATTGACAAAGGAAACAACTTGGTTCAGAAAAATGGAATCTCTTTGCTGGCTGGAGTTTGGGGTTTGTTACACAGGCCAAAGCAGTGAACCAGTTTTCACTACAAAAATTAAGTGTTAACAGGAAATAAATACGAGTATGGATTACATATATGACATTACTAAACTTATTTAGTATAACTCTGAATGGACTGAACAGAATATGGACTGCAAAAGAAATAAAACCACAAGTAACAAGCTTCAAAACTGTGAAGCTACTCAGAATAATTGGAATAATAACAATTTAATTCAGCAATGAAAGAAAGGTAGACGTCAATAAAAATGACAAATAGAAATAAATTACTCCATGTGTGTGATGTATTGTCTCTATCTATTTGATATTACAACTGAAGACATGAATTAGTATATTATAATGGCCGTCTGTAAGAAATAACTGCAAAATGTGCAAGGGCAAAGAATTACAAGATGGATAAAAAAAATTAAAAAAAAGAGACCTGCTTAATAACATAAGTAATGGCCACTGTACAGATAAACAGGTACATTTAGATGAAAGCAAAAGTGAAATACCTGGAAAGAAAAACTTAATAACTGAGGGGTAAACACACCTATGTTCAAGAAGTGGAACAAAAAAAGGTGAGATCAATAAAAGTGTCCCTAGAAGACCATTCATCACAGAAATCTTATTTGGTAGTTATTGCTCCCCATTCGTTTGATGATATAACAATAACAGCCATAGAAGATACATACTACTATCTGCTTGCATATTCTATACATGTATGAATAGATGAATAATTCTGGAAAATTTCCTGATAGTGCTTAAACATCCCAGATACATAACTATTAATCATAAGGTTCTGCAACACACCAGATTTCCCAAGATAACTTTGTTGGTTGAAGAACATGGCTATGGCAATTTGGAGCGATGTTAATGTCTACACAGTACATATACTTAAATGCACATTATTTGTTATACACTGACATATTGTATTAATGATTGTACATCTCCATTAATTAAATCATTGATCCATTGATTATGGAAAAATAGTCTTTATAATATTTTCTACCATTCCATTAAAAACCAAATTTTACAAAACAAAGTGAGGAGCAGAACCCATTGCTCATATGAAATAAAATTTCAAATTACTGATGCTCACAGACAGCCCAACAAGATCTTCCCATATTTTTTTATAACATAAAATTAACTGCTGTATTAAACAAACTATCTACTCGTATATGCTCGTGTAAAATAAAAACCAATTAAGACATTAATAACCTGTATGTGCCAGACATCTGAAAAACACAACCTCACAGAACATGCAAACTTTGGCATGACAAATATAACTAAATAAAGACCTTCTCAGCAAACTATTTCAGTGATATATGCAGTTTAGCAAAATACATTTTCTTTCTTTATGTAGTATGTACAATGAAAGTTATGACTCAGAAAGCTATGAGTTAAATTTAACATGATTCATTTTTGTAATTCATGAGTCCTGCATATTTGAATTACTGATATCTGCAATTCTTTTCATAAACAGATTGATAATGCATACTAGATTCTTTGTATTTACAAATTTTCATACTATTTTGGCATTTTGATGTTTTTTTATTTTTAATTTCCCATATTTCTGATATGGTCTCTTTACGATACACTACCAATTTTGCATACATTCGCTAGTAAAATAAGTAAGCGTGGCTGTTCCTATGACTAACGAAAGCTCTTGAATGCATTAGTATTAGAATATAAATCCAATGACACAAACTAGACATTCAAAAACGATAATGGAAGACATAAACTATAGAAAGATCTTAAATTTTTACTACTTACTTTTTAGTTAAACTATTAAGATGCCAGGCCAAGCCTATATAATATGTGGCTACATGGATGGTATTTTTACAAATGTCTAAGAAAGAAATAAATAGTACGTGAACAACCCTTTTAAATACTGTTGCCTTTCAGGTATATTATTGTAAAGACCAGTCGTGCCAAACCTATGTGGTATTTTGTGGCAAAAGAACAACCAAATACCATCTAACTCCTTGGAGAATTTCACATACCAATTGCGTCAATAGGCATCAACCAATAAAATTGAGTACGTACTCAGCTTCAGCTTTCAAATTAATGTAGCCTGTACATTATTTTTAAAAGCAAATAATATCATCAAGCAAGAGCAAGTCAGGAAGTCCAAAAAATTATCAGTAACATAAAAGTTGTCAGCAATTTTTAGAACACCTTAGACCAAGGGTTGGCAACCTTTTGAGAGCAGGTGAGACAGCTTTGCAGTTAGCAGCGAATCTAGAAATCTTTCATGGTTGGGGGTGAGGGCACTTAGGATTATCATATATTATTATATATATATATATATATATATATATATATATATATATCTATATATATATTATATATATTATATATATAATATTATATATATATATATGTATATATATATATACGTATATATATATAAATATATGTAACGTACCACATACAGTACATATACGTATACGTATCAATATTTGTGTATAAACACATACATACACACAGTAGTAGTAGTAGTAGTTGTTGTTGTTGTACATTTGTTGGAATAATCATTAATTAAGCAAATATTTGCTTCTAATATTGATTTATCCAAAGAAATCAATGTTCCATTCTTCATACCATGGGAGGGTGAGCACATGACCAGGTGCCCTTCCCTTAAATCTGTCACTTTTGGCAGTCTCAGAGGAGGTCCATGATATCAAAGGTACTATAAGGATTGCTTAATGCCTAAAACTAGGTAACAAATGTTAAATATTGTCCAGGACTTCTGCAAAGGTAGCCCAGAGAGGATCTTTAAGAGGAGCACCGCTAGGAAGAGAAAAAGGGTAAGATAACAGCAAGCATAAGCATATGATAATTGCAACTGAAACCTCATGACATGTAAGAGGGTTGAAAGACAGGTGTACAGGCAGTCCCAAGTTGACAGAGGAGATTCTGTTCCTGGCCAAGTGCCACTAAATGGCATTTACGACATCAAAAGCACCAATGAACCACTTACCGGCGCTGTTAACTGTGTATCAGCACCAATAACCGCCTACTGAAGCTAATAAACCACTTACTGATGCCGATATACCACTTACTGATACCGATAAACCAATGACCGATGCCAATAAACTGCTTACTGATGCCAAAAATCGCTTATCATAGCTGAAAAACTGGTTAATGACATCATTGGTCAAGTGCCGTAAAACTGGAACACCGTTAACCAACGCTGCTGATAAGCAAGACTTGCCTGTATGTATAGTACATAAATAAAGGTGTATCTCTTCCCCTCTAGAAGGACCAGATCTTGGTAAAATTTTAGTTAGCCATCCTTCATTCTCAAACGACAGATAATATTTTGTATTTCATATATGTAAATAGTATACCAAAATTCTCATTATCAGATTTCTAGTGTAACTTTATCTCAATTTATCATACCTTCTTTCCATTCCATCAAGCTGTATGAATATTTCCAAATACAGCAGAGTTAATAAGTATTTTCCTTCCTTGCAAAAATGTTGTTGCAAATAAATCGTAATTAATATTAATGGTTTAATAGCAATTTTGTTTCATTACTTTTTTAGTTCCTGCTTATTGCAAATTTCAAATCACTGCACTGTTAATAGAACACTGCAAATAATTCATTATTTGTTTCAGTTCATTACTTCCAACATATTGGGCTGAAACCATATTAGTTTCAAAAAGGCTTTGAAGGCCACATTAGCTCTTATGACTCATCTTATCCACTGGCTTGGTTCTTGAACGATACATACTTCTTTTTCTGCTACAGCATGAGAAAACCACTTCACTCACTAGGTTTATGTATGGTAATATGTCATCATTTGAAGAAATAAAAATGCTCTTTTCCGATTATTTTTTTTTTATGCCTGCTTAGTTATCATCCAAGGTAGATAAATCTGAGCAAACTCATACAAATCACTGAATGATCAACTATTTTCTCTACTACATCTCAAGAGTTAACCCTTTCCTCTATTAAATCTCAAGAATTTTTAAGTTTGAATTTGTGACTGTTTGATAATTTTCCATAAACATGAATCATTAGGTAAAATGCACTTGCGCTTTCAATGAAAACATCAAGGAAGTCTTTCCATAACTGCAGACACTTTTACAAAATATTATTAAACAAATATAATCAATGTAATGGCAAAGAGAAATGTTACTTTGTTTTGTTTAATCCATAATGTCTGCCATTTGGCATTTACACAGTAAAAGTTTGAATATTCAGTTTATTTTAGACAGAATTACCAGATGGCCTTCCCAATTATTTCCTAAAACGTGTTTCTGGTTAACCAAAAAAAAAATATATAATTATATTTCACTTTCATCATTACCTATATTATAATACTATCACTATTTTTCCATTATAGTACAATATCCATATTAAGCCTTACAATCCCACTATTAAACTAGATTCTCCCCCAATCCAAAATATAAATATGCGTTCTACTGTAACAGAAGATAGCCCAGCAACAGATTTAAAATTCTGTTGATTATCAATGTATAAGATCATCAGACACTAACTGAGGGTCAAGCTCCAAGACTTCAGCCTCTCCACCCAGAGAATTTTGAAGCTATTGTAATCATGGAGGAGGAACAGCTGAAGAAGGGCACACGTTTTAGCAGTTTTCTTTCACAATTTAAACACAGTTGCCTAATCAACAAAAGCAGTTCTCTTGATTTGGAAGGCCTTGAGCTACACATAGAACATACCATAAGTGTTCCAGTGTCGTTTTAATAAAGAGTTCAACCACAGAAAGCAACACCTCATGCTCCTACTTGTCTTCCTTGTAATCATCTGCTCTACTTTCTTTCCATTATTTTATTACTTTCATCATAAGAATCCTGAGAGTCAAGATGAGCTGTGAATGAATCAATTCCTCTACAAAAAGTTTATTTTCATCTTGTTGCATGAGCTCAACAATGTTACGTTCTGTGGGCTTGCCTAGATTATACTGGTATTTGAGGTACCTAACACAATTTGTAAAACATTCTTACAAGAGCAGATCTACAAGCCCCTAAAATCCAACTCCTCATCATTTTATCAACCTGAAACAGATCATCAGACCACCACAATTTCTGCCACCCAAACTTTTTACAATTTACCTTTTTAAATCATCCCTTCCAAGAGCAGCCATATGTGTTTGCATAATTTACCTCCTTACATTATCCCTTCCATGAGCAGCCACATGTGATGTATTTTGTATATTAAGTTTTGCAGAAAGTTTGGCAAACAGAAGAATAATTCAACCTTTCATGTACAAAAGATGTCCATTTGGGACAAACACAACGCAAAAGTTTCCACATACTAGGTCATTAGGAGGGGATGAGCTCAAGAACTTTCAAACATGACAAAATCGGTGTTGGCATCTACTGGAAAGATGGCAACAGTTATCCAGGCATTCCTAAGACCTTGGCAAAGGTTTCATATTTTTCACCCGTTGGCCAACATTACCATTTACGGAATCTTTACCTCACTTAAACCACTTAAACCTTTCGCAACTTAAATCTTTCACCCTGCTAGAGTTCTTTCTGATATGGCCTGATTTTGATAAGACTGCAATTCATATTCTTATTTGAGCTGGTAAATATTTCATTGTAATATTAAAGACAGCATCAGCAAAATGAAACAATCCATCTCAGAAAGTGAACAATGCTGTAATCTTTATTTCTTCATGGTACATTGCTTTCTCTATAATGAGTAATCCTGAGATGGGCTTTTTTCCAGGTTAGTAGCCAGAAAACTCCTTGTACAACATTTCACTGATCTCCAAATAACTTCACCATATTAATTGTTTTTTTAGCTGAGGTACAGCTGACAGTCCGAGGAGTATGAATTCAAATAGCAATTCACAAGTGATTCTAAACTGATATTTAAAACAACTCTGAACAGAGATACAAAAGCAGACCACACCCAATGATATTTCTGATGATTGGCATACCTGTATGTTCCAAATGCATTAAGACAAAATGACAAGCAAGCCTCACAAAAGTGCTATACCCCTTTCAAAGCAGTTTCCATTTTTCTCAGTGATGCAAGACAATGGCTACAGAGCCTAATGGAAGGGAGTATGCAAACACCATGTGATGTTGCTCAAACAAGATGATGAATCAGGATATCTTGCTTGGCAGCCAATCAGAACACTACAGTTGATGACCTTTCACAAATCTTCAAGTTGATAAAATACCTGGACTGGTGTTGAAAATTTATACTTAAAGAGAGGTGAGCACTAGAGTAGGTACACTTCATGAGGCTGAACAGATAGGTTGGAAAAGATGAAACACACTGGATTAGAAGCAAAATGAAACATTCAATGGAACTGGAAGCCAACAGGACACTGCAAAGAACCTTTAGTGCCATTTACACTTACATATTATGAAAGGCACAAGGTGGGCAGCATCTACTAACAGTAACTAAAGATCTTGCCTCCACTAGCTCTTGCAAGCCTGTAAAAAGGACCTTATTCAGTTTCTATAGCTGAATTCCGATTCTATCTTAATTCTTCATTTAAGTCTCAAATCAAATATTCATAAGATGACTTATCTACATGCAATGACTTTGTTCCTTTCAAAAATGACTTGAGTGAGTATTTAACAGAGCATTACACATTATTTTGTTGTTTAAATGAGTAACAACTATAATGCTTTATTGCTTTCATCAGCTGATACATGTAGCACTATGCAACAGACATTCTTAGTATATGACATAAGTAGCACTCCTATACCCTAGTTCTGTTTTAGCACTTCAAATTATCTTCAAGGTATCAAAGTGCACAGACACACACAGACACACACACACACACACACTACATATACATACAACATACACACATACATACAATTAGCCGAGACCACAACAAAAATAAAAGAAGCAGTACCGAGTGCTTTCATGTTATATTTCAACACATTTTCGAGGTACAATTTAGTGACATATAAGCATGTATATACATATCCGTGTATATATATATATATATATATATATATATATATATAATATGTATTTATATATATATTAATATACATATCTTGTATATATATATATAAATATATATAGATATATATATATATTATATAATAATATATATATATATATATATATATATCTATATATATATATATGTATATAATATATATATATATATATATATATATATATATATATCTCTTTCCGCTGGTAAGCGTTTCCCTTGATAAAGTGCTCCAAAAAATAAAATAAGAAAAAGTACTAATTGCTATTACGTATGTGTTGGCAACACTATGTGAAAGACCAAAAACTCACCAGCCACTGCAATCCATCATTAGATTTTGTAAGAGAAGGCACATAAACATTTAATAACACAGAAAAGCAGATTACATGGATGTGTAGTGATTGATTCTGTATACTGCATATTTCTTACATGTTCAGATGTGTATGTACACATATACGTACATGGATTCATATATGGACATAAATATGCATCAACATATAAACAAACACTTCATTTTACATTCTGCGGTGCACTTGTTATTTTGATAAAATATGAATTAAAGGCACAAAAAAAATAGCGTACATCCCCCAAAATCACTTAGTATTCACATGTGGGAAGATCTTTTTGAGCTAAGCAGCATCATATGCATCATGTACCACATTACCTTTCGAGCAGTCTAGAGAGACCCAGGCCTCAAATCTTAAATAGAATTGCACTGTAGATAAACGACAACAAGACAGAAGTTTGGTGTGAATTATAAAATGCAGAACAGGCCTGTTAAGTCCCACAACATGATCTTTTCTTTTAACCATGACTCAGCCACTGTGTTAACCACTGTATAATGTCAAACAAAATCTAGAGTATACATTACGCAGGAGTATAAAGCAGTAGAGCTGAGGGTTTTCCACATTCAGTTATAAAGGACTTAAAGTTCTCCCATAATCTTGAAAATATTGTAAAACAATCGCTCATTAATATTCCATACTACTGTGCTTTTTCCTTCATGACTTTTTATGTTTTTTGCATAAGATCTTAACAGGCCTGAATGTGAGTAAGTTGGATAGTAGTTACCAAAGGATCTATATACAGACTCTTGATAGACTTCAAATAAGAAATTAAAAAAATTAAAATGAACAACATGCATCTTAAAGATTTATATTTACCCTCCAACGGCTTTTTGCAAAATTTTTCTTGAGCTGTTCTGATACTGAGCTATGTATATTTCTGTCACTGGCAGCATTACCAGAAATCCTGGAAAAAAGGTAAACAAAAAAAAAGCTTTGGAATTATGTTTTCTTAATTATCACTAACTGCACACTGTATGACAAAAGACAAGTAAAACATTTAAAACAATATCAGTTTCACAATCAAAACCATTGCCTTTTATGTAATCATTTTGCCTTCCTCAGTGAGTCAGTCAAAGTCAATTCAAAAAGTTACTTTACTTTAATGACACTATAAAATAGGCATAAGTGCATAATAAATAAACTATTACCTGAAATAGCCTTATGCTTCATTTGGAAGACGGTGACTACCCAAGCTTAACAGAAAATTTAAATTCTGCTACCCTACATGACAATATTCTTACAAGTTTCGCAGACCAAAATTAATATGAGACTTTTGTCCTTGAGGGTAGTTGCTTTCCCTTCTGTTTTTGCATGCAATACTTTTCTTTCCATATATTTTAGTTAATTTCGTGTAAATCCAGTTTTCTTCCTTGTGTTTCCTTCATAGCTCACCCTGTACTCATAGGTGCTGGTAACTTCCTTGCAGCATTCACTCATTTACTTACAGATCGTCTGTGCCTAACTTTCATGAATCTTGGACATTCACTTTAATTTCACTCAAAAATTGCTTCTTTAGCTTGCCTTGTGCTTTTGCTACACTGTGTAAAACAAACCTCTTCCAGTTAAGAAAAACTATTTACCTGGCCCCCTTATATGAAGGTAATCTCCAGAAAGGAGAAATCTGCATTCAGTCAATAGCGGCAGTGGTTTCTATGTAAAACACATAGAATGTCGAAAACTGTATTTACAAAATTAAGAACCCACTTCCTTGAAAACCCAAAATATCCCACAAGTATTCATATTAGTTTTGTGTTTCTACTGCTGGCAGATTGGTCAAACTGGGATTGCTTGATAATCTAAAAAGACACAAGGGAAAATAAATGGTAATCACCTCTCTTCGATGGCATTTAGTAAAAAATTGCTTTTCAAATTTCTATTGATATTCTCTGCTTTTGCTAGTTTTTGCTAATATCAAACAACTTTGCTTCTTTTTCGACTATCTTACCACTTGACACAAAGCTTTCCTATCTTTTCATTCACAAGAGGTTCCCAATCTAGAATTGCTCCATCACTACACTTTTCTCTGATCATCCTATTCACTCTGACTGCTATAATCATACATCAACACTCATACCCTTCTGTTTACCCCAAAATTTCTAGCTGAAAGAGCAGGCATGAGTCTTCCCTAACCTCTCCTTTCACTGCTATACTACTCAAGCTTCATGTATATCTGCTAGGAATTACTGTACCATACCATAGCACAGTACTTTGAAGGACATGAATTTTTATCAAGTTACCTAGAAATATGATGTCTTAATCTCTTACAACTTTGTGGTCCTTTTAACAAAAATGCTCATTAACTTCTGCCAGTCTAAGTTACCTTTTCAATTCCATCCTGAGAAGATCTGTAGCTTCCTCTTCTAGTGGGAAGCTGTGCTCTTTGGCTTTCATTTTTCCTCTAACTATTCTCTTAGCAATTGCAATGTACCTTGAATCTCCTACAGGACCCCTCTTTAATCCCAAGTCCTTTGCATTATCACCTATTTTATCTATTTCAAGGTTTATTGGGCTTGTGAATCGTTACATATTGGCTGGGCATCTGTCATAAATCCTTTCCCAGCAAAATTCCTTAAAGGAGTTTACTGTTGCCTGACTGCCTAAATTGCCTGGGTATCAAATCCTGCGCTCATCCTTCCTCATGGAAATGTTTTAGCTAATTGCAACGAAGGTAAACACTAAAATTTGTCCAGCTACCATACTTTTGCCTTACCTTCTATGATCTTATTAGAATTTAAAACTTCTCTCAACTGTTACTCATTGAATATCTTGAATCCAACTTTTCCCTTGAATCATCAATATGATTTCTGTGAAACAGGCTTTACAGTGGAGCCCCCGTATTCGCGTTCTCCAGATTCGCGGACTCACACATTCGCGGATTTCTCTGGGGAACGTTTCCCCGCATTATTCGCGGAAAATTCGCGCATTCGCGGTATTTTTCTATGATAAATATCCACAAATTCCTGCTTTTTTTGATGAATTTCATCATAAAATGCACTTTTTGTGATAAAACTATTAAAAAAACCAAGTATAAAAATTTTTAGTGGGTTTTTCTTGAGTTTTAACTAACAAAATAGGCTGTTTTTAGCATTTTCATAGGGGTTCCAAACATTCGCGGATTCTAACTATTCAACGGGGGGGTCTGGTACGCATCCCCCGCGAATACAGGGAGACCACTGTATTGGCAAATCTTTTGTATCTCAATCACACAACAAAATTGAAAATATGCTTCAATGTACCACTTCTTTCCTATTCTTCTTTCACCTTTTCTGAACTGGTGAGTTCTGATTGATATTGATCATAAATGTGAAGCAATCACTAGTCCAATTACCACAAGCCTTCACCCCAGGGTCAAGTAAAGTTCATCATCAAGTATCACTGTAATGATACAAAAGCAATAGACAATTTTGTCCCAGCCTGAATGTGGCTGCAAGTTTGTTCCTCTGTAGTTAATATTTGAATATCTGAACTTTAAATAATGGTGCTATGGCTGTTGAGTTTTGACTTGTCAATTACTGACTACAGGACACCTTAACACACTGCTTATATAAATTTATATCTCTCAGAAAGAGAAAAGAGTACAACAAGGGCATTAACTTTAGCGCTAAATTCTTCAGCCTGAGAGCAGCTTGACCTGATCAGCGGAGAAAACACTTTTATACATATTTATTTTCAAAATAAGCTAGTTTTGACACCTATTGCAAAGAACAGTAAACCAGACTGTGAGAGGGGCATATCATGTCAGGATGTGTAACACTTTCCAACATTCTGAGTATGCCAAGTAGCATGGCATATACCCACCCCTTTATGTGAAGAATCTTAAAACAACCTAGCAACTCCACCGAACTGGCCTTGTAAGCCAGGGATGAGGTGATTAAGGGAGCCCAAGCATCGCTGTTGCCTGGTCCTTTCCAGTCTTAGCTGGTTGGAGAGAGGGCTTAGAAGTCAATCATAGTGTGTTTTCCCAGGATAAAGGATACCAGAAAACTTTTCCTTTCCTGTCAAACGGATGCTTCATTCCAATAAAGGGGTGGATTCAGAAGGTAGTAGCCTTCTGGTTTTCAGCAAGTCTCCGGATGACAGCTGATAGCCCCATGCCTTTCTTCCTTCATGATGAGCCCACCATATATAACAACCATAAACCTTATACCTATTATGATTTGAAGAATTTGCAGGAAGCAATTTCCTGTTATATGGGAAACTGAACACTATCAAGAAAACATCCACATATTTAAATATCAAAGTATCTCATGTTTCCAGGGAAAATGTGGAGAACTTACCATGGATGACCAAGTGCTTGCTTACATGTATATCTCTTTTCTACATCAACACACATGAGTTGCCTTATGAAGTCCTTTGCTGATTCACTGATTTCATCCCAGTATGGAGAATCAAATTCAAATTCACCTGAAAATATGAAAAGCTGATTAATGAAAGAATACAAGTAGTATGAAATTAATATTTTAAGAAAAAGTAATTTGTAATACACATGCTAATTCCTGGTGTTTTTTAAAGAACATTTTTATTAATAAATCAAAAGATCCAACAGTTTCAGCATTTATAATGGACCTCAAAAGTCTATCATCTATGTTGGGTGCTACACCTGACTAAGTTATGCATCTATTCCTTGGCAATCAAACAAGTATAGCGAGCAATCAAACTGGCTATATGTATCTGTTTTTCTGTTTTTTTATGTTACACAAGCAAAAAATTGAAGTACAAAATCGAGATGCCACTGCTATGTAGATGGCTTAGTGGCAAAAATTAAGAGAAGCAAGAAGAAAAATTAAATAAGCATCTTGCCCATGAATCTTTTAAAAAGTTATAAATTACTTCACCGTACCCAATAATATGTTATTGTCATGATACAATAAAGTTTGTTCATACTTACCTGGCAGATATATATAATTAAGTACCCACCCACCTCCCTTCAGGGGACAGTGGTATGAAAATCTGAATAGAAAATGGGAATGGTTCCTGATATCCGCCTCCCAGCATCGGGAATGGGCACTAACCACCTGGCCGCCCACTGCGTGTGCCGGGAGTTTTGAAATTCTGTCGGACTTCGGAGAATACAGCTATATATATATCTGCCAGGTAAGTATGAACAAACTTTATTGTATCATGACAATAAGATTTTGTTCATGAAACTTACCTGTCAGATAAATATATAGCTGAATCCCACCATTGGAGGTGGGAAGGGACAGAACAGAAGGATTTTGGGAAACAATTTACATGCAGATGATTGACATCTTGGTTCCACCTGTTAGCATAGCTGACTTCATGATTACTGTCACCCAAGTCTGCTTCTGCTTTACTAGAGTCTCCAGCAAGGTAGTGACCTATATAGCTGGTGAGTTCTAGATGATCTGTCAACGGGAGCGTGACCACAATGTGACTAGACCATATTGACCATACTGTGAGGGGCAACGAAGCTAAAAACCACCACCTGACCTAACCTATCGAAGTTAGTCCCATAACTTCTAGGCTAAAGAAAGGGAAAGCGCCTCAAGTGACCAACCCTTCAACCATAAACCAACACCATAAAATCAAAAGCACACCTATCCCTTTTCTACAGGATAGGATTCGTGCTGCTTCCTGCCCCCAATAACATTTCTGCGGATATGTATGGTCCTAGCGACTCGCAGTTCTCATATGTCGTCTTCACATCCCGCAGGTAATGTGAAGCGAACACAGAGTTGCTTCGCCAAAAAGTAGCACTTAGGATATCGCTGAGTGCCATATTCTTTTGAAACGCCATTGAGGTTGCGACAGCTCTCACCTCATGGGCTTTTACTTTCAAAAGTTTCAGATCACCATCTGGGCAGGACGCATGGGCCTCCCTGATGGTGTTTCGTAAAAAGAATGCCAGTGCATTTTTTGACATAGGAAAGTCGGGTCTGTTAACAGAACACCACAGATTTTCTGAAGGACCCCGACAGTCTTTAGTCTTCTGCACATAAAACTTGAGAGCCCTGACAGGGCACAGGACTCTCTCTGGCTCTCGTCCGATGAACTCTGCTAACCCCTTGATTTCAAAGGTCTTCGGCCAGGGGTTAGATGGGTTTTCGTTCTTTGCTAAGAAGGCAGGGCTCAGGGAGCACACTGCATTGTGTCCCCTGAAGCCCACATGTCTACTCATTGCTTGAATTTCACTAACCCTCTTCGCTGTGGCAAGAGCGGTTAGGAAAATCACCTTTCTTGTAACATCTTTCAACGAGGCAGCATGCAGAGGTTCAAATAGACTCGACATTATGAACTTCAGAACTACGTCAAGGTTCCATGATGGGACCTTCGGTTGCAGTACTTTCGATGTTTCAGAGGACCTCAAAAGATCGTGAAGGTCTTTATCATTTGTCAGGTCTAACCCTCTGGGACGGAAGACAGCTGACAACATACTTTTATATCCTTTGATCGTGGGCACCGCAAGTCTGTCCACATTTCTCAGATGCAGGAGAAAATCAGCGATCTGGTTCACAGAGGTCGTGGAGGAGGAAATACCTTTCTTCCTACACCACTTCCTGAAGACAGCCCACTTAGATTGATAAACTGCTCAAGAGGAAGCTCTTCTAGCGTTGGCAATAGCTTCTGCCACTGGTCTTGAAAAACCTCTCGCTCTGGCCAACTTCTTGATAGTCTGAACGCAGTCAGACTCAGAGCGGAGAGGTTTCCGTGGTACCTCTCAAAGTGGGGCTGTCTGAGAAGATCGGCTCTCTCTGGAAGGGTTCTTGGGAAGTTTACTAGAAGAGACATGACTTCCGTGAACCAGTCGCTTGAAGGCCAAAATGGGGCGATTAGTGTCATTCTCGCTCCCGGAGACGCCGCAAACTTCCTGATTACCTCTCCTAACAGTTTGAAAGGGGGAAAGGCGTAGACGTCCATCCCCGTCCAGTCCCATAGGATGGCATCTATTGCTATCGCTTCCGGGTTGAGAACCGGTGAGCAATAAATAGGAAGCCTCTTCGTTTTTGAGGTTGCGAAGAGGTCCACTAGCGGGCGTCCCCATAGCTTCCATAGTTCTTGGCAGACCTCTAGATGGAGAGTCCATTCCGTGGCAAGCAGTTGATGTTGGCGGCTTAGAAGATCCGCCCGGACATTTTGCACTCCCGAAACGAACTTCGTTAGGATTACTATGTTCCGAGCTTTCGCCCATAGGAGGATGTCTCTTGCAATCTCGAACAGGGACCGAGTGTGTGTTCCCCCCTGTTTTTTGATATATGCGAGAGCTGTGGTGTTGTCCGAGTTGATCTGGACAACTCGGCCCACTACTTGTTCCTCGAAGAATTGGAGAGCCAACCGAATAGCTTCCAACTCTTTCAGGTTTATGTGCCAGGACCTCTGTTCCCCTCTCCAGAGGCCTGACACTTCCTCCTTGCCTACTGTTGCTCCCCAGCCCGCCATGGAAGCGTCTGAGAACAACACTAGGTCGGGGCTCAAAAGGCTGAGGGACAGTCCTTCTGATAGTTTGACTGGATCTTGCCACCACTTCAGATGATCCTTGACCGATTGGGAAATTATCAATGTCGTGTCTAGATCTTGCTTGTCCTTCCAGTTTTCTGCTAGAAAAAACTGGAGCGGCCTGAGGTGCAACCTCCCCAGGGAAACAAACTTCTCCAGCGAGGAAATGGTTCCCAGCAGACTCATCCATTCCTTTGCCGAGCATGTTTCCTTCCCTAAGAAAGCTGACACTTTTTCTAAGCATTTCTGCAGACGTTCCTTTGATGGAAAAGCTTGAAAAGCCACTGAATCAAGGGCAGAAATGTCAATTTTTTCCCTTGTTCTTTGAGGAGGCCTTGCCTCTAGAGAGCCCCCTTCCTCGCGGAAAAGCTCTCGAGGAAGGCGCTCCACGAAAGGGCTTAAACTTCTTCTTGGGGGCTTGCACGGCTGAAGTAGAAGCCTGGGCTGTAGGACGTCTGGAAGACTGTGTCAAGAGGTCCTGCGTTGCCTTTTCCTGCAGGTTAACCGACAGATCCTTTATCATGGACTGCGGGAAAAGATGTGTAGAAAAAGGGGCGAACAACAATTCTGCCTTCTGCGCAGGAGACACCGATTTCGCCGCAAAACTGCAGTACAGAGCTCTCTTCTTTAGCAGCCCAGTAGCGAAATGGGATGCCAGTTCATCAGAGCCATCCCTTACTGCTCTATCCATACAAGCCAACACGCTGGATAATTCTTCCAAAGAAATCGAGTCTGGACTTCTGGATTGTAAGTCCAGGGCCCCCAAGCACCAATCCAAGAAGTTAAACACTTCTAAAGTCTTGAAGATACTTTTCAGATGGTGATCCGTTTCCGACATAGTCCAGGAAACCTTTGCTGATGATAGGTACGACCTCCTCGGAGCGTCAACCTAGTTAGCAAAATCGCCTTGAGAGGAAGACGGTGCTTTCAATCCCGCTTCTTCTCCCGTTTCGTACCAGATTCCCGCTCTCCCGATTAGTCTCGATGGAGGAAGAGCAAAGGAAGTGTTGCCTTTCGCCTTCCTTGAGTCCATCCAATCTTGGATTCTCTTAAATAATCTCTTCGCAGAGAGCGAGGTGGCAATTTTAACGAAGCCAGGAGCTTTCCTGGCTTTCGATGAGGCCAACTGTGAAGGCGGAGAGCAAGGAACCGGTGCTTGAAACTTATCCGGGAACAAGTTTTTCAGAAGGTGCGTCAACGTCTTATAATCCGAGGCGGATGACGTTGTTGGCTCTTCATCGTCCGTAGGACATGAATCACTAGACGATTCTCTTTCTCTAGCAGTAGTGTCCTTCAAAGATCGCAATGTTATTAATCCTTGAGGCCCTGTTCGCAAGAGGATGCCTCTGTCTGAAGTAGGGTTAGAAGTACCAATCCGTTTCTGTTTCCCTGTTATCTTCGACACTTTAAGATCTTGGAAATTAACATCTTGTGGAACATCATGACGCTTCGGACTTAAAAATTCTTCCAAGGCGTCCTCCCGAGCGTCCTGGAGAGCGTCCCGATGCGTATGACGCCGCGCGTCCTGGCAAGCGCTTCGATAAACAGGACGTCGAATGTCATTTGACGCTTCCTCAAAAGCGTCCTGATTAATGTCACGCAAAGCAGGATGTCTAGCTTCTCTAACATCATCTTCCATAACGACAAATGCAGGCCGTCGAGCGTGTCGTCCGTATTCAGAGACGTCCTTACGAGGCTCTTGATCTTGGCGAGCCTCGCTCTCTTGACGTGCACGAGAGAAATACTTTGAACAATGATCGTCCGTCGGAGATTTCTGGACGTTCACGACCTCTTGACAAAGACGCCGGCCGCCTGTGCGACAACTCACGTCTTTGCCATACTCGTCTCTCCTAGACGCTCTCTCATAAGGAACGCTTTCACGTTCTCGAATGAGTCAGCTGCTAGAAGGTGACGAAGAGGCCGACGAACGAGGAGAAGGAGCCGGGGACTGCCTGGTTCTCTTAACAGGCAGCCACCGGTCCTTCCTCCGCCGACAGGGTTCTGTCTCTCTTTTCGCAAAATAGGAAGCCAACTGTTTCTGCATATCCATTAGAATCTCCCTTGACGGAGAAAATTCTTGACCAGGAGAAGGACTAATCCTGTGAGAGGAAGACGGGCAAGGGGATGCCCTCTCCTTCGTCTCAGGAACAAATTTAGAGCGACTTGGACGCTCAAAAGCGTCCTCCTCCGATGAAGTCTTGGTACTTTTCTGTGGTGAGAAGGCTTCAAAATATTCAGGTGACGAATGAAAAGGTTGAAAAGAAGGACGTGAAGCATCCTCTTCTCTAAAACCTCTCTTAAGAGGGCGACAAGGACGACGGCCGCCTGTGCGACGTCTTGCGCCCTTGCCGCTCTCCCCGCAAGAGGCTCTCCGAGAGCTCCAGCCCCGGTGAGGGGAGGACGCCTCGGAGGATGAGAAACACTCTTTAAGGACTCGTGCTCGTGCACGATCCTTGGCAGTCTGGGACGCATCCACAGATTCTGCCGAAGGGACGTCAGACCGGTTTTTAGATCCCGTAACCCTCCTTCGGCTTTCGACTTGCCCACTCCCTAAGTCCTGGGAGTCCGTCAGAGGTCTAGACCTGGAGGCATTATGGGAACGATCTGACGGCCCCTCCACAACACTAGATGCACCAACACTTTCATTGCACTTCGACACATTCGATTGTAGCGCGAGCACTTTTGACTCCAGGGCACGAATCGACTCCATGATCGTAGAGAGCACATTTCCTTCTGTAGACACTTCCTGATTGCCCGAAGGCAACACTACAGGGTTAGGTTGAATTAAATCTACAGGGGGATTCGATGGAGATATAATATTACCCTGACTTCTATTCACAGAAGCACTCCTGGAGGAAGACCCTGATTCTATCGCGCTCAAGTTTTCTTACATAAGAATCATACGCTTTCCACTCAAGATCTGTCAATTCCTCACACTTGATGCATATATCATTCAACAAACATACATGACCTCGACATTTCGTGCACACAGAGTGAGGGTCTACCGAAGCTTTCGGTAGCCTCACCTTACATTCTTGCACACCACACATCCTGAAACTAGTAGAACTAGATCCAGACATCGTATTTAAAGAAAAGTCAAAGCCAAAATCCAAATCAAACCACTATTGCGTATGCCAAGCCAACAATCCAGTCCAAAAAATCCAAAAGTCAATCAGGATACTCAAGGCAAAAACTTTTCAAAATCCTAGGCGGAGGTCTGGAAACAGTTGTTTACAGACTGGCGACAGAGAAAAATCTGAATAGAAAATGGGAATGATTCCTGATATCCGCCTCCCAGCGGCGGGAATGGGTACTAAACACCTGGCCGCCCACTACGTGTGCTGGGAGTTTTGAAATTCTGTCGGACTTCGGAGAATACAGCTATATATATATCTGACAGGTAAGTTTCATGAACAAAACTGTATGTACATATTCTCATATTGTATTGTATTATAAAATACTACTAACATTGTGGTCAGTGTTTTGGTTTGGAATTCGGCTGATGGCGAATACGAGTTTATTTTGCCAGATGTATTTGACTATTCTGAGTGAATTTGCTTTGCTTCTAGTTGGCATAAACAAATATCTTGATACTTAACTTTTATGAAACAAGGTCAATTTTCGTTATAAGTGTTTTTAAGTCGAAATTTGACTTGAATCCGTTTCGTTGTGATTGTGAACTAATTTTCTTTTTTTTAACAGATTACGTTGGCGGCATGTTTATTGAGTAAAACAATTAAGCAATTCCGCTCGCTATTTTCTTTCATCAAAATATGAGCTTTACGTTATTTATCTTTTATCAGCATGAAAGCAACACTAAAATGTGTTCTTTCAACCCAGTAGTTTTAACTAAAATTATTTCCTCTCCATTTTATTTACGGTAGTGTTTGATGGCATTAGTTTAGGGGAATTTTATCCTTGTTGCCGATGTATGATTATAGCCATTAGCAGCTTGAACAGTTTTCACAGCTTCAGCTACAGCTTTCTTTACATTTAACAGTACGTATATTTCCTTGTTGATCTTTGATCTATAGTGAGAATAAATTTACTCCATGAAAATATCTGTCATATTCAACATAACGTCAATTATAACATAACTATGGTAATTGTTTACAATCGTATGATGGTTGAAATACAAGCCAAATGGATGTTATTGTTATCCAATACGGTTGTACTTAACAAAAAAAAGTTGTTCCTCTTTTGGTTTTCATGGCTGTACACATTTATGCAACGAACAAAATCTTAAAAAAATACTTGAATAATATATTCTTTTGCTGTTTTTGGACTTACTTAACTAGAAGATGGGATAAAGTTAGTCTATTGTAATTTGGTCTCTCTCTTGCAAAATCTGATTATTGTAAGACGAATTATCGTAACTTGAACACTACCTGTAGACTGTATATAACCTTATTATATCTTTACATACTCTTTCTGTTATGTTTTAATTCAATATTTGTTATTTAGAAATGTATTTTCCTTATTTAATAACATGAAACAAAAAATATGGGATGGCATTTTGAGGGTTGGAAGGATAAGGGCATTTTAAGTATTTTCAATAGGGAAATTTGATTTGATGTGTGAGCAAATTGAGCTACGAGCTCAGCCACAGAACGAATTAAACTCGTAGGTCAAGGTGCCACTGTATATTGAATAGTTACACCATTTCATGTTGAATAACATACTTTGTTTTTGTCATTGGCACAAGAAATATATTGTCTAAAAGAGAAACTAAGGTTAATTTTTATATTATAAACCCATAACTTGGGGTACCTTTTAGCTTTCCATTTATATAATGTTCTACGACAAACTCTCTCTGAAGGAAGAAGAGCTAGAAATTTCTAGTCAAGAACCTGACATTATGAGCAATGAAAACATTTAAACCACAGGTGGAGCAAGATCTCAGACAAAACAAATTTACTGCGTAGTGACCTTTAACACTTCTGACAGGAAAACTTACCTTTAAGGATCTGTGCAAAAAGGTTGGCATCATTTTCATCATAAAAAGGAGGATACCCACACAGTAGAATATATGCAATAACACCTATACTCCATACATCTACTGCTTTACCATACGGTTTTTGTGCTAGGACTTCTGGCGCTGAGAAAACAAATAATAAAAGTTAATAACACTGAACTTTTCCACATACTCCTTGTAACAAATATGTTTGTATAATCATATAAAAGGAAGCTAATTCTGCCTTAATACACAATGTAATAATGAGTTTAAGTGGTAAACAAATATTGCAATACATATACAGCACAGCAATAGTAGTTATCTTAGGGGAAATATGACAAATTTTTAATCAATTTGTATTTTTCATAGCTAACAAACCTGAGGTCTTAACAATAGGATAGTCGAGAGAGATTCCTCCTCAACACAACCTTCTTTGTCAGTTTCTTGTGGAGAGATGCCTCCAATCATTAAGATCTTTATGTCTTCATGCATAGAGTTGATTCAGTATCTCTTACAAGAGACCTTTCCTGCGAAACAGTGACTCACATGTAAGACTATTACTTCAGAGGATCTTCGTCAGCCGTATACAAGGTGAGACGTCTGCTGCTGTGATTGGTGACATCAAAAGGGTCTCTCCACTCGGAGTTCTTGTTCTCTGGACAAGATCTTCTGAATGTTTTCCAGAGCAGAGGAACTTCCTTCTGTTGATATTGGCAAGGTGCTACAGGTCTTGCTCATGTTTGGTTTATCTGAAGGGTGCAGACCTCTCTTCACCTAAGAATCCTCGGTGTGGTTCAAGAGCTTGGAGAGTTCTTGTGTCACCTTGGAAGCTAAAACCTCATGCTTGGGACCTTCCTCTGGTACTGAGTATGGGACCTTACTCTGGGTCTGTGTTTTCTTTCAAGCACGTGTGTCAATCATCTCCCAGGAAACTGACTTTGTAAGCAGTTTTCTTCTGACCTAGGCGTCCATGGATGGGTTGGAAAGCTTCAGGGTTCCATCAAGCACTGCGTAGCTATCTGAATGTCTTGTCTCCTAGAGGTTAGGTGTCGTACACTTCCTGTTAACGGAGGCCAGGTTAAGGAAGAAGTGTCCTAGTACACCCATTCGTTGTCTACACGACGTGTTTAGACAAGCCAACTCCTCATTGTCAAGTTCTCCCACCGATTGGTTGCATGCAGAAGCCCATAACACCAGAGGAATATGTTCCTCCCTGCCATTTTAAAGTACTTATCTGTTCATACGTTGTCAATGCTGGTTCATGACTACCTCAAACCACTTTTACTTTCTACTCCATGAAGAATGTAGTCCACAGTCCCTCAGACACATTTTCCTAGGGTCCAGTGGTGGCTGTTCAGCAAATGTGACTCATCCAGTGCTAAGATGATTGTGTGGAGTAGGGAATGAGGGAGCTGACTAGTCTCTTTTCTTTCCCTTTCCTCCTTTCTTTATTCCTGCGGGCAGTTTTAAGAATAGACACATCACTGGAACTGGCTTGATGCAGGTGAGTATTACAGCCATACTGTTACAGCACTTTTCATGTTCCATGCAACATGTAAATATGCTTCTCAGTAGCTAAATTCTCCTCTCCTTGCAAGGGGAATGAGGAGTGGTGGTAAACCCATTTCTTGTGGCCAACATGGTTTGTTGCCTGGACAAATAGTTCTTTTGGAATTCCATAAATACAATGAATCTGGTCATGTTTCATTGTATTTGAACCCAATGGACTGAGTGTTAGATATCTAAATATCTAACATCTCAAAGGCTTGGTCTCCTTCTTTAGCAATCTCATTGCAAAAAATTAATTCAATTACCCATCCACTCTAGTCCAAGCACTATAATTTAAATCTAAATTACTTTGGTGTGCAATAGAAAACAATTTGCATGTGTTCTAAATAGACAAAAATCTATATGCGATACTTTGCCATTTTAAATTGCTCTGAAGAGTTTATCTCAAGTGTCATACATCAGAGGTAGTTTTGGAAATCATTATATACTGTCCTTGCAGCTAAACAAGGTGACATCCAAGGGAACCATGAAATTATATAATCTCTGCAGCTGTAACTCAAGATATAAAACATAATTCTTATTAAATCTTTGCAGCCATAACTCAAGATATAAAACATGATTTTTATTAAAGTTTTTTAATCTGGAAAAATTCATGTAAAACTAGGAGCAACATTAGCAAATATGATTTGTCATGAGGCAGCAGTACCACAGAGTAGTGTACAAGGCACATACAGGTTTGCTTTGCTGGTTACTGTCTTTGGACAGATAATTTTAAAGAATGTTTTACACATTACTACTTGCTGATGACTACCTGAAATCACATGATGCCTAAAGGTTGTTTGTGAGTTTCACACCATTGGTGAATGGCTGATCATTTTGCACTACAACCATGCCACTTTCCAAGCTTTGAAGACTTTTGATAACTTGCTCAGAGGCTGGAACTTACTCCATACACAGTTACCATTTCTTTATCTTTATTTAAATATTTAGCTAGAAACCCTTACGGACAGTCAATAAACTATAAAACCAAAAGGGATCCAAATGAAAATCAGCCTGTGAGTAAAAAAGTTACTGTAGTAGTATAGGAAAAGAAGATAAGTAATCAAATATGAGGGGATAGGAAATAGAACCAAAACACATTAACTCAAGAGACATTAGCAAAATGCAGATATAAATTTGCCTCTCACTTAAACATTTAGAGATCAGATTTCACAACTGCTCAAGATAAGCTATTCCCCATTTTAGTTGTAGCCAAATAAAACTCCTCAGCAAATTGAGTGGTATTGAACCTGGTACTAGAAAACAACACTGTTTGCAGCTGCAGTTTGTATAGTATTGTGAACAAAAGTAGAGTATAGAAGATGTTTGCTTTTGTAGTAAATTTTATGTAACAAACATAATAAACTCCCCTTATGTCTATGCCACAAGTTAACATTACGAGTAGGCAAAATAAACCTGACTTATGACAAAACTATTCAAGCGTTTGAGATGAGAATCAGCACCTGAAGACCACACAGGAGAACAGCAATCCAAGCAAGAAAGGAGCAAAGTGCTAAAGCACTTAGATATCATAGCTTCATCATAAAACATTCAAAAACATTTCCACAAGTTACCTACTGACTTTTTAAGAAACAAAAGAAAGTAAAGTTCCCAGCAGATGCTGATAACACATCTACTATAACCATTTCAAGTGATCGCCTTCATCAGCAATTACAGCCATGAATGTCACCACTACTGAGGTAGAGAAAGAGATCAAGAACATGGGGTCAAAGCATCAATGGAAATGACAACAGAAAGAACAAGTTGTATATCAAGCCTGTAGGAAGCACTGGCAGTAGCAAATGTAATCAGTTCAGTAGGATAATGATCATATTCTACTGTTTCTAGAATTGTATCAACAATATCAAAAACAAGAAGGGTTCCCACCATTTTCTTATATTCCTAAATGAGAACCACACAGATGGGTTCATCTCATGCATGCAGTTTTGGCACACTACAAAGCAAAACTAACCAAGAATACAGTGGCTTTTGAGATAGCTAGTAATCAAGTCAATGTTTCAATGCTTAAAAAATTGTATTTAATGTGCTTATAGCAGTGCCTTGATGTTCACTGTTTTGAACCTGTGAGATATGATATAAAATGAAAAAATTGATTCATACCTGATATACGAGAACCAATTAAGGGATTTTGACAAAGGAAAAATCTATTTCTGGGTGAAGGCCTGTGTCGCCCAGTGAAAGTACCTTATAACATTCATTTCAAGGTATAAATAATTGCTAAATATACCAGAGAAAAAAAGCTATATGGAAATGCCAGAGTTACTACCTCTGGATCGATCACCTTCATAGGTGTCGGTACAAAAATGACAATTTGTCGAAAATTGCATTTTTCCTAACTATACAAACCTGAGGTCCTTTAACAATAGGAAGTAGCTAGCGGCAGCTGGAACGGTCGTAAGCTTCGAACAAGGGGAGAACGGTAGTTAACTGCTTGTCCGACAGTCGCGCGCCGCGCGACTGGGAGGTAAACAAATCACTTTTGCTTTTGGCCCATGCAAAATACACAGAGTGAGGGGTGGCATGAGGAGGGACTATATGTAAAGGACCTCAGGTTTGTATAGTTAGGAAAAATGCAATTTTCAACAAATTGTCATTTGTTCCGATACGTAATACAAACCATCAGTCCTTTAACAATAGGAAGACTCACTTCTTGGTGGGAGGAATCTGAGTCTTTTGATGAACAGACTGGTGTTCGTCCATCCCTGGAATGCCTCCCTGGTCGTAAGAGCGAGGGAGGGATCCAAGCCTCTGTCCGATTGATCGGGGTGTGCACCGCAGGATCAATGGTCAGACCTCTGGGCCGAGTACTAAGAGAGAGGCAAGCGTATCTCTTCGTACCAGCAAGCAAGAACTTGTTCCTGTTTGCAAGAGGCAACATAAAGTATGGGTTGTCTCAAGCTGGCATCCACTTCCTCCCCCTTGTTGGAGGAAGTGGTGGATATACGCTCCTATCCCTAGTGAAAGGGATAGGATGGGGCTCTGTTGAGTAGCTCACCTGCATCTTGTCCTTATCCAGCAGGGTGACGACCGTGTCCCTCTAACCACAGGTAGAGGGGAAGAAAAAGATGGGAAGAGGAGCCAGTCACACTCTCATTCACTCATCCATTCTTATGGTCACACCAGGACTCGATGCTGTTCAGCCTGCGAGGGTCTGGGTTCGCTACACAACGTGTTGAGCAGCCACCACGGGTCCCAAGGAAAAGGATCCAAGGACCTGTGGGCAATATCCCGAAGGTAGAAGGAAGGGCATGTGGTCTGGTTGACCAGACCCCTGCCTTCAGTACCTGCGCCACGGAGAAGTTCTTGCGGACAAGGCAGCATCTCCTTCGCATCGAAGGCGGTGAAGTCCATTAGGGAGGGTATTGTGAAGGACTCGAACCAATCGTCAGTTACCGAAGGGTTCTGAGTCTTCGCTACGAAGATCGGTACGAAATCGAGCGTCACAAATCCCCATCCCTTGTGCTTGACTTCTCAAGAGAAGTCATGCAGTTACCTAAGACGAAAAGAAGGGAATAGTCGTATGACCTATCCCTCTTCTCGACTTTGGTTATGTACAGTACTCATACTGACAAGCTATTAAGACGAAGTAATGATTGCTCTGGAACAACCGAACTAAGTCCACAGCATAGTTCGTAACTGACTCGGGCGCTCTGACAGCTGCCGACTGACTGGTTCGGAATCAGTAGAGGCAAGTTGTCCAAGCATCCGGGTAAGTCACGTGACCTTCGCCCTTTAAAGAGTTATGCTGAGAGACCAAACAAATAAAATATTTGTTAGTCACCGATGCCGGACGGCACGGCGATGATTCTCTTAATGCATAAGCTCAAAAGGCGAAAGTCAATTGCCTTCAAAAGACCGAGGTCCCTGATGGCAAGAAAATCTCATAGACGTTGGATCTCAGCTTAAGGAGAAACAACACTATGTGACGTTGAAGACGAAGGTAGGCAATGAATGCAACCTACGTCTTCCAGCTGAATCGAGAGAAGGAATCTCAAGATTCTAAACCTGTGCTTACAAATGACTGAAAACGCTAACCGCCATTTCATTGCTGTCCGTTGTGCAATGAAAGCGGGGCGTTCTTCAGTAATGAAACACAGGGGAGTGCCGCTTGAAGAACTGCTTCTCATGGGCTGAACGTTTGGAAGTAGAGCTGGCAGGTGTGGGAGTAGGCGATGTCTTTCAATACATCTGCTAATCCGGGGTGAACAATGAACAATTGTACACCTCCGAATACAAGATATTTTGAGGACAAACTCAGATTCCGCAAAAACATTCGCATTATCGGGATACGATGCAGCAAGAGACTATTACAGAATTCTGTTACCGTGCGGTAAACAGAAAGATGAGAGTCGAATAGATATCTCTGTTTAAAATTCTCGCAATACCGAAGACGATGAATACTAGCGTTTCACAGCAGTAGATGGTCATTCATGTATGAGAGAATCCCCGTTAATCAGAGACTTAAGCCCGTGATTGTTGGGCAGAGATACGGTTGTTATTCAATCCAAGCAGGTGAGAAAGACATAAACAACCGTCTATCTCAAAGCGTCAGCTGATACTGAAATGCCTCGGGCAATTCAATACGCAGTAGCTGTCGCTGACTCGTCATCCTGAGTTGCCAAGTAATCCTTTCCACAAGGAATGCGTTCGGCTAGAACCACCGAGCATAAAAGATATGCTCGAGCAATTATATTTAAGCGAAACGAATTTCGGTAAATATAAAAGCTTAAATGGTGTTGTTGTGACAACACCATAAGTATATAAAATTGAAACTGGAAACTCCTGGGAGGTTGCAGGCAACCCGGGTTGCAGTTCAATTAGAATACTTTTCGTCTAAGTCGCAATCCGTAGAATAACCAGGATATGCGCCTACCCCTCGGACCATTCAACTGCTTAGCAGAATCATGTCGCGAGGTTAATATACGTAGTATATTTGTAGGATTCTGAACAACGATCTCCATCCTAAATTCTTTCCTTCAAGAAAACAAATAAGGATTGGAGATTGACCACCTTCGTTCTCTATTAAAGAGAGTGAAGGAGAAGTCTTCCTCGAAGGAAAGCTTCAATGGTGAACAGAATACTAAGACGATAGTTCCAGCCAAACTGGATATTCCCGTCCGTTCTTCTCTATTCCAGGTTGGTCGCCTACTGTGAGATAGTCTTCTTTCAGCAGCAGTCTTCTTCCTAATGCTAGAAATTCCAGGAATTCGAGCATAGGCGAGGTTCCCGATTATCGTGTAACATATCGGGGATTCTCGTCTCGCTCACTTTGGACCGTGGTCTCGCCTAAGTGTTTGGAGATCGTAAGAAACTCTAACACTCTGAATGCGCTAGAAATTCCGTAGAATTCTAAGCAGTCTGCGAAACCCCCACCGAATTCGTCAAACGATATCGGCTGGTGGTCCTCTCGATTCCCGTAGAAATCGAGAATGGGGCAGGATCCCTCCTCAACGACCGGGGCTTACGTCAGGTAGGACCCGAAGGTCCCCCCTGGTAGCGCAGTCCCCAACGTGGGATCCTACAGAGAAATCTCTGTAGGATCCTTCCCCTTTCCCTCGTAGCAGTAAGGAGAGAGGGAATGGGGGAGGAATTGGATACTCGCTCGCCTTCCCAGTGGAACTAGCAGTTGGAGAAGAGTAGGAGCAGCCATCGCCTTGCGGCGATGGCCTCTCAGAGTCTGGGAAAACGTATCGTCAGGAGAAAACGTTTCTTTTCCCGAGGAGGGTTACGAACTCTCACTGTAGGTAAGGGTCTGCCGCCACTGTGAACGTCGTCTGGGTGGGGCTGATCGACACCTGACAGGAGAGAGCCGATACCGTCCTCCGACTCATTCCAGTCCTCGTCGAGGTCGAAACCTCTCAGGAGGACCGAAGGAGTATTTAAATACGGTGTCCGAAGACACGTAGAAACGCCGCTGTCGCAGTAGAGGAGGTGGAAGTAGCTTGATCGACCGGCCAGAACTGAGAGAGCCTTCTTGTCCGGAGACGAGAGACTCTGGTTCAAGACAGAATCGGCAAGCTCCGATCGCGGCAAACCCACCGTCGGTTTGGGTTCCCTCTCGGGCCCCAAACCGACTCGAGCAGAGACATGGGCTCTGCTGGTGGGAGCGGCGATCCTTCCCCCCGGTCGTTGTGCTGACGAATCAGTGCAATAACCTGGGTAAAGTTACTCTGAATCTCGGAAGTTACAGCGTCTTGAGGAGTAGGACCGTCCAGTCCCTCCAACAAGAGCAGCTCCCAGGACCCTCCTCCTTCAGAAGAAGGGGGGCCAGCAACAGATCCCTGACGGTTGCCTCCAATCACTTGCGCGTACGTCCTGGTTGGTCCTAAGACCAACCTGGCACGTGCGGCGTCGTGACGGGATCGTGAGCGGCGCATCTCTCACGATCACTCCTATATACCTCGCTCTTCCTGGCGTATGCCGAGGAAGTTGAAGGTATCGGAGAGACAGAACTGACGCTACCCCCTCTCCCCCTGACGGTCGCCTCCAATCACTTGCGCGTACGTCCTGGTTGGTCCTAAGACCATACGTGGCACGTGCGGCGTCGTGACGGGATCGTTAGCGGCGCACCTCTCACGATCACTCCTAGCTACCTCGCTCTTCCCGGTGTAGCCCGAGGAAGTTGAAGGTAGTGGAGAGACAGACCTGACGCTCCCCCCCCGCTCGCTGGCAGGACCAGCGTACGTGGGGGGCTGCAGCCGATCACCAACCCGCGGTGGGGATCGATCTGCAGGCCTGGCCGTGCCGCTCACCTGTGGCGAGCGGCTCGACTGAGAACGTCGACGCTGATGTCTAGCGTCAGGCGAGCTGTTGCTGGTTACCGTCTCCGCCCGGTCCCGATGGGAGCGGCGTCAGGTGACCTGCTAGGCTCGTTGTCGCGGTGAGACCGGCGAGCGTCCTCTCGGCGCGTCGAGCCGCTGGTACCAGCCGTGGCTGGTACCGACGACCGCGGGGACCCCTTCCTCGCCTCAACCCGTGGCTGGTCAGCGACCGTCACGTCAACCCGAGCAGCCAGCTGGTCGCTGCGAGAGCGTCCACTGGCCTAGCGAGAGTCGTCTGCACGACACTCGCCAGTCTTCTGCTCCGCGCTTCGGTCTTGGCGGCGAGCGAGCTCGAGTGTCAAGACTTTGGCTGGACGGTCTCCCGCGGGAGACCGTCCACTCGGTACTTCTCGCTAACGAGAAGCCGAGGCGGATCCTGGTTTAGCGGCAGAACCGCTAAAACCAGGCGAGGAAGTGCCAGCCGAAGCTGGTACTCCTCTGGTCCCCGTCTTCTTCTCCTTGGTAGAAGAAAAGACGGGCCCTGTTCCCGAGGGAGCAGGAGGACCAGCAGAAGAGCTCCCCGAATCGCCGGAGCGAGACGGGCCCTTAGAAGGTCCCGAAGGAGCCTTCTTAGGGGGGAAAACCCGGGTTACCAGCTGGTCGCTGCAAGAGCGGCCGCTGGCCAGGCAAGAGTCACCTGAGCGTCTCTCACCCGCCTTCTGCTCCGTGCCGCGTCTTGGCGCCGAGCGAACTCTGGCGCCGAAACTTGGCTGCACGGTCTCCCGAGGGAGAACGTACACTCGGGATCTCTCGCGAACGAGAGACTGAGCCGGAACCTGGCGTAGCGGCATCGCCGCTAGCACCAGGCGAGGAAGTACCAGAGCTAACCGATACTCCTCGTGTCCCCGTCTATCTCTTCCTTACGGAAGGGGAGACGGGCCCCGCTCCCGAAGGAGCAGGAGGACCAGCAGAAGGACCCCCCGTCCCACCGAGGTGGGACGGGCCCTTAGAAGTTCCCGAAGGAGACTTCTTAGGGGGGAAGCAGCCTTCTTCTTCTTCGGCTTATGGGCCTTAGAAGTCGAAGGGGAAGAGGCAGCAGCAGACGATGAAGACGAAGATGACAGCTTCCTCTTCTCCTCTTCCTCGTCAGCTCTCGCAGGACAGTCGTCAGGTCCTCCATCCAGGAGGGAGCCGGGGCAGTTGCCGAAGCAACAGGGCCCGACTGCACCTGTCCGGAAGGACCTGGGACTGGGGAAGACACACCGTGGGCAGGACCAGCATGGACAGGCACAGGAATCAGGAGCGACAGGAACAGCAACCAGCTCAGGAGCTGCAGGAACAGCGGCAGCGGTAGACCCAGAAGGGACAGCCAAGCCAACAGCGGGAATCACATCAGCGGCAGGTACGGCAGGCCCAGCGATCGCCTCGTAGAATCATCGGCAGCCAGCGGAACCTGGGTCCTGGCGGCCGGTCCAGGGGCGAGCTGCTGGAACAGCGGAAGTCTGGGGCAGGCAACACGAAGAAAACAGGCGGCGGCGGCAACCCCACCTCGGTACGGCTGCGGCCCTAGTAGCGGCAGACGGCGTCATCGACACAGCATGGGGAGTGTAGACCAGGAGGGGGGGAGCAGCATAAGCGGCCGTGGTAGTAGTGGAGACCGCCCCAGACCTCGCTAGACGCTGCGGCAGCCCGTGGATGCTAGGCACGCCCTGCCTCCGCGGTGGTCCATACCTGTCCAAGGTCGTCTCCCACGGATGTAGCACCTGCGGTAACATAGATAGATTAGTAAGAGGGGTTCCCTCACGCACGGGGGGAAGACATGCCCCACCCCGAACGCAAGGAAGACCCCCAAATACAAAATACAACGAAGAAGCTGAGCGGGGGGCAGGAAGGAAGACGAAGAATCGGATACCAAGGGAGTCGCGGGAGAGCTTTCCGACGACTTCCTGGCAGACCTTCGCTTCCCTACCCCCGCACAGCAGTGAAAAGTAATATGAAAATTAAACAGAATACTGCCCTTGCGATTCACTTCATAGAACTTAAAGGGGAAAAGATCAATTCCCGGGTAAGAACGGAAACTTGATCCAATAATATGATGCTATCATAAAATATATATGAAAATGAAACAGAATACTGCACTTGCGATTTCATTTCACATAAAAAAATCGTAAGGATCAATTCCCGGGTAAGAACGAAAATTGATCCAAATTAAATTTCATGCAAATAAATAAATGAAAATGAAAAGAATATTGCAATTGCGAATCCACTTTCATTGCATTCTATTATACAAAATTAAAAGGCTCGTGCCGAGCGCAAACACACTCTCGGTAACGAACGCACAGGGCAAACATATAATGAAAAGAGTACTTACATTTTTCAATTACACACTTTCGCCCAAATACATGACTCGGCGCGAGCGCGCCCGCCCTCGGCACCGAGGCATAATTCAAGGGTTCAATTCATGAAAAGAGAGGAAATCGCCGCATCTACGGCGATAACTCCATGTTGGTTCATAATTAAGTAATGAAAATGAAAACAGTGTACTTACAGTTTCATTTTCAAGTCAAACAAACCATTAGTAGAAAACACAATATAAACAAAGCATACGACGATGAAGCGGGCAGAGAGCGATGACGAACACGTCCTTCACACCCGCGGCCGAAAGCAAAAAGTGATTTGTTTACCTCCCAGTCGCGCGGCGCGCGACTGTCGGACAAGCAGTTAACTACCGTTCTCCCCTTGTTCGAAGCTTACGACCGTTCCAGCTGCCGCTAGCTACTTCCTATTGTTAAAGGACCGATGGTTTGTATTACGTATCGGAACAAATGGGGCGAGGGGATGCCACTACCACAGACCTCCAGCCAAATAGTCTCTCCTCTCTCAAAATCCCTCACCAGAGAGGAGCCGTTCCAACGATCCCCCTCCGCTCGTCCCCGCTTCTTCTGCCAAGAACTACATTCCTGAATACACACCCAAGCTTGGGCCAGCTAAAGGGTGGTGAAAGGAAAAGAGAGGGATGGGTTCACTGGGCGACACAGACCTTCACCCAGAAATAGATTTTTCCTTTGTCAAAATCCCTTTTCTGGGATTGGCATGTGTCGCCCAGTGAAAGAGTAACAGAGAATCAGCCATACAAGCTTGGGAGATCTAGAATAAGACTAAAACATTTATAATTATAAAAAGGAGAAATAAAACTTTTTCTTATTAAATTTTAATGATCTAAGATTAACAAAAACCAAAACAGGAGTACTGGTGTAACAAACATATATGGCCAAGTTCATACCATCACCAAGAAATTCAACAGTTAATGAATATAGAGTTATATGAATAATGGACTATGTACAAGTACAGGAGTGGGCCGATAAGCAATCCAATCCAATAAAAGATGCAAGAAGGGAGGGAACACAAGTGAGGCAGGTAGGTGAGAGGGAGTGCCAAAAAGTAATACTAGTGGAAAGAATGCTAATTAATAATATCCAACTTCACAAACTACATGATTAGGCTGTATCAGGTAAGACAACATTTCCTGCAGCCACTGCAGAAAATTTAAGGGCCTCTAAAGACTTTAGATAGTGGCGTTTAAATACTGTCGGGGATTTCCAACCCGTATACTTTTAGAGATCATCAAAGTTCATATGATGAAAATAGTTAACTGAGGTAGCTACCGCTCGGATATCATGTACCTGAGGAACTGAATCCGGATTAGCTTGTTTAATAAAATAAAGAATTTGTTGTCTGATGCCTTTTAAAGAAATGGTTCCACCTTTCTCTCTAATAAAAAGAGGACCTGAAGACTTATTAGAAGTCCTGTCAAGATAAGGCTTTAATGTAATAACTGGACATAATGATGGGTCTTGTGGAAGAGGGACAATCTTCCATGGAGACCATCTGTTCTGAGGGTCTTCATTCTTTGCCAAGAATTTCAGGTCCGGAGAAAGTAGAACTTCTCCTGACGGGAGGAAATCAATATGATTTGGTTCTCTAGAGAGAGCCGACAGTTCTGATATTCTAGCACCTGAGGCCAGGCTCAGTAAAAATAATGTTTTCCTAAGAGCACGATTCATTATCAGTATCTGAGGCTAACTTGAGTACTTCATTTAAAAACCAGAGACCGTATGAGGTCGATTTACTGGTCTCAGCCGAGCACATGCTCTAGGTATAGATGAGAAGTATGAATCTGTTAAAGCCAAACTGAAAAATCTTTTTCAGGGCGGACTTAGTCGTAGTAATGGTACTAGCGGCTAGACCTTTTTGAACAGAGTTCTAAAAAATGAAATTGCCAGATTTGTAGTCATTGTCTGAGCATCTGATTCTTTTAGAAAGATGACTAATTTCCTCACTGCTGAATCACATTGCCGGAGTGTCGATTCTCTTTTGTCTGATTCCACAAACAATGTGTTAAGCGGGTCAATATTAGCATCTTTCTGTGCCGCAAACTTCATGAAATCCATAAAGTTAGGGCATTCAGAACTCTTAGGGAAGCTGACACAGTCTGAGTTTGTACCACCTGAGTCAGCTTTGGGTTGGGAATCCTTCTGGGCCGGAGTTCCAACTCTAGTAGAAGAGGAAACCAATTGCTCTTCGGCCAGTTGGGTGCTGCCAACGCTATCTGCCCTTTGAAAGATCTGAGTTTGTGTAGAAATTTCATTAAAAAGTTTATTGGTGGAAACAGATAAATCTTCTGCCAATTGTTCCAGTCTATGGACATCGCATCTGTGGCGTGAACTAGAGGATCCAAATTGGGAGCCACAACATGGAAGTTTGTGGTTGGATTCCATGGCGAACAAGTCCACTTGAAGGTCTGGAATCTGTAGGCAAATCCAATTGAATGATTTTGTGTCCAGAGACCATTCCGATTCCAGCGGAGTTGTCCTGGATAGGGAATCCGCAATGACATTTCGTAAACCTGCCAGGTGAGTAGCTGACAGGTGCCAATGTTTCATTGCCAGCGAGAAGATCACTATCATCACGTGATTTATGTGACTTGACTTGAAGCCTCCTCTGTTTAGGCAGTGAACTATCACTGCACTGTCCAAGACTAGTCTGATATGAATATTCCTGGCCGGAGCTAGTCTTTTTAGGGTCAGGAAAACGGCCATTGCTTCCAGGATGTTGATATGAAGCTGGCGGAATACCGTCGACCATGTTCCTTGAACCTTCTTGTGTTGAGAATAGCCCCCCCATCCGCTCAGAGAAGCATCCGTGTGGACTACTAGAGACGGTGGGGGAAACTGGAGTGGAACTGACTTGGAAAGACTCTTGATTGTTGTCCATGGACGTAGTTTTTTTTTCAGTATCAGCGGAATCAAGGAGATCTTGTCTCTGAGTCTGCTGTTGGCTCTTTTCCGCCATACCCGGTTGATACCCTTCAGTCTTGCTTTCAACAAGAGGTCTGTTAGTGAAGCAAACTGAAGTAAACCTAGTACTCTTTCTTGGGTACGGCGAGACGCCCGTCTGTTTTTTAGAAATTGCCTCGTAGTTTTTGCTATCTCTTTGCACTTGGTTGGCGGAAGAGATAGTTTGTGTGTGGTTAGATCCCACTGGATTCCTAACCATTGAAAGCGAGACGCTGGAATGAGACGTGACTTTTCCTTGTTTATCTGGAACCCCGATACTCTAGGAATTTTATTACTTTGGCTGTTGCCCTGTGACATTCCTTGTCGTTGGGTGCCAGTCGTTTAGGTAAGCTACTAGCGTAACCCCCTGAGCTCTTAGTTCTTGAACTATTGTCTCTCCCAGTTTGGTGAATATTCTGGGGGCTATATTGAGCCCGAATGGCATTACTCTGAACGAATAAGCCTGTCTTCCTAGTTTGAATCCTAGATAGGGAGAAAAGTTTCTCGCTATCGGGACGTGATAATAGGCGTCTGTAAGATCGATAGAGGTGGTGACGACCCCACGGGGAAGTAGGGTCCGTACCTGCGAGACAGTTAGCATGCGAAACTTGTCGCATTGAATGTATGAGTTGAGACTGGACAAGTCCAGAATCACTCTTCGTTTGTCCGTGTCCTTCTTTGGCACGGTGAACAAACGTCCCTGAAACTTCAGGTGTCTGACCTTTATTGCCTTCTTCTGGAGAAGGTCTTTGGCATAATTTAGAAGGTCTGTCATTGGGATTTGGTGGAATCTGACTGGTGGAGGAGGCCCTTGTATCCATATCCACCCCAGACCTTTTGATACTATACTTTGGGCTCATGGACTGAAGGTCCAATGGTCCCCGAAGAGGTACAGTCTCCCACCTACCTGGACTGGATCATTGGCTGCTTGAGGTCTTACTTCCTCTGCCTCCTCTGAAACCTCTGCCCCTAGAGGTGGCTCTGGAACCAGCTCTGTGCCGGTAGGCTCCTCTTGCTCTACTGCCTCTTCCTTGCCTATTATAGGTTTGAAAGGCTCCCTGTGTTTCAAACGAAGCGTTGAAAGCAGGGGAGGTCACAAATGTAGCCGAACTCGAGGGTTGTTGAGTTGGCTGCCTTTGTACAAGGACAAACTGTTGTTGTGGTCTTGCCTTAGATGTTGAAGGCTGACCAAGCTGTGAGACAGGGACTGCTTGTACCAGTGCCTGTGACTGAGAGGTCTGGAAAGGCTGATACTTCCTGACCCTCTTCCTGTTTTTGGGTTGTAGTCCGGAGGCTTCAAACTTCCTCTTGAAGGGAAGGCCCCAGCGGACATGAAGATTCTGATTCGCCCTAGCTGCCTCACTAATGATACCATTCACTATGTCCTCAAGGAAGAGTTTAGGTCCCCAGATTGAAGCCTTAATTAGTTTATTAGGCTCGTGTCTGATGGACGCATAGGCCAGGACATGCTTCCTGCAACTCCGCCTAGCAACCACAAAATCATACAGGTCACTTTGGAAAGTCTGCAGCAGCGACTTTGTTAGGACCCGGAATAAAGGTTCCTCAGAGTAGACTGAAGCCGTCAATTCCACCGTGGTAACGGAATTGATTGATCTACTTAGCCTACATTTAGCCTCGAATTCTGCCTTTACTAAGGCATCTGGAATTCTGGGAAGCCTTTCACTGTGAAAGTTTCCAGAGCGCCTACCCAGCACTCCAGATCTCCGGGAAAGAGCAAAGAGGTAGGTTCTGTCTCTCTAAGTTGAGGCATTTGCTTATCCTCTATTCCCGCCTGCAGAGTTAATTCTGCAATCTTGGAAGTACAAGGGGTCGGGACGTTATCCCCTACCACGAACATGGTATAACAACCTTTATTTGGTGTCCTCTTCATGTTAATGCACTCCCATTCTGAAAGAGTGCGGACCAATGCCGACTGTGCCTGGTCCCTAGGATAGATCACCGTCTCCTTGGGGACTTTGTCTACTCTCACAAAGGCTTCTTTGGCTAAACGAACGTAGCCCAGGAAGGGAAATTGGAGACCCTCCGGGAAGAATTCATAATCTTCCACCATACGGGTACCGCATCCTTCAATTGTCAGCATGCCCTCAGAGAAAGGAGCATGCAGAGCCAACCGCCATGGGTTGTTATCCTCAAATGGCGGGAGCTTAGATGCATCCGGTACAACGAAGGATTGTTGTGTGCCTCAGGACTGAGTAAGTCCAGCCAGCAAACTCTCCTGAGTCTGTAGTCTCTGAGGAAGAGACAAGATAGATTGTCCTGATGTCTCTAAGCCCGAAGCGAGCTGAGACGACATCGATTGAAACCTCGAGTCTACTATGCTGCCCATCTTCTCCATGAGGAGATTTGCAAAGGCATCAGGGTTAAAGCCGGATTCCAATGGTCAAGTTTTAGGACCTCTAGCTCTCGACCCCTTCTGTGGGGGAGTAGCTTTCGCCGGGGCAGTCAAAGGCTTGGTAGCCAATGATGACCTGGCGGAGTCCACTGGAGAAGGCTTAGCTGGTCTGGCAGCCTTCTGCAGGGAATTCTTTGTTAAAGTTTTCACCTTGGGGATTTCAGAACCAAACCTCTCCTCAAGGATCCTGGACTTCAAAAACCCCTGGAAGGAAGACGATGAAGAAGATGGACTAAAAATATTAACCTTAGAGCTAATACCTCCTGCCTCACTTACCTCCCTACCTTCTTTCTGCGAGTCGATGGCCATCGGTTCTCGGTGTAGGCTGATGTCTGCTACCTCTCCGGTCACTTCCTCACATAAACCCTCATCAAGGGGGATCTGGGTCTCTAGGCAGATCCTCTCTATGATAGGAGCCGCAAGTTCCCTAGCTACTGCTGCCGAAATCCTAGCATTGGGATAGAGGAGAGAGCACATCTCCTCCAACAGCATATAGGGACATCCAGCGGTTACATTCCTGCCATAGCCACCTACCCAGGTTTTAAGGCTTGTCAGTGAGGAGGTCTCAAGTGCCAGAGGGGTCTGTAAGAAAGGACGAAATCAGATCCTCCAGAAATTCACCCCTCCTATATGCAACTATTGTTAAAAAATAAACATTACCAAGGTGCGGATGGAACTTACAGACTCATTAGTTACGTTCTGTACTAAACCCTAACATACTTCGCAGCCATCCGGATGCCAGACTAGGAAATTTTCCATCTGTACCGAACAGCTGGCATGAGATCGGCAGACTGCATGCCAACAGGGTTGTTGAATGACAGCCGAGCAGCCCAACTCCAGACAGTGTACCATCTGTAAGTTAGAATTGATGCATGAGTACACTTAAACTAGTTTTTTGATAACTAGTTACAGGGAAAAAATCAACTCTTCAGTAAGAATTGTATTAAAAAACAAGCTGTGAAAGTCTCCGCTTGCTCTGGAATCCACGATCTCATTATCGTGATTGCTAATACCGATGGAACTGGTTAAATACGAATAGAACAGGGAGCCAGGTAAACCTGGTCTGAACCTGAATGTACCGGAAAAGAGTAGCTATTCCAAATTAAATGGAAAAGTACTCTAAACCTGGTTCCATTCCCACCGGAATAGGGGCAGCAGCGGAAAAATTGAGAATAATGTAAAACAGAGCAGCGGACTTAGCAATACGTACTAACTACTTCCAGTGTGTAATAACCCGGCGAGAGTAATGATAGAACATACTTTGACCGGGAAACACAGAGCCGGGGAAGTACCCACAGAGATTATAAAAACTCTATTCCTTGACCTCCTCCGACTAATCCCCCGGGAATAGTGCTAGACGCTCCAGCTGTCGTTCCCCGGAAGGGTTACTAGAACAGCGAGCTAACGAAACACCACCAGAAACAAACCGGCCAGAAGGGAAGAGCACGGAGGGGGAAGGGTAACTAGTAAAATACAAACAAGGGGGTAATAACAAAAATATGTAAACTACAACTCCTTAATCTCCTCCGACTAAAACCCCCGGGATGGTGCTCAACGCTCCAGCTGCCTTTCCCCGTAAGGGTTACTAGAAAAGCGAGCTAACGAAACGCCTGGCAACAGCGACCGGTCAGGTGATTAATACCTTCCGAGAAGCCGTGGAAAAACCTACAACTAAAGGGGCAGAGGACGGCAAGCCAAATGACACCCTAAAGGAGGAATTAGCCAAGGCTATACTAACTAAAATATTGAAACAGGAATTATTGGAAGTACCGACGAAAAAATAATCCATCTACAAAACCAGCCTAACCCTCCAAAATCAGATATACCAATCTGGTCAGGTGGCTTAGGACGGCGCTTAATAGAACGTCGTGAAAGAGGGAACTCAGAACCTAAACTAACCCTCCAAAATCGAATATATATATCGACCTGGTCAGGAAAGATGGGTCTAGCACCTACATTCTGTGACAAGAGAGAATTCTCTAGTAAAGGATCACCTTCCAAAACTAATTCAATAGTCTGGTCAGGATCGCCAGAACTAAAACCAACTAAGGTAGAGAGAAAAAACTCTTTACCGCCCAGCCTAACTTCCAAAATCTAACCTAGATCTGGTCAGGTAGGCTAGGAACGGTAATAAGCGGCCAAGGATAGATAATATTCGTATAGGACTCCCAACATCGTCAATATAATAGCAATAATATTGTAACAAACTAAATAGCAATAAAATCATCTACATAAAATGCATGAGCATCGCGAATTAATGAGAATTATCACTTCTCCAGTAAAAAGCGTAACATTTGGCTAGCCTAGGTCACTACAACACAATATTCGCACATGTAATAGAATGAAAATTTATTGTATTTCGTGAGGGAACCGCATCGCTCCTGAAGGCCTTTTTTTAAAAAAGAGAGAGGGGGAAACCCTCTGATAGGTAGGTAGGTTATAATTAAAATTGATAAATTTTATTAAACAACCTATCGGAACCCATCAGGAGCGAAATGGTAAAATTCCACGATAACAGTAGCGTATACTGTAAAAAGCAAAAATGATAATGATTTATCGTAATAAAAAAAGTTGAGGCGACTGAATACGCGAACAGCAATGCATTTACTAAATGGCCGCACGAGAGCTGATACGCTCGGCTCCCAGTTGACATTATAATAAACAGTACCACATAAAATGCACCGCTGCCCGAACACGTACAAAGTCAGAAAAATAATACTCAACTTAGATGAAGATGCTTCCTGATGATCAGAAGACACAATAAATCCACAATCACAAAAGCTAGAAATCACGATAAAAAACACACCGTGACAACGAGTGCTATGAAGGAATGTTGTTCTTGGCAGAAGAAGCGGGGACGATCGGAGGGGGATCGTTGGAACGGCTCCTCTCTGGTGAGGGATTTTGAGAGAGGAGAGACTATTTGGCTGGAGGTCTGTGGTAATGGCATCCACTCGCCCCGTTTTTATACCGACACCTATGAAGGTGATCAATCCAGAGGTAGTAACTCTGGCATTTCCATATAGCTTTTTTTCTCTGGTATATTTAGCAATTATTCATACCATGAAATGAGTGTTAGGGTATAAGGTACTTTCACTGGGCGACACAGGCCAATCCCAGAAAATATTTTAGCAAAACAGTAAACATCCTAAGCAGACAGCGGTGATAAATGGGATAAGCATCCGAACAACTATAAATTACCGTAATTGATAGACAAGATTATATGGGATCATTAAAAGTACCCTGGTAACACAGGAGCCAAAGATACACTCACCAACATAACCTGGAGTACCACACGCAGTAGCCATGATCCCTGAATCTTCCATTTTGCTGAGACCAAAATCACTAATCATAATCTTGCTGTCTTCATCAGGACTGTAGTAGAGTAAGTTCTCTGGCTGTAAAAGAACGACAACAGAAAAACCATTACATATTCTGAAAGGTTCACAAAATAATTTATGACAACACAGTAAATGAAGCATAAATAAAACTTCATGCCAATCACTGTAAGACATTGAAATTGTATGTTTATTTCTAGCAGTGTACCAATGAAGATTATTTACAAATCATGTTGACATTGGATAAAATAGTTAGTCAACATCAATAGGCAGCCCCCAAGTTAAGGCAGTCTCGACTTTAGTCAAACCAATCTTATGACGCTTTTAAAAATTATTCATTATAAAATCGCCTCCGCATTAAGACAAAAATCCAAAGTTAAGTCGACATTAGGTTGGGTATTAGTTTCTGAGCTCCCACATGAAAATAAGTATATGTTGACATTCTTCCGTGTGCAAGCCAACCACAGGATTAAAGGTAAGGTTTTCATCACTTTTTCTTTTTTTATAAATTTTTAAAAGTTAAGATCTGAATGTTGGATTTGACTTGAGTCACACCTCAGGAACTGATCTCTGCCTTATGTAGTGTTATGTATATGAGTACAGTACAACAAGCACTGAACCCATTACTACCTATAAATGGTTCTCCATTCAAAAATATGCAAATCTGGTAAACTGTCAATATAACCCCTTAATTTGCTCTTGTGCCTCTGTGTCTCATAATAGTATGGTCTGAAGATTTGTAAAGAAAAAAACTGATTCTCCATACCATATCTTACTGACAAGCTTTAATCTTCTAATGAAAGTTTCAGACTAGAAAGTGTTGATGATGAATTTCTTTTGTTACCAGAGGGATTGCCTATGAATGTTTGCCGTTTTTGAAGAGGTTAACAGACCATCAAGAAAAGTGGTTCAAATGTTTTCACACACTCAAAAAATTGCCCATAAAACAATAATGTAGCAGTAACTAATAGTGTTTTGATTTGAAGATACATCAGTGGGGAAGGTAAATGGGGAGCAGATATATTTAGTATTTGTTTTATAATTATTCCTAAATTTCAATTGGGAGATATATTTTGGATATTACTAACTTGACATCCTATTCTGTTCATATGCTGGTGAATATGTATGTGCAATTCAAATGTAAACGAGAGGGAGGGGGCCATATACTAAGAAAATACAGTGGAACTTTGAATGACTGGCCCAGAGAAATGGAAAGGGATTACAAATCAAGTAACATTGTAGAAATAAAACCACATGTGTGTGAAGGAGAGAAGAGTTATTTGAAGGCAGTTGGCTGTATGTGCACTGACTGTTTATGTGTATTGGGATTAAAAAACACTGAAACAAAGTTCTTTGTTGACTTCCTTCAAAACCAATTATCCATAGTCATAGACATGAAAATATATTAAATTTGAAAACACTAACTGAGGCAAAATGAAATAAGCACTACATTATTTAACATTTTGAACATATAACCTGCAATTTCATTATAATTATATGCTACTGGTATGTGAAACAATGATATAACTGTATGTTAAAATGGAAATATTTTGTCCTTTTTTGAGAAGTAACTCCAGCTATCTAGAACTAATAAGCAGCTGAGATGTGCTACTCAACAAAAGCAACTGAAACAGAGCAGGAGGTCTTACCTTGAGATCCCTATGAACAACTCCCTGGTCATGCATGTAGTCAACAGCTTCCAAAACTTGTCTTATAAGATCTGATGCATCTTTCTCTGTGTAAGAGCCTTTTTCTACAATACGATCGAAAAGTTCACCTCCTGTTACTCTGAAAGGAAGATACAGCACTGCAGTTTAACTGTAATAAAAAGGCCCGGCTTCCAATAACACATAGACATTAAAATAAATGTTCCATCTGGATTGTGGATCACCATAAAAAAATATGTTGATGCCAAAGTAACTCAAACTATTTATGATAACATAAAAAGAAAAACTTGATACTATAATCAACAGGAAATATTAGGTCACAATATATGTGCATATATATATATATATGCACATACAATTGTGTGTGTTTGTATGTATGTATTTCCAATAAGTTGTTTCCCATAAAAGGGGTCAGTCTGAAGAGACAAACATAACAGACATATTCATGATTTATCTCTAGAATCAGGAAGGCACAACCTGAGCAAAAAAACTCAATGACAGCCAGTACTTGTAAAGGTACGATGAAGACACATCAGGGATGCAATGGTCATTACCCATGTCCTGCCACAATCTTATCTTCCCCACACTTCTAAGTCACCACCATTTCCTAAAACTTCTGCCACCTATCATCTCCCTCCACTCTCTCCATATGACCAAACTGGCTCAAAATGTGCTATGCCATCTTTTCCCAAATACTAACTTCATCTTTACATTGTCTTTGTATTAATACTTTTCACCATTTCACCCCCATCTTTCTCCCTTAACACAATATGCACATATAATTATGTATTTTCCTATTATTTCCATGACTAATTGCACTTTTTGTGATAAAACTATCAAAATACTCAGGTATAAGCACTTTAAAGGGTTTTTTGAATGATCAAAATAGGCCATTCTAAGCATTTGAGCTATTCGGGGCATGTGGCATGCATCCCCTGTGAATCCAGGGGATCCACTGTAATTCTTGTCCATGTATCTTTTGTTAGAAATTTCATTATATGCCTCTCCTTTCAAAAACACTTCAGTCATTTCACCCTCTACCCTAAACTGGCAGGAACTCCCACCTCAATGTAATTAAAGGAAGCAGAGGTTTTAGTCTTTAACTGTAAAACCCCTACAGTTTCCCCTGTTACAGGAAACAACTCATTGCTTTCTATATACATGTATATATATATATATATATATATATATATATATATATATATATATATATATATATATATATATATATATATATATATATATATATATATATTATATAAATATAATACTATACATTATACTACTGTGACTTATCTGGAACTAATTTAATAAATTCACTACAGTAAAATCTCATACCATGAAACATATTTATAAATACTTTATCTAGTGGCACCATTTTGGAATCAACATTCTAAGCAGAATATTTTGCATCCCCTTGACTGTCAGGGCTTCCACTAAATTCTGAACTGAATGAAATTAAATATTCTCTAGCCAGAATGAAATCTGAAATTACCTGAAGGAAAAAACAAACTTTTCAACTCAATTTGAGAACACACACTACCCAAAATTAAACTCCTACATAATTTCATTATATTTATGCTAAACTTTCTATGGTAAAACGGTGTAAATTCTGAAGTTCTCTCTGTAGAAAAGAAGTGTTAGGTTTCTTTTTAGGTAAAATGTAACACCATGAATCACATAGATCAAACTGAGGATTTGGGGACTTCACTTAAGGCTTGGGTGCTTTTAATATATTTTTTGTAGTGTCAGCTAAAAAAAAAAGCAATGTGAACCAAACATAAAAAGGAAAGGATTGCACTGTGATCTCTATTAACAATGACAACATCCTACACTCAATGCATTCCTGTTATCTACGCAACGTATGAAGGCTGAAAAACAGTAGCAAACAGAAGGAATGTGTTAGATCATTTTACGAACAGTCTACTAGAAGGTGAATGTTATTCCCAAAATAAATGCTTGATGGACTACGCCCCCTCACTGCACAACAAACACATCCATCGATGCAGGAAATGGTTAAAGGATGCTCAGCCTTTGGATACGATAACAGCACTACAAGGGACATCACTAATCACAGCTACTTGGAGGAGGCTAATAGATTTGATTCGAAGAATGTCGTGCCACTTATTCTTGACATTGCTCAGACACGTTGGTAAAGCTTTTCATTCTTTATACTTGTGCAGTGAGGTTTATATTTATCATCTTGGTCAATAAGTCTTCCAACTTAAAATTTTAGTTCCATCACAACATGCTTAACTGTGCTGTACACATCTACAATGTAGATCTTTGAAACTATATTAAGCTAGTCATCCAAGAAAAAGCCCTCTTTTGAGCTAAAACCTTGTTAGTACTTTGATATGTATATTTTTTGTATACCTGTTGCTATCAGGTTAATTATCCCAGGGTAATTATGTCTGAGGATAATGCTCTTGGGCATGAACTCTGATAAAGAAAAAAGAAAAATATAATTAGGAAATCCTTCAGAGATTCCATTCCTCAAAATGATTCTTCTCGTATTGTTCACTTAAATGATAGCTAAAATGATTTACAAATTCTATCAAAGAAATTTGTTTGGTCTGAAATGGTGCACCTTTGGCATCAATTATATATATGGTCATATACAGGAATAAATAAGAATTCTTAAGACCTTCAGTACAAATATAAAGTGATCAGAGGCCCACACAAAGAATTTTTTCCCAAGTTAATCATATACTGTATGTCACTAGATTTTTCTGGCTGATTTTGAAGTACAGTAGTACATGAAATTAATGCTTGACCTAACAAATGGTGAGCTCAAAAAATTCCAAAATATTTGCTAAACAAAGCAGAAAGAACCTGAGGCAAAAGCTAGGCATCATCATATTGTCTGGGGTAACAATCAGAATAACTACCTAATTCCCTGACAACACAAGAATTCATTATATACCAGTTTCAACGAGAAATACTTCACCAACAACTCAACGTTGATTTCATACCCGGTAGGTTGATGTACACAATTAAAGGACATCAGTTGACTAGGAAAGCAATCATTCTTCTGTGATCTTTTAGATAACACACCAAAAGGATTAATGATTCTTTTCTCGAATGCCAAACCTAGGGAATTTATCTTACCTACTTCTCGTATCAGGCAGTTGCTTCAAAGCCTCCAAATGCCACTTTCCAATACTATACATATACAGAATGTATCCTACTTTTAGGGGGTACTATTTACCATACTGTTTACCCTATTATTAGGTATATTGTGAGTGACAGACAATCTCTGAGGCATTCTTAAGAAAAGATGACACAGTAATGGGGAACACCAAGCTTCTACCTAAGTAACATAACAGAGCAGAAGTGAGAGAACCCTTTTCAGACACTCTACAACATAGCCTAACCTTTGGTAGATCAAGGTACTTAGTATCCGCGGCGGCCTAGACTATGGCAGCTGCGGTTTTTCTATGCAGTTTTACTTACTGAACAAGAATTTTAAGTAATATTTATTCGGACGGCTGTAATTAACTCCCCGGGATCCAGTGCTAAACACGGCGAAATACATTGGACAGCCCAATCCCTAGTGGATGTCGTATCCGCGGTTAGCCTACGTTCCTTGCAGGCCGTGCGGAGTGCTTCTGTAGAAATACCTCCAGCTTTTGCTCCCAGACATTTCTCTTCTGTTCCAACCCTTTTGCACAGAATCTACACCGATAGTCTGGCAGATTTTCTACATCCTAGCACTTAGCTTCTGAAGCCAATCACTTGCATCTAAACCAAACTGAAACTGAAGCCGAAGCATCAAAATATAGCATGGGCCAATGACTTTCAAAATTGCTCAAAGCTAACTCACATAGCCTATTAGCTAGCTGTTTGTTGTTATCAAACCTGCATGTATCTTCTAAAATATTTGCTTGGTGTAGCTAAACTAAATCAGGCTGAATTCGAAATGCCAAAAAATAACTTACAAAATACTTAATTTGACAACTGTATTTATTACATACAACCCCTTCTTGTCCTCTTCTTCCTCTCTCCATACGTCAATTCCAACGTTTGGAGTAAGTAATCTAATGTCATATGATACATTGCACTATTTTTCAAGAAGTTTTACCTTCCTCATTTTCCCTCTGTTAATTTCCCCTCTTTTTTCACAAGCTTCTGTCACTTCTTAAAGTCAGCATTTGTTACCTGGGCATTGCAAGCTCAGGACTTGAGCATTAAGAGTAAATGAAAGTAAATTAGAAAAATATTTACCCCATAATATAAATTTTCCTCTTAAGATAGACTTTTTTAAGATTAGAGCTTAAATGCTGACTGTGTTTAGCCTGTGTTTTAGACGTCTAACGTGTAATAACCTTTCCATTTTGGATGTGACTGATATTTTGAAATGACAAACCCACTTTTTTTTTATTGTTTTGCAAGATGTGGCCTACAGCACTGATGCATTCAGCTTAATGATATACCTACTATACAGTAGCATAATTCTGTAATGAAGCGAATCATTTGCTTACTGAATTATAACACCGTGATCATATTAGAAAGGCTGTTGGAATTGGCTCATGTTACCTAGTTAGCCCTAACTACAGCAGCATTTTCTTCAAAAGCCTTGCCTCTAGACCAAATACTACTGTTCTAGACCTAATGACAGAATTTTTCTAACTTCTATTTTGCATACAGCAAGGATTATTTGATTTGAAAAAAAAACGTCCTCTGAAAACATAATGAATCTTACCTATGAACACTAAGATTATATTTGTACCTACAACATGATACCTAGGCCATACGTGCAATAGTCTCTTAACACATTCTAAACAATCTCTAAGTCAAATCATAAGTTTAAGAATGCTCACCAGTATTAATTGTCTAAGATATTCATCAGACGTTGGGAAAAATATTCATTACTTAACCTAGCCTAATACTTAATTTCAAAACACTCCTTTTGAGATGATCATTCCAGTAAGGAACAAAAATAATATTCTGTGAACGTCACTTCCCCAAAAAGTGAATACTAGTACTACTACTCAAAGTTTATATGATTAAACACAATCTAATGGGTTTTCAGTAACAGTGAAATGGGCAACACTTACTTGTCAATAAGAGCTAAATCCCACAGATCTCTCAATTACATTTTTTCCAAGTCTAATAAACCTGATGTGATGAAAAAGGTGTAATTTTTTTCAGTCAATCTTCAAACAACATCAATGATTTCACGAAAAATTAAATTCACCAGAGTGATGATAACCATTGAAACATACTCATAGTAGCATAAGTCTTGGAACAGAGGAACAAATCCACTGTTTTGTATTGTTATCATGCATAACTGTGGGTTTGTTTCTCCATAAACAGAAATAATAATAATAACCTCAAGATGAACAAAACAACAGATACCGTGCGTACAAATACATGCATACACATAAATCCCCATTTACACAAGGCACAAGTAAACATTAAATCGATTTACACATACATACGTAAAAAAATAGAATCACATGAAGGCACTCAGTCAAAGACGAAATTACCGATGGACCAGCTACTATCACTTAAGACACATGAGCAGGAAAGCCCAAAATGACTAAAATGATCATCTTGTCACTCATCTTCTAAGCCTTCTTTTCCTCTCCACTTGCTTCCTTTGCAAAGAGCCGAAAGGAACCTCATATTTATCTGATAACTCTTTTCGATCAACGGATGGACCATATTTATACTCCAGTTACAACGTCTCGTTTTCTTGAATGATTTCCTGTTAGTTTTATAACTTTACCCAACAGAAAGACTGCCATTTCTTCTTACATGTTTATTTTTAACTTTTTTGTTTTAGGGTGTTTTTATTAAAGTCTGCATATCATTCTTTAAAGTACCTTGGTACATGATGAAATTCTTGGGAGCCAATTTAATTTATATTTTTATCCATCGATAATTTAATGCCTTAACCAGGCTTCTCTGAACAGCAATGTATAAATATGATTTCCATATGGTTTTACATTTCCAAAATATCGGATTAAAATTCGTAGCTTCCCTCCATTCATATAGCATGCAGCTAAAGAAAAAGTGTAGCAGCAGATATGCCACAGTAATCACACACATCTTCATTTCTGCTAGGCCTATATTTCAAGCACCAAGTGTGAGGTCTATAATTGTATTGTATAGTTTCAAACATAAGGAGATCCACATTTCTACATTTTTTCATATTTCTCGTTTTCTACATTATTTGTTTCTCCTCTTTTATAGATGCTACCAAATTTCGAGCACCAACCGTGAGGTCGATAATTGTACTTTTCGACAGTTTCAAACGAACTCCTTCGCCTTTTCTTATTAAGACGTCCACTCATGGCAACAAGTTAAACAAGTTATATTTTTTCGTCTGTCTGTCTGTTTGGTGTTTTTACGTTGCATGGAACTAGTGGTTATTTAGCAACGGGACCAACGGCTTTACGTGACTTCTGAACCATTTCGAGAGTTAACTTCAATCGCCAGAAATAAGCATTTATCACACCTCAATGGAATGCCCGAGAATCGAACTCGCCGCCACTGAGGTGGCAGGTCACGACCATACCGATCACGCCACAGGGGCGCTTTAAATATTTTAATTTGAATCCAAAACAGAAACATTTTGTTCTCTCTTTTGTGTTATAACCTTGCTATACTGTGCTGTACAAGTCGGAGGGAAGATGTAATACTAGCATATTTCTATCGAAACATCAATATACATTCAGACACTGCAAGTTTTGGCTGTACGATTGCTGCACTTACAGCTTTTTGGCTGTACGATTGCTGCATTTACAGCATGAGAGATACCAGACTCCGATAAACCAGTACAGCCTGTGGGATTACTCGACTGCGATCTCGGTAACCAAGGGAATGATTTATATCAAAACTTCCATACAGCCTTCTACTTCCCTGAGGCTATCGTCCAACTGGAACTCCAGTAGTTCAAGCGAAGATGTGGTACATTGCAACCTTAATACAATTCAACTTTTATTTCAATATTTTACTTACATTTTTATTCATATGTATAACTATTTATCTGTCAATTTGCCCGTTTTTCTTATAACAGGTCTCTCTCTGTATTTCCCATTACCTTCAGTTACTTCTTTCAAATGAACGCCATGATACTATTCTTTGGAAGCTTGACTTTCAAGTCAATGGCCCCTGCGGTGGGCTTGTTCCATAAGAATACGGTTCATCATCTGAATAATAATAATAATAATATACTCTCCAAATCCAAGTGATCTGGATAGACACAACTCAAACTTTACTTTGAGCCCGTCAATCGAGCGAATCCACAAATTGTACTTCTGTGAATTGTACTCCTTCAGAACCTCATGTGGGAAAATCATTACCTTCCTATTATTTAGAGCAAAAAGAGAGAGTATAGCTAATCATTTATTAGAGCACATAAATTTGTAGGCAGGTGTTTTCTGTCAGCCACCATGAACCGAGTATTCTCTCTTTGCATATGAGATTTTAATGTATATATATATATATATATATATATATATATATATATATATATATATATATATATATATATATATAATATATAATGGTATACATAGGATTTTACAATCTTAGTATACACAGGCTTTCAGTTTTTTAATATTCATAGGATTTCACCTTCATAGGATACATACTAGACTTCATGGTTTAGGAGATTTGCGTCTTACTTTCTGAGCACACACAAATCGGAAGTCAGGTCACCTACGTGATGAACTTTGACCTTTCATATTTCCTTTGCGTGTCTTTTAATGTGACTTTTCACATTCGTATGTACGAGTGTTTATTAACAGTCTTTGCTCAGGCACTACTTAATGTGTGTGTGTGTATGTCGTATAAACACGCACAAATACATTAAGAAATTTTTGAGCAATGCCTGTTAGTAGACACACACATAGACGTATAGTATATACGTGTATTATATATATATATATCTATATATATATATATATATAGATATATATATATATATATATATATATATATATAAATACATACATAAAAATAAGGAAGGTCAAAGTTCATCACGCAGATGACCTGACTTCCAATTTTTGTGTGCTCGCATAGTAAGACGCAAATCTCCTAACCCATGAAGCCCATGTATACTAAGGATGCAAAATCCTATCCTATGTAGTATACTAAGGAGGTGAAGGCTTATGCATCCTAAGAAGCTGAAAGCCTATTTATACTAAGGTGAACGCCTATGTATAATAAAAAGGTGACCTCAGATTCCACCATTCATAATATTCCCTCACCCCTATTCGGTTCATTTTTCAAAAAGCAATAAATTCACAAGTAAATAAACACACAGTGAGTCAAGGGGTCATGTTAACCAGTTTTCTTTAGTTACTTTTCCATGTCAATTCCACTTACAAGTGAAAGGTGCTTACTGTTCTGATACCTCTATTAAAATAATCTTCTTTTTTATTTGTCGTAATTTTATCCAGTCAAGGACTTACGAACTTAGAATAATTGCTTATTTTAAATAGGGCAAAACCTGACTGAGTTTTGCATGGAATGTATCAAGTACATTGTCTTCATGTTCTAAATAATTTTCGCTGAAAGCAGTGAATTCCTTCTTCCATTTTCATTTTCATTTCCCCTCTCGTTTCTGTCGCCTCTGTTTCAACTTATCTTTAGCCAGAAGAAGGAAGACTCATGTCAACTTATCTTTAATGATGAGGAGGATGACTCGCGTCATCTTATCTTTAGCTATAAAGCTATAAGAAGGAAGACTCGTATCCTCTTATCTTCAGTTATAAGGAAGACGACTCGTGTCAACTTATCTTCAGTTATAAGGAAGACGACTCACGTCAACTTATCTTCAGTTATAAGGAAGACGACTTGCGTCAACTTATCTTCAGTTATAAGGAAGACGACTCACGTCAACTTATCTTCAGTTATAAGGAAGACGACTCGCGTCAACTTATCTTCAGTTATAAGGAAGACAACTCGTGTCAACTTATCTTCAGTTATAAGGAAGACGACTCGTGTCAACTTATCTTCAGTTATAAGGAAGACGACTCGTGTCAACTTATCTTCAGTTATAAGGAAGACGACTCCGTCAACTTATCTTCAGTTATAAGGAAGATGACTCACGTCAACTTATCTTCAGTTATAAGGAAGACGACTCCGTCAACTTATCTTCAGTTATAAGGAAGACGACTCACGTCAACTTATCTTCAGTTATAAAGGAGACGACTCGCGTCAACTTATCTTCAGTTATAAGGAAGACGACTTACGTCAACTTATCTTCAGTTATAAGGATGACGACTTATGTCAACTTATCTTCAGTTATAAGGAAGACGACTTACGTCAACTTATCTTCAGTTATAAAGAAGACGACTTATGTCAACTTATCTTTAGCTATAAGAAGGAAGACTCGTGTGAGCTATATGGAAAGAAGAAGAATCTTCTTCTTTTAATGTCATGATTTACTGACATTTCAGATGAACTCCTTCATCCCTCTCTGTACCAAAACCTGTGCAGAATCGAGAGGCTTGGGTATAAGCCGAGACAGTCTGGGGCATTTGGCATTTTCCACTTTACAAAATGGCACGAAGGAGAGAGAGAGAGAGAGAGAGAGAGAGAGAGAGAGAGAGAGAGAGAGAGAGAGAGAGAGAGAGAGAGAGAGAGAGAGAGAAAAGCAAGTACTCGACGATGCCTGCTTGCATTCTGTAGAATCCAAAAGATGGTGGGCTTCCTTCTCGATGAACACCACAATTATACAAACTACATCAGGTCAAAACATCTTTTGTACTACGAAACTGTTCTACGATAAGTTATTCGACTTTGTATGCATCCACACACATACACACACAAACCAACAACGATTTATTCTTAATGGTGTGGCAAACGCATACAGAACACAAACCGAACTACCCACATATATACATACATTTCAGTTTACGGGTGTGCGAAAGTGAGCATCTATCTGACAGGTGTGGTGTTTGTGAGTAGTACTACCTACTCTGAAATCATCTGCATACCAGGTGAAAGACATATCAGTGGTTACACATGTTAAGAACTTGCTATGTCTTGTAGGACACATCGGTGGTTACTGATATACAATGGGCTATTACAGACTACAGTAAATAAAATGTTCATGACACTTGGTATATTATGAAAGAAACGCCTAAGAAAAGTTGGTGAGGATTAACAAAGGGTAACAAAATAGCACCTGATCACTGCCTCCCAAAATATATGCAAAGTTTCACGACAAAAATGTGGATCTTTTATGTATGAATAGGCAAATGATTTGTCGTAAACTCCTTTGTCTTCTTTGGCACTGTTATGGATTTTCATTTGTCATAACGTCTCGTGATATACAAAACTTCTGATCACCAGCTCCACCATTGAGAGCTCGATGAAACATGACAGGGGAGAGCAAAAACCCACAGCATTTTTACTGTCCCTGATAAAAAAAAATATACCAGTCAGAATCACTGGCACAGTCCAGTCATTGGACTTTTGAGGCATCGGAACACTAAATAATCTAAAAGAAGGATCAGCGTTGCAAAATCAATACTTTTCTGCCAAGAAATACAAGAGGCAACGAACATCCAGGAGATCTTAAAAGCGTGGGTTACAAAGAGAGTACAAAGAGAGAAACAGGGCGAAGACTGTCACAACAACGACGACGATGACGAAGACTCTTAGAACTGAACTGAAGAGGGGAAAAAGGCACAGGACTGAAGAGGGGAAAAGGGCACAGGACTGAAGAGGGGAAAAGGGCACAGGACTGAAGAGGGGGAGGGAAACTGGACTGAAGAGGGGGGGAAAAGGACTGACTGAAGAGGGGAAAAAGGACTGGACTGAAGAGGGGAAAAGGACTGGACTGAAGAGGGAAAAGGACTGGACTGAAGAGGGGAAAAGGACTGGACTGAAGAGGGGAAAAGGACTGGACTGAGGAGGAGAAAAGGACTGGACTGAAGAGGGGAAAAGGACTGGACTGAAGAGGGGAAAAGGGCCCATGACTGAAGAGGGGAAAAGGGCCCATGACTGAAGAGGGGAAAAGGGTACAGGACTGAAGAGGGAAAAGGGCTGGACTGAAGAGGGGAAAAGGACTGGACTGAAGAGGGGAAAAAGGACCTGGCGCTGAGAGGGAAAAGGGTACAGGACGAAGAAGAGGGGAAAAGGACTGGACTGAAGAGGGGAAAAGGACTGGACTGAAGAGGGGGAAAGGGTACAGGACTGAAGAGGGGAAAAAAAGGGCACAGGACTGAGAGGGGAAAAGGGTACACAGGACTGTTGAGAGGGGCGACAGGACTGAAGAGGGGGGAAAAGTACATGGACTGAGAGGGGAAAAGGTACAGTACTGTGGAAAAAGGTACAGGGTGTATACAGACAGGTGAGGGCAACAGGACTGAAGAGGGGAAGGGTACAGGTACTGAGAGAAAAAGGGCCACAGGACTGAAGAGGGGAAAAGGGTACAGGACTGAAGAGGGGAAAAGGGCACAGGATTGGGCTGAAGAGGGGAAATTTTTTTTAAAAGGGCACATGGACTAAGAGAGGGGGAGGTACAGGACTGAAGAGGGGAGGGAGACTGAAGAGGGGAAAAGGGCTGGGACTGAAGAGGGGAGGGCAGGAGACTAGAGAAGGGAAAAGGGGAAAAGGGACAGGACTGAAAGAGGGGAGGCAAGTCAGGATGACGAGGGGAAAAGGGCACAGGACTGAAAGAGGGAAAAGGGTCACAGGATGAAGAGGGGAAAAGGACTGGACTGAAGAGGGGAAAAGGGTACAGGACTGAAGAGGGGAAAAGGGTACAGGACTGAAGAGGGGAAAAGGCACAAGTACTGAAGAGGGGAGGGCAGGGAGGCACTGAACTTGAGGGGACAGCTTATCAGGGACTGAAGAGGGGCAGGGGGCAACAGGACTGAAGAGGGGAAAAGCACAGGACTGAAGAGGGGAAAAGGGCACAGGACTGAAGAGGGGAAAAGGGCACAGGACTGAAGAGGGGAAAAGGAAGGACTGAAGAGGGAAAAGGGTCAGGACTGAAGAGGGGAAAAGGGTACAGGGACTGAAGAGGGGAAAAAGGCACAGGACCGAATAGAGGGGAAAAGGGTACAGGACTGAAGAGGGGGAAAAGGGTACAGGATATGAAGAGGGAAAAGGGCACAGGAGCTGAAAGAGGGGAAAGGGTACAGGGACTGAAGAGGGGAAAAAGGGCAAAGGGATGAAGAGGGGCAAAGGTGTTACAGGACTTGAGAGGGGAAAGGGCACAGGAACTGAAGAGGGGAAAAGGGCACAGGACTGAAGAGGGGAAAAAAATGGTAAAGGACTGAAGAGGGGAAAAGGGCACAGTCTGAAGAGGGGAAAAAAAAGGGCACCGGACTGAGAGGGGAAAAGGGTACAGGACGAAGAGGGGAAAAAGGGCACAGGACTGAAGAGGGGGAAAAAGGGAACAGGACTGAAGGAGGCGGAAAAAGGGACAGAGGACTGAAGAGGGAAAAAGGGCCCACAGGACTGAAGAGGGGAAAAGTGCACAGGATGGAAAAGAGGGAAAATGACCTGGACGAAGGGTGAAAAGGGCCCAGGACTGAAGAGGGGAAACGGGTACAGGACTGGAAGAGGGGAAAAGGGCACAGGACTGAAGAGGGGAAAAGGGCACAGGACTGAAGAGGGGAAAAGGGCACAGGACTGAAGAGGGGAAAAGGGTACAGGACTGAAGAGGGGAAAAGGGCACAGGACTGAAGAGGGGAAAAGGGCACAGGACTGAAGAGGGGAAAAGGGCACAGGACTGAAGAGGGGAAAGGGCACCGGAATGAAGAGGGGGAAAAGGGCACAGGACTAGAAGAGGGGAAAAGGGCCCATGGAATGAAGAGGGGAAAAGGGCACAGGACTGAAGAGGGGAAAAGGGCACAGGACTGAAGAGGGGAAAAGGGCACAGGACTGAAGAGGGGAAAAGGGTACAGGACTGAAGAGGGGAAAAGGGCACAGGACTGAAGAGGGGAAAAGGGTACAGGACTGAAGAGGGGAAAAGGGCACAGGACTGAAGAGGGGAAAAGGGCACATGACTGAAGAGGGGAAAAGGGTACAGGACTGAAGAGGGGAAAAGGGCACAGGACTGAAGAGGGGAAAAGGGCACAGGACTGAAGAGGGGAAAAGGGCACAGGACTGAAGAGGGGAAAAGGGCACAGGACTGAAGAGGGAAAAGGGTAACAGGACTGAAGAGGGGAAAAGGGCACAGGACTGAAGAGGGGAAAAGGGCACAGGACTGAAGAGGGGAAAAGGACTGGACTGAAGAGGGGAAAAGGGTACATGATGAAGAGGGCGGAAAGGGTACAGGACTGAAAGAGGGAAAGGGCAAGGACTGAAGAGGGACAAGGGCACAGGACGAATATTTTCGAAGAAGGGTACAGGACCTGAAGAGGGGAAAATAGGGCCACAGGAATGAAGAGGGGGAAAAGGGCACAGGACTGAAGAGGGGCAAGGGTACAGGACTGAAGAGGGGAACGGGCACAGAATGAAGAGGGGAGAAAAGGGGCACAGGACTGAAGAGGGGAAAAGTACGGGACTGAAGAGGGAAAAGGGTACAGGAATGAGAGGGGAAAATGGTACAGGACTGAAGAGGGGGGAAAAGGCACAGGACTGAAGAGGGGAAAAGGGTACAAGGACTGAAGAGAGGAAAAGGGTACAGGAATGAAGGAGGGAAAAGGCACAGGCCTGAAGAGGGAAAAAGGTACAGGAAGAAGGGGGAAGAAGGGCACAGACTGAAGAGGGGAAAAGGGTACAGGACTGAAGAGGGGAAAAGGGCACAGGACTGAAGAGGGGAAAAGGGCACAGGACTGAAGAGGGGAAAAGGGTACAGGACTGAAGAGGGGAAAAGGGCACAGGACTGAAGAGGGGAAAAAGGGCACAGGACTGAAGAGGGGAAAAGGGTAACAGGATGAAGAGGGGAAAAGGGCCACAGGACTGAAGAGGGGGAAAGGGAACAGGTGACTGAAGAGGGGATAAAGGGTACAGGGACTGAAGAGGGGAAAAGGGCACAGGAGGAAGAGGGGAAAAGGGCATCAGGACTGAGAGGGGAAAAGGACTGGCTGAAGAGGGGAAAAGGGTCGTGGACTGAAGAGGGGAAAAGGGTACAGGACGAAGAGGTGAAAAGGGTACAGCACAGACTGAAAGAGGGGGAAAGGGCACCAGGACTGAAGAGGGAAAAAGGTACATGACTGAGAGGGGAAAAGGGTACAAGGACTTGAAGAGGGCGAAAAAGGGTAAAGGAGATAAGAGGGGAAAAGGGCACAGGAGACTGAAGATAAAAGGGCACGGAACTGGGAAGAGGGAAAAGGGCACAGACTGAAAGAGGGGAAAAGGGGCCCATGGATCTGAAGAGGGGAAAAGGGCCACAGGGATGAAGAGGGGAAAAGGGCACAGGACGAAGAGGGGAAAAGGGCCAGGAATGAAGGAAGAGGGGAAAAGGACTGACTGCAAGAGTTGGGAAAAGGGTGTACAGGACTGAAGAGGGGAAAAGGGGGAGTACCAGGACTGAAGAGGGAAAAGGGTACAGGACTGAAGAGGGGAAAAGCAACAGGACGGGGAAAAGGGAGTGGGAAAAGGGACAGGACTGCAAGAGGGGAAAAGGGCCACAGGACTGAAGAGGGGAAAAGGGCACAGGACTGTAAGAGGGGCAAGGGCACATGGGGGAAAACTGGGAAGAGGGAAAAGGGTACAGGACTGAAGGAGGGGAAAAGGGCGGGTACTGAATGGAAGAAGGGTGAAAAGGGTACAGGAAAACTGAAGAGGGGAAAATGCGGCACAGGACTGAAGAGGGGTGGAAAACTGGGACTGAAGAGGGGATAAGGGTACAGGACTGAAGAGGGGAAAAGGTACTGGACTGGACTGAAGGGAAAGGGGAAAAGGGTGGTACAGGAACCTGAAGAGGGGAAAAGGGTACAGGGACTGGAACGAGGGGAAAAAGGGTACACGGACTGCAAGAGGGCGAAAACAAATGGTGGTAAGGGACTGCAAGAGGGGAAAAGGGCACATGGACTGTAAGAGGGGGAAAAAGGGTACAGGACTGAAGAGGGGGAAAAGGGCAACAAGGATCTGAACGAGGGGGTGGGTCAAAAGGGACTGAAGAGGGGAAAAGGGGGCACGGTGACTGAAGAGGGGTGGGAAAAAGGGCACAATTACTTGGAAGAGGGGGAAAAGGGCCATGACTGAAGGAGGGGGAAAAAGGGCTCGGAACTGAAAGGGAAAAGGGTTGGGAAAAGGGCATAGGACTTGGAAGAGGGGAAAAAGGGTTACAGGAGCCTGCGAGGGGAAAAGGGAAAACTGGACTGAAGCGGGGAAAAGGTACAGGACTTGGGGGGAAGAGGGGAAAGAAAAGGGTACAGACTAAGAGGGGAAAAGGGTACAGGACATGGAAGAAGGGGAAAAGGGAACTGGACTGAAGAGGGGAAAAAGGGGCAACAGGGAGCTGAATGAGGGACGAATAAAGGGCAAGAGGGGAACTGCAAGGGACGGGGGAAAAAGGTCACAGGACTTGAAGAGGGTTGGAAAGGAATGGCACAGGATGGCAAGAGGGGAAAATGGCACAAGACTGAAGCGGGGAAAAGGTCCATAACAGGACTGAAGAGGGAAAAGGGCTGGCAGGACTGAAGAGGGGAAAAGGGGGTACAGGACTGGAACTGAAGGGGAAAAGGTAGGAAAAGGGACTGAAGAGGGGAAAAGGGTAACCAGTGGGGGGGGGGACTGCAAGATGGGTAAAAAATGGCAACGAGGACTGAAGAGGTGGAAAGAGGCAAGGACTGGAGAGGGGAAAAGGACTGGAAATTGGGGAAAAGGCGGAGAAAAAGGGTAACAGGACTGGAAGATGGGGAAAAGGCTGGAACTGAAAGGGGGAGGGGAACCAAAGGGAACTGGAAGCTGAAGAGGGGAATAGGACGGCAGCAGGATGAAGAGGGGGAAAAAGGGCAACATGGAAACTGAAGGGGAAAAGGGGCTGGAAAACTGGAAGAGGGCGAAAATGAACTGGACCTGAAGAGGGGGAAAAGGGCACAGACTGGGCAAGAAGGGGAAAATGGGGCAAACACCGGCCCCAAAAAGGTCACCACGCCCAATTATCACGGTCCAAAAGATCTACCCCACCCCTAGGCCGAACAGCTGAAGGGGAAAAGGGGGAAAAGGACTGGACTGAAGAGGGGCGGTGGAAAAAGGGTACAGGACTTGAAGAGGGGAGAAGGGCTGGACTGAAGAGCGAAAAGGACTGGGACTGAAGAGGGGAAAGGGTTTACAGGACTGTGAAGAGGGGAAAATCGCGGACTGAAGAGGGGAAAAGGACTGGACTGAAGAGGGGAAAAGGGCACAGGACTGAAGAGGGGAAAAGGGCACAGGACTGAAGAGGGGAAAAGGGCTGGACTGAAGAGGGGAAAAGACTGGACTGAAGAGGGGAAAAGGGCACAGGACTGAAGAGGGGAAAATGGCACAGGACTGAAGAGGGGAAAAGGACTGGACTGAAGAGGGGAAAAAGGACTGGAACTGAAAGAGGGGAGGACACAAGAGAGGGGCACATCACGAACTGAAGAAGGGAAAAGGCTGAGAAAAAAGAGGGGGAAAAAAAAGGACTGAACTGAAGAGGAGAAGGACTGGACTGAAAGAGGGGGAAAAAGGACATGAAGAAGGGGAGGGCACAACAAGAGGAAACATCCACGAATATTAAAACAGAACAGATTACATCATTCAGAGACCAAGCTCCGGGACCTATGAGGTCCATTCAGCGCTGAAACGGAAACTGAGAGGAAAAAGGTTTGCAAGGTGTAACAGGAAGAAAACCTCACAGTTGTAGTACCTTGAATCAACTGTTATGAGAGGGTGGCAAGTCAGATAGAGAAAAAGCGATTAATGAACGGTGGATGTACAGTATGATGTAATGAAAGGGGTTGCAGCCAGGGGCAGAAGGGACGTTGCAAAGAACCTTACAAGCAATTTCTAAATTGCACCACGTGATGCACTGACGGATCAAAAGTGAGACATAAAACAAGGAAAAAACAAAAGGAACGATTATGAATATCTGAGAGTCGATCGAAAGAAATAAGAAGAGATTCGAGGCAAGGATTGACAGAGGAGTTTCCAGGAGTCTTTGTGGAAGGATTGGAAAGATATCAATAAGACGAGGAATAACAAAGGAACGTCACTGAAACTCAGGGCATGCACTGGAAAGAGAGAGAGAGAGAGAGAGGAATAAGGAACGACATGACCCGCGAACTTCCATGAATTTGAGCACATGGATTGAACAGATCTGAAAAAAGAAATCACAGAGGGACGAATATGAATCTTAGAAAGACGATCGGAAACATTGAATCAGGCATTCGACACAAAAGGACGGAAGAGTTTCCATGTATCTTTGTCCATAGACAGAAAAAAGAGAAAAGACACACTGAAAGCAGAGAAATGAGGACAGAAATGACATATAATAACTTCAATGAATCTGGGGACATGGATGGAAAAGGCAAACATGGAAAGAAAATAAACAGAGCTTCCATGAACTCTACGGCATGGACTGAAACAAGAGGATCCAAAAAGAGAGAAATAAAAAACGTACAGATTAAAAAAAAAAAAAAAAAAAAAGGTAAATTCGGCACGATGTGACAAAGATGTCGTGAATCTAAGGGAATAGACTGAAAAGCGAGAAATACAGGCCGAGATGACAAGGGCACGTCTAAGAAATTTGCGAAATAGATTCAAAGGGGAGTAATAAGGAATGAGACGACAACATCACGTCTAGGAATCTTGGGAAAGAGAAATAAGGTACGAAATGGCTAGGATACGTCTAGGAATCTTGGGAAATGGGTTCAAAAGAGAAATAAGGTACGAAATGGCTAGGATACGTCTAGGAATCTTGGGAAAGGGGGAAAAATCTTTCCAAAGGAGGAAATAAGGGTAACGGGAAATGGGCTAAAAGGAGAAAATAAGGAAATACGTCTAGGAAATCTTGGGAAATGGGTTCAAAATAGAAATAAAAAGGTACGAAATCTAAGGAATAAAAAACGTCTAGGAATCTTGGGAAATGGGTTCAAAAGAGAAATAAGGTACGAAATGGCTAGGATACGTCTAGGAATCTTGGGAAATGGGTTCAAAAGAAAATAAGGTAAACGAAATGGCTAAGGATAACGTCTAAAGGAACTTGGGAAATGGAACTTGGAAATGGGTTCACACGAGAAATAGGTACGAATGGCTAGATAAACGGCTAATGAATCTTGGGAAATGGGTTCCAAAAAGAGGAAATAAAGGTACGAAATGGCTAGGATAACGTCTAGGAATCTTGGGAAATGGGTTCAAAAGAGAAATAAGGTACGAAATGGCTAGGATACGTCTAGGAATCTTGGGAAATGGGTTCAAAAGAGAAATAAGGTACGAAATGGCTAGGATACGTCTAGGAATCTTGGGAAATGGGTTCAAAAGAGAAATTAAGGAAAACGAAAGGCTAGGATTAAAAAGTCTAGGCATCTTGGGAAATGGGTTCAAAAGAGAAATAAGGTAGAATGGCTAGGATACGATAGGAAATCTGGAAAATGGGTTCAAAAGAGAAATAAGGTACGAAATGGCTAGGATACGTCTAGGAATCTTGGGAAATAGATTAAAAAGGGACAAGATGACAAGGGCACGTCCAGGAAATTTGGGACATGGATCCAAAACAAGAGAAATAAGGGGAAATGACAAGGGTACGTCTAGGAATCTTGGGAAATGGATCCAAAAGAAGGAAATAAGGGGAAATGACAAGGGTACGTCTAGGAATCTTGGGAAATGGATCCAAAAGAAGGAAATAAGGGACGAGACGACAAGGGTACATCTAGATCTAGGAATCTTGGGAAATAGATTCAAAACAGAGAAATAAGGGAAGAGGTAACAGGGGAAGTTCTATAAGTTTAAAAAAATGGACTGTTAAGACAGAAATAAGATAGATCTGACACGATGATCCTCCATGATTATTTCACCATGGGTTGACAAGAGGGGGAATAATGCAAGAAGTTACACAGGCACTTGCATGAACCCTAGAGCATGACTGGAAAGGCAAATAGGGCTGGGAATGACAAGAGGACCTATAGTAGTACCATCAGTCGTGGAAAACAGGTTGAAATGAGAGAGCTTAAGGCACAAACTACCAGAGCTTTCAGATTAGACCACGAATTGCAGAGAGAGGGAGAGATAGGACGCAAAATGAAAGAGGAACTACCGTGAATGTTAGACAGAGTTTTGAAGCAGTGAATAATATGGAAAGAAATCGTAGTGATATGTGGTGTAACTTCCACAAATCTTTGACGGTGGCTTCGAAAGAGAAAAAAGCACAACATGACAAAGGAACTACGTGGAATCTTACAGCAAGGATTGAAAAGAGAGAAATAGGGCGAGAAATGATGAAGGTAAGTCCATGAACTTCAGAGCATGGATTCACAAGAGAGAAATAAGGATAAGACATGACAAAGGAATGCCCATGGGTCTCACACCATGGGTTTACAAGCAAGAAATAAGGCCAAAACCTGGAAACCTAGCTTGTGCTCGAGCCATTTCCTTCAGGGACCACTCCAATATGGACTTCTTGCTGTTAGTGTCAAGCTTTTCTGCAATTTGATAATTGGGATGGACATGACCTTGACAGAGCACTTGTTGCAAGCTTTGGAGGGAGAATTTCCGTATGTGTAACCCTGGAGAAATGTGTAATGAGATAGCCTAAAGGTCATTTTAGCATATTTATGATTCCTGGGGAGAATAAAATGACAATTTACAATTTTTATATACTACGATTACTATTACTCTAAACTGAGATTGAATAGTTTCTACTTCTTCAGTACAACACTAACAATGCCAAGTGTATACTTAAAATAAAACTTTTATTTCTGTAAGCAGTTTTGCACCGATTTTCAGTCCTTCATATTCTAATCGAACGGTTATGAGTCTAGTGAATTCAGAAAAAGGTTGATCTGAGCTTCAAGATGACTTTGTCAACGGAAAATCTTCACTGATATTCTTCGTCTGTGCTGATTAGCTAAGCTGGTGCCATAAACGTGACGTCGTCTTCAACTCTTTGCGTCACATTCGTTTCAAGTTTGAGCTCACATGCTGAGGACAACGACCAGAGAGCATTATTCAAATCTTCTAGGAATTCTGTCATGAGAGATTCGTTCTGGGTTCTACCTTTGAAAACTGGGGATTGAAAAGGGTGTTTGGCTGGTTATGGAAACAAGGGATGACTTTGCAGTAGTGTAAAAAATGTAAAATAAAAAAAAAGGACACTAATACTAAGGAGAATCTGCTGTCAGCAGCAAGGCGTTGTTGCATTGGCCAGAGTCACATACAAATTCCCCAAACAGATGAACAGCATCGAAAACAGCAGCAGCAGCAGCAGCAGCAGCAGCACGGCAGCAGCAGTAATGTCAACAGCAAAACAACAACAACAACAAAAAACAACCACAACAGCAACACTAACATCATACTTTGAAAAATAAACACAAAGAGGAGGAGTCCAGTGAAGGAGACAGGGCAATTCTCAAGGCAGCGTCAGCCATGGAGGAAATCGTCAGCCCACACACACACACACAATCTCTCTCTCGGCCCACCGAATTTTCTTTGACTTTTCTTTTGGGTAGTAGTACCCCCAACAACCTCACCATCTCCTCCAAATACGCTTTTCTCCCTTCCTTCCTCCTTTCCCACAACTTTTTCTCTTCTCCTTGCAACCTCCCGAGTAGGTCTAAGGTACACCTCATCTGCTGGACATTAGAATACGAACGGCGTCAGTGGACGACTTCACTCGTGCTGCAAACTGGCTCCTCCATTTGGTGCTATTTGCCTTTATCTACTCAGAGGTGCTATAGTAGATTCACATCAACCGTGCATCTGATGTTTAGGCCAGTCCCTTACGACGCTCCTGATTGGCTGTTGATAAGGCAATCATAGGGGTGGAAACTCTCAGTCTCTCGAGAGAGTTCACATAGCAGGATGTATGTTCCACTTCTGAGGGATACTTTTGAAAGACGTTATCCTTCAGGAGAAGTGGAACATACATCCTACCTATGTGAACTCTCGAGAGAGACTGAGAGTTTCGAGCCCTATCACTGGCTTATCAACAGCCAATCAGGAGCGTCGCAAGGGACTGGCCTAGGCGCCAAATGCACGGTTGATGGGAATCTACTATAGCAACTTGAGTATGTGACGCGTAGATAACAGACCAAGCAGCAATCAACGCTTCCATATTTGTTTGTGTATTCACTAATTTATCGACTCGATTCATCGTTAATTCATCAAACACATTATGAACTGTGGTTAGTTATAAGGTCACTCCAATCTTGGGATGTCTGGACGGGAGATTAAACTGAACTTAGCACCCGTATTCAAATACCTCGAGTCGATTTGATATATTTATCTTTACTTCTCTTTACTTCACGGAAACTATTGGGATGAGATGATTTATCTATATATAACAGTGGTTCTTAAACTTTTAATAACCACGCCCCTCACGGTAAGGAGACTATAGAAAACAAACGTTATAAGGCTACACTTTGCATATTTTTTTTTATAAACTTCTGAATGTCAGTTGTTAAGAATGTATGGAATATAATTAAGAGAATTTTTAAGCTTTTCCCTAGGGCTCGCGCCTCCCCTGGAAATTGTTCGACGCCCTCCTATTGGGGTGGGGGGGGGGGGGGGGGACCACCCCAGTTTAAGAACCACTGATTTATTAGGTCAATGACCTATGAACCGAGAAGTGGATCTTGTATATGCGTATTCAAATTCCTCACGTCTCACCAAAGATAAATAATTCAATAAA